>NC_080791.1:24508481-24827767 GCF_028018385.1 Neofelis nebulosa | reverse complement strand
ACGAATCCTGTACTTTGTTGGAGTCGACCTTTGCTTTAATCTCTGAATTAAAAGCAAATGTACTTCTTCTCAGGAAGGCAAGAAAAAATTCCTATGGGAATGGATGGGCATGAGAGGTACCGATGGGAATTCATGACTTCTAAACTGTATGTAGGTAAGAGACTCTTAAATACAGAGAACAAACTTAGGGTTGATGGGGGGTTGGGTAGAGGGGAAAGTGGGTGATGGGCATTGAGGAGGGCACTTGTTGGGATGAGTTCCATACAACTGGATGTTGTATGGAAGACATTTGACAATAAGTTATATTTAAAAATAGTAAACTGTATGTATGTGTATGTATGCATGATCATGTGTGTATGTGTATATGTATGAATGTATACGCACGTATGTCCCTTTGTGTGTATGTGTACATGCAAATATTCCCTATTATAAGGGTTCGGTGGTAAAGACATCCCAGGAGCAGTGAATGTGCCTCATGCCTAAGTCTTGGTCTCTAATACTAAAAGAAATAAGAATCCTCAGAGGAATGGCTGATAGGGTAGGTTCAAGATGAGCCTAGAATATCTTGTGTCCAAAAGTAAGGAAGTGCTTAAAGGGCTCCATTGGCCAAACCTGGGACACTTCAAGCATCACAATGATTAAGTACAGTAATGAACTATAAGTGCTTGAAAAAAAATAGAGATTCATAAGTCCAAACAGATATTAAATGAATGGGGACAAGGGGGGTTTCTGGTTACAGCCAGACAAGGGGTGTTGGCTAGTAAATAGGGAGGAAAGCTGGAGACAGAAAATTGTTTGCAACCATCGCAGCAAAGATTGGATTAGGCAAGAATTATAAATGGGGGCTAGCTCTCGGGGGGGAGTTTTGAGGAAAAGCAGGATACCTGCATGATTTTAAGTATCTGCCTAGAGCTTGCATATTGTTGGAAGGAGAGAAGGAGGAAAGCGGACAGGGGAAAAAAATCACCTGAACCAGCGATCAAAATTACCATCCCCTGTAACGGACAGCTGGATATCATACATCTCAGGTGTGATATCCCAAGAAGGATATAATAATACCAATGTTGCATGCTGGCTGAAAATGCGTAATCTGAAGGTATACAGAAGGCAGTATGAGACCAACCCAAAATGAGGAGGATTTTATTTGGTAAGGTGGTATTCTCCAGAATGATCACCATGATTCAAAAACAAAGATGTGGAGATGTTCCACATCGAGTAAGGCTAAAAGGACATAAATAGTAAATGTAATAACTTACCTAAACTGCATCCCATATTAGAAGAGAAAAAGTGCCATTCAAGACATCCCCGAGACACTTGACAGAGTAGGAATGCGGATGGCCAACTCAAGTTCTACACCAATGTTAAATGTACTGATGTTGGAAACCACACTGTGACTTCTGGAAAGGACTGTCCCTATTCTTTGGAAATGCACACGTTCGTGTTTAAGGGTAAAGAGACATGATGAATATAATTTCCCCTCGAATATTTCAGCAAAAGGAAACGAAAAATCTTTTTGAGCATGTATAGATGGAACAAATGATAGAGCAAACAGGGTTAAATGTTAACACGAGGTGAATCTGGGCAAAAGGTATATGGGTGTTCTTCCCTATTTTTAGTCTTCCGTGTTCTGTAGCCTTGAAATCATTTCCAAAGAAAACATTTTATTTGTTTTTTTTTTTTAATTTTTTTCAACGTTTTTTATTTTTATTTTTGGGACAGAGAGAGACAGAGCATGAACGGGGGAGGGGCAGAGAGAGAGGGAGACACAGTATCAGAAACAGGCTCCAGGCTCCGAGCCATCAGCCCAGAGCCTGACGCGGGGCTCGAACTCACGGACCGCGAGATCGTGACCTGGCTGAAGTCGGACGCTTAACCGACTGCGCCACCCAGGCGCCCCATTTTTTTTTTTTTTTAATTTTTTTTCAACGTTTTTTATTTTTATTTTTGGGACAGAGAGAGACAGAGCATGAACGGGGGAGGGGCAGAGAGAGAGGACATTTTATTTGTTTTAAATGCACAGCCACACATTAGGGACGGTTCTCTCCCCAGCATTTCTTCAGCCCTCCGGGACCGTCCATCCATTAGTGCCACTGCCTAGATCTCTTATAAACTCTCGGTGTCTTTGGGATGTGGGGCTGCCGTTTCCCTCTGCCCCATGTGGAGGGCACCCACGGCACCAGTAACACAGGAGGGTGAGCAGGAGACGTTTACCGAGGGCTTGGAGATCGAAAAGGGGGTCATATCATAGCATAACCAACAATTCAAAACTACTTGTACGATACTCCTGCCCTTATCATTTCCCGGCCACCTGAGTCCAGGAGGTAGTTCCTTCTGGCTCTGTTCTTCAGCCCCTCATCAGCCAGAGTCTTTCTGAGTCACGTTCCCTTTCACACACTTGCTCCTGACCCCCAATGTGCCACTCACCTTCGGCCTCACCTTCATCCATGCCATGGCACCCAGTCTGGCCCCCTCCCTGCAACAGAAGCCTCATCAAAGACCATCACCCTTTCTATCCCAGACATGCAGGCATCCCCTCCTTAAGAAGACAGAAATCACTACAACCAGATTTTGGGTCTAAGCTATAATATTTTTCCACTGCTCCTGAGGCTGCAAAGTGCTTTGCAGACACAATTTTATTTAAAACTCACAAATCCTCCAAGACATAGGTATGCTTCTGATTCCCATTTTCCACGCAATGCAACTGACATTTTATCAGTATGGTGGCCAAGGTCTCATGCCTGGTATGACAAATCCCTCTGAGCCTCTCTCTACGTCTCTACTGAGATGGCTGACTTCCAATTCCAGAGAAAGCCAACAAAACAAGTTGTGAGATGTCTGCAAAGAGAAATATGTATAGTGTAGGTGTGCCATGTGTATTTTTTAAAAGCATTTAGTTTGCTCTAATTAGCGTCCCTAGGAAATCTGAATAACATGGGAAGACCTCTGCTGCCATCTAGTGGACGCTCTACACTATGACCCTCATTAAGACCCGCGATTTCCGTCTGTCCAGGTAAAATCAGTACCTGAAAACGTCATCCACGGTTATGGTATCCATTCCATTTTTGTGTCACATATAAGGGGCACAGGCGTTTCAAGCAGCCATATTACAATGACCCCTGGGAATTAACCTGTGGTGCCAAATGCCTGTGACCAGTATGTTCTCATGTTGGAGTATTTTTTTTTTTTTAAGTGATTAACACGACAGGACTGTGTATAAAATTTTTTACATACTCTAAATATTCAATCTTTATATCCCAGTTTTGTAAGAAGATCAAAGAATTTGACTTATCAAGTCTCTATAGTAAGCAATGAGGCTTACATATAAGTTCATTTCTTTTTTAATTTTTAAAAAAAAATTTAATGTTTTTATTTATTTTTGAGACAGAGAGAGACAGAGCATGAGTGGGGGAGGGGCAGAGAGAGGGGGGCACAGAATCTGAAGCAGGCTCCAGGTTCTGAGCTGTCAGCACAGAGCCCGACGTGTGGTTCGAACTCATGAACCGTGAGATTATGACCTGAGGGGACGTCGGATGCTTAACCCACTGAGCCACCCAGGTGCCCCAGTTCATTTATTCTTAATTCAAGCTGAAGCTTGCCTGCCCTCCCATCCTTCCCTCCCTCCCTCGCCCCCTCCTTCCCCTCCTCCTGTATTCTTTTCTTGTCTCCCTCCCCTCCTCCCTTCCTCTCTTTCTTCCACCTTTCCTTCCACTCTTCCTCTCTTCTCTTACCCTGTGTGTATAGCCTCTGGGGCAGGATCTGTTGACCTGCCTGCGCCCCACCAGGCTGTCTGGCTCCGGCCTCGCTAGTCTGGTCTAGGAGACCCGAGGGTGCAGAGGTGGGGTTCTGGGGGAGCCTTGTTCTACTGATATAAGTGCTGGCTTTTCCTTGCCCTGCCACCTCCCTGCAATAATGAAATGAGACTTGTGATATCTGGGGCTGATTTGTCAGAGCCAGTGAACGACACAGCAGCAGGCACCCCAGGGCGGCTCAGACAGAAGAAAAGTGGCTCTTTCGTTCCTTTGAGCTACCGCTGGCAGTGTCTCTCAAACATGCACCTGCAGCGTTCCTGACGGATACAACGCGCAGGTCCCCACTTCGTCTTAGTTTTTTTTTTTTTTTTTTAATGTTCATTTCTTTATTTTGAAAGACAGCGGGAGCACAGAGGAGGGGCAGAAAGAGACAGAATCCCAAGCAGGTTCCACAACCATGGAGCTGGATGCGGGGCTGCAACCCACAAATTACGAGGTCATGACCTGAGCCAAAGTCATACACTTAAGCACTTGAGCCACCCAGGAACCCCATCTTAGATAGTTTTCTATCAAAAATATACATGAGTTTTGGGAGAGGAAAAAAAATTAAAAAGCTAGAAGCCATTAGGGGAACAAAAAGCATATTTTCCCTTAAATAAGTCTTGATAATAGCCTGCAGAGTCAAACTGGGTTAGTTTTGTAAATCATTTTCTGAAACCCTTAGGCCACAGACATTCAACCAGACCAGAAAATAACAGCCTTGACCCTCACCCCCATTCCTTCCTCGCTGCTCCTTGGTATCGATTCTTTTCTTCCTCATGAACTCACTCCCTGATGCTGGGAGTGGACACAAATAGCTCTGTGCAGCAAAACCATTACAAGTTTTCATCCTCGCTGCCCTGGGAACGTTCACACAGAGATCAAACACCGGAAGGGACACAGGCTCTGCCTCCTTCCTCAGATCCACCTCTCCGTAGGCCCTAAGTGCCTCTGTCAGCTCAATGACCCTGAAGGACTCCTGCCATCCCCAGCCTCTCTGTACAGTCGACCAGGGAGACCACAAGGCTGTAAAGCAACTGAAAGAATTTTGTTGATGTTTGAGGCATTGCAACTGGAGCGACAGAAAGTGGGCGCCCAGACTGGGAATCGCGAGTGGGGAGCGCCAACTTAAAAAGGCAAAAAAACCCATTAGGTTACATAAGTTGTTTTGTAAGAATCATGATTGGTGCCTGCGGTTACACTGACAACCCAAAGCAGGATTGGCGATTTGGCTAACAGGTGTTCCATTATCTCCATTTCCGATCACAGGAAAAGACTGTGTTCCAGGAGGTGGTCTGGTTGCTATAGTGAAGTTGTAACTGACAAGTTGCAATGGACAAAAGTAAAAAAAAAACAAAATCTTGGTATTTCAAAAGCTGAGACAGGAGAGGTGCATGGGACCAGCTTCTTCTGTATCCTCCCGACTCTCTCAGCCATGCTAACTTCACGTTGGAATCTTCTTTCACAGTACAAAGCCACTGAAGTCCCGTGGAGCCCCTCAGGCACTCCCTACGGGGCTTGCCTCCCTCAAGCCCTGTTCCAAGCCCTGTCTCAGTTCCCATCCTGTGCCTTGTAATTTTTCACCCTGAATCCCAGGCCCCATGGACAGAACCTTGGATGGGATTGCTCATTTGCTTCATCTTTTTCCCTGGAAGCACTGGGTGTCCTCTGTGTTCTGAGCAGGACTCTTGTAACTCCAGACTGAGACCCATGGAGAGTTTAGATACTTAGCACGCGGTTGTTCCTGTACAGTCTAATTCCCATGCTTTTGGATGCTGTGTCATCCTACTAAATTAACTTCCTGTAATTCTTTCAAACAGGAAGATGTTCCTCCTGGAGGAAACCAAGCCCAGGCACCCATGGCCATGCCTCATGAATACTCCTTTCTCCTCCTTCTATATGGCAGGGTCACTGTCTATTGGGAAGCCAGGCTGCCCCTGACCCAGTGGTAAAAGCTACAAAATAATGCTTCAGTGGTTCCAGCTGGCAAGGGCTTTGGTTCAGCTGCTGCCAGATGGGCAAAGCTCAACAGTAATTCTTACAGCGGCTCTCGGGGTATGGGGTTAAATCCTTCTTGGAGAGCTGAGGTCAGAAAACCTGTGGCTGATAGCAAGAAAAAAAAATTCAAACGGGAACAGATGGCAAGAACTTCTAATCTACTGGGAGAGGCTACACCCTTCCAAGGGCCAACTCCTAGAAGCATCGAAAAACTTGATTATTTCTTCTTTGCTCTCAATATCTATGCATTTGAGCCTGTGTTAACCACATCCTTCCTTTCCGCTATTTGGTCTAGAGGGAGTGTGAGGTTGAAATGCCACCTGTTACCTTTATTTGTTCTAAGGATGTGGATCAAAACTGTCTAGCTTATAGAAATGAATTTTGCTGTCAGATGGCAGGCTGCAGATCTGGATCAGGAGAAGCCACCTTGAAAGTGGCCCTCTGGCTAGGAAGTATGACTGGATTGACTCAAATCTTATTGGTGATCGTGGGATTGGGGAACTAGAAAGATCATGCTCTGGGGGATTTCCAACTGTGCTCCCCAGAATACTGTGGGACCAGAGTCCACTCAGGAGTCGCAGGGATGGAGGTCGGGCAATGGGGCAGAGTCTCCCAAACCACTCACCCCTCCAACTAGACAGCTCTCCTTTTATTGATTCCACACTTTCAAATATAGCAAAGTGGGTAGGAGCGCAGAGTATTAAGTCAGATGGCTGGGACTGATCTTGAGTGCTATTCAACATCTATATGCTTCCGTTTGTAAAATAGGGATGATAATAACTAAATTTTATATAACATTTATCGGGTGCTTGGCATCATTGTAAGCACTTTATATTTACTTACTATTAATCATCTGATTTTTTACATTTAATGTGAGAAGTGCGGCTTTAGAGCAGAAATCCTGCTTACCAAAGTGTTAAGTTCTAGAGTCAGGTCATGAGTAAAGAAAATACATATGTTCGGAGTGACCCCTGCAAAGTCCTTCAAGTTCTCACAGAATCTAATAACTTTTTGCAGGGTTTTGTGAATCTAGGCTTGTATGAGTTTTCCTCTTTGCAAGTCGGTAATTGTTAATGAGCCTCAATTAATGTTTCAATTTTCTCCTTCAGTGTGCTGGGAAAGCAATTTTGACTCACTCACCTGACCATCTGACATTTGATGGTCTGAAAATTGGTGGTCTCAATGGTCAGAAACCTTGAAAATCCATTCATTCTTTATCCGACATGCAATGACTTTTTAGTAGCTGACATTTTTGAGTTTACTATTTATTTACTATTTACTACTGAGTTTACTAGGTTCTACTCTGAGCAGTTCACATATATTAAGTCACTCAGTCTTCAGAACATGCTATGGTAGTTACTACTATTTTCATTTTACAGATGGGGAAACGAGGATTACATAATATGTCACCAGACGTGAACCCAAGTAGGCAGGCCCTTAGAACCCCTTCCCTCACTGCTATGCTGTGCTGATTATTCTAAGCTCAGTTGTTTCCACTGAAGAAGTGGTACAATGGAAGTTTTGCAAGACTTGTAGTTGAATTTGTGTAAAACTAAATGCCATTGGGATGCTACTCCTTGAAAATATATCTTATTTAGTATTTCCCATAAATATAGATATTAGGCTCATTTTACCGGTGAGAAAATGGAACTGAGAAGGGTAAAGTTTTGTCCAAAGTTCTATACTATCATATGATAGAACTGAGCCTGGTGAACACGTATTAATGACAGTAATATTATCCTCTGTGGTATCCAGCCTTCCTGGGCAAGACGGTAGCAGGGGTTTAATGAGATGATGATGGAGAAACCCTGTCACAGGTCCTGGAGCATAACGACGGTGTAATGTTAACGGATATCATAACTGGATCCCCAGGAGTGGGCTCTGAGTCAGAGAGCAGGGAATTTATTATGGAGTGCTTTTGGATCAATACATGAGGTAGGGAGGGAGGGAAAGGGAGATCAGACAGAAGGACAAGTTCAGCTACAATGAAGCCCCAGGCAAGTCTGGCCAATCCCATGGGTAGCTTTGGAGTTGGAATGGCCCTTTAGAATTGTCATAAGTTGAAGTAAGGGAGCCAGCCTTTGTACCCTGTATTGATCAGTCATTGGATGAAAGCTGCCCTTGAAGGAGGTGGGGTCTGGGATGAGGCAGCAGAGAGGTCTGACAGCTGAGGTTGTCTGCTATTGGCAGCTGAGAGAAACGTCCTTCATTAATTTTTTTAAAGTGTATTTATTTATTTTGAGAGAGAGAGAGAGAGAGAGAGAGCGTGTGCATGTGCACGCGCTGGGGCACATGTCGGGGAGGGGCAAAGAGACAGGGAGAGAGAAAATACCAAGCAAGCTCTGCGCTCTCAGCACAGAGCCTGATGTGGGGCTTGAACTCACAAACTATGAGATCCTGTCTTGAGCCAAAATCAAGAGTCAAACGCTTAACCAACAGAGCCACCCAGGCGCCCCAAAAGTCCTTTCTGAAGGGAGAAACTGTGCGTCACGTTATTGCATCCATCTGATTTAGTAATGCTTAAAATATTTTTATTATTATCATTATTGGCCTCATCACAAGATTTTGTTTGAAAAATTTTTCACCTTTAAATATCTTTGAAAGTTTCTGATTTAATTCAGCTAATTCAGGCCTATACGAGACGGGGAAATGGAGCCTTGGAGGGTTGAGTAGTTCCTGGAGCTCCAAAGTAATCATGTCAAGGCTAGGATGATGGCCAAGGTCTTTATATTCCCCTTCTATGTTCCTTTTTTTTTTTTTCCTAGTTCTTCCTGCCCTAACCGCCAGGTGAGCCACATCTGAGTCACAGGCTCACCCACGTACCAATAAGAGAAATAACCCCCACGCCCTTCACTGGAATACTGGTACGTTTCAAACTCCAGCCTTCACCTCACTAGACATGTAGGGACTAGAGATGCCATAGAAGACATAGAATCTACTCTGACTCTGGGATTTATAGAAATAGGATTCATAAAATTTATAACCATGAAGGCCTTTAGAGAGAACTTTCATGGTTATAAATTAGATATGGTATGAATTACAGTATAATGTGTATTTCCCTGAAAAGCAGCATGAAAATGGAGATGTCGGGATGTTAGTATCAGAATTCTTATTATGCAAGATTTGAGGCAAGTTTGTGTCTATAAACACTTGCCTCAAAAAAGATAGCATTTCAATACGTAAGTGTAACCATGAAATATTATAAAATCATTAGCACAAAAATAAAAGATGAGAACTGGGAAGTCAAAAGGAGTGTGTGCCTGGGGAAGGGGAAGTAAATATGGCCTCACTCCTAATCTCAAAATAGCGGCTGCTGTGGAACACAAAACTTAACCCTGAACTTTCTGGTAGCCAAATAGGACTCAGGGTTTTAGCAGTCGTCTTAACGCTTCTTCTTTAAGGAGAAGACCAGGCTGTCAGAGAGACCTAAATCCCGAACTTAGGAAAAGTCCCACCTGGCATAAGTTTATCTGGGGACTTCTCTGGCACACGGCAGACAGTGAAGCCCTAAGTTTCATCTGACACTTAGTGGGGGGGAGGGGTGCCTGTGTGTCTGTGTGGGTACTGTGTGTGCATGTCTGAATAGCCATATTTATAGCTGTGCAAATTTGTGGTGGCTTAAAATGTCTCAGATGATCATATGTTCTGTGCAGTCCCCATCTATAGGTGCCCCAGGAATATTCAACAAGCACTAACCCTGTAGGAGAAAATATTTTAGCGATACCAACTTCTAGGCAGATGACAAGTGCACACTGTCCAGTTGTCATTCTTGCCCCAGGGGCCTGAGCAGGATGTATTAATGAGGCCTGGGCTGCCGCAGGCTCTCCATGAGGCTACTTCTCAATCATTTAGCCATCTGACCATTCCACCTCCCAGCCACGGCTCCCAGAGCAGAGATTTTAGAGCTCACAGCAAAAGTGCAGGAAGCTTGAGATGGTGAAGATTCTCCGGGAAGCATTTTCCTTTAAAATGTGACATTAGAACAACGCACTTTGACTGCCCTCACACCAACTCCCCAATGGCCCATTGGGAGCCCTAAGGGTCTGATGACAAGGTCAACGCCGGTGTGTAAGTGATACGTTGTCTGAACTTACCTGTCCCCACGCTTATTGACTGAAACAATCAGAAGAGGCGTCTTTCTTCTTTCCCTTGTTAAGACACGGTTGTAGCCCTAATGGACCATCTTCAAAGACAAAGACAAATCTCTATGGTTCTCATTAATATGCCAGAGTGACTACTTGAAAAAAGGGCTGGAGTGGTACTAGAAACTTTTTTTAATGCCAACCTTTATAAGAAGCAGTGCTGAAGACTTCCTTTAGGAGCCTTATCCCAATAATAAATCATGTTTAGTGAGCTTTTGCAGGGCCCCCAGTGCTGGGGTAAGCAACCTGCATGCATAATCCCATTTAATCCTCTCAACAGCCCTGGGAGGCAGGTGCTATTATCATCCTGCTTATAAATGAGGAAATTGAGGCATAGAGAGTAATTTGGTCAAGATTACTTAAGCAGAGGAAGGGAGATCCCGACGTAGCGCAGTCAGATGGCAAGCCCACACCTCTTAACCCTCTTACTCTGCTTTCCTTCGTAAAGACACTAGAGAAAAACAGAGAGAAGATTGATTTCATTTCTGCTTCTCCGGGATTCTTTTTGGCCCATTGCTGAGTGTTCATACCTACAGATTATTCTTATTAGAATGTGAACTAAAACATGTAATAGGCCTCCTAGAGTTTGTCTAGCCCTAGCGATCTTAGATGCAACTCAAATTCCTACTTCTCACCTTCACTTCACACTACATACCGACACCCATGAAGTCAACACCTCAATGTCTCTGATAAAGACCAAACCCTTAGCAATCAAGGCCCTTCACAACTGGTCCTAGGTAACCTGTTCCATTCTATCTCATCTCCAGGCTCTTCCCATCTTGAGCACCGTATACTAGAATCATTTAGGACCACTCAACTGGCACAGCAAATGTCTCTGATCAGGTCATTTCCGGTTCTTTCCTTTGTCTGAAAATTTGTTTCCCTTTTATCATCTAGAGAACTTCAATATGTCTTTCCTTGAAAAAAATAACCCAAGTTTTCCCTCTGATGTAAATCCATCCTGATGCCCCAGGCAGAATACATTTCTTCTCGGTGACACTGGAATGCTTTGAACAGCTGTCTGTTACAACTCTGTGCTAGGGTTCTCCAGAAAAACAAACTCAACAGGAGCTCTGGATAGATAGATATATAGATAGATGATAGATAGAGATTTATGTTAAGGAATTGATGCATGTAATTGTGGCATCTGGGAAGTCTAAAACTGGCAGGCTGGAAATCCAGGAAAGACTTGATGTTGAAGCTCCATTTCCAAGGATATCTGGAGGCAGAATTCCTTCCTCACTAGGGGCCACAGTCTTTTTTTTCTCTTGAGGCCTGCCACTGGTTAGATGAGGCCCACCCAGATTATGGAGGATAATCGGCTTTCCTCAAAGTCTACTGGTTGTCAATGTTAATCTCATCCAAAAAATTACCTTCCCAGCAACATCTAGACTGCTGTTTGACTCGAAACTGGGTGCCTAGCCAAATTAACATATACAATTCACCATCACAGCCTTTTCTCAAATATTACTTGTTTATTTGCCTGCCAGCGCCTCTAAGATATGAGTGCTTGTAAGCAGTGACCCCAAGCTTTAGGGTCATTGCGACCATACGTTAACGAACACCACTTCTTTTAACACATAAAATTGTGAGCACGGCATCGGCCATCAAAAATGTGTACCCAGAGTGACATGTTTAGGATATAAGGTGGAAGACAGTAAGGGACACAGAAATTACTCAACTACGGTGTTTGACTCTAGTGAACGGATGGGTAGCAGATGACTAAGCTCCCTGCCCTCAAATATGAAAATAGGTTCTGTCTGGTGAGGCCTGGTGCCTTTTTCTGGTCAGCTGGCTACCCTGAAGCAGGCTGGGTGAATCTCAGGATTCTGGGTCACGGGGGCCGAACCCTCAGGCAGAACAGCAGGTTGGTTCAACGGAGTGGTCAGAGGTGGAGTTCCTCAACCGGGAGACAGGAGCACTAATCATCCTCTGAGACTCTCTAACCCTAAGTACGGCCTTGAAATTCACTTCTCCCTTAGCCACTTCCTTCCCAGTCACCTTGACTTTCTCTGGAATGAGGAAGGACGAGGAGGCAGCCCCTTTGCCGCCCACTAGGTGGTACTGGAAGCCCACCTCTGACCGGCTGAGTGCTTTCTGCCAGCTCAGCTTCCGGCGTCTGGTGAGAAAACTTCCCATCCACCACCAGAGCCCTACTGGGAATTTCAGGTTAACTGACTAAGTCACTTCAATTTTCTTGGGAAAATAGTGGCAGTCACACATCAGATAAGAGGCTCCTGAGACACCAAGACCTGCGGTGTGAGGCACCCAACATTTTCCAGCCCCCAGATGTAGAGAAATTCCCTTTCTGCCGTCACCACACACATGCCTCCAGCCCACAGCAGGATCAAAGGCTGCTCCTGGCCCGACGGCATCCGAGGCCAGTTTCCTTCCTCGGCTGGCTTCCATTCTCCGAAGCCAGGGCAGATTCCATGCTTAGTACCTGCTGTTGATGTCTGTCAGTGGCCTTCCTCTGCTTCCCGCCTGCTGCTGGTCGCCAGCTGACTGCAAAGTTGGCAGGATCAGACTCCTCAGTGGGTCCTGCTTGCTCCCGGGGTGTAGGCACAAGACACATATGTGGTAAGAAACAATCAAAATCCTCAAGTCGGCCGAACATGGAGATTTGGGTGTTAAAACATATTTTCCTCCTTCAAAACTTTCTCTCCCCTATGCATCTATGTATGTCCCCTCTACAGCTAACCATTTTTGAAGGACGAACTTTCCAGAGGCAGGGACAATGTGTAGTTTTAGTTAATTCAGGGTACATGACATGAAATGGTACATGGTGCAGAGCAAGAGCTCATAAATGTTAGTTGGTGCTGACACTACTCTGGAAATTTTATGTCAGAGCTCTTTTGTCTTTGCGACTTCAGAGTCCTTCACCTACAGGATCTCATTTTCCACTTAGTGTGATAACAAAGGGCCACGGATTATTATCCTCAATTTACAGGTAGGGACAGTGAGTCGAGGAAAGACTATTGGATTGGGAATATAGAACAAGTCAATGAGGTAGCCGATCATTCCTCTGTTCTCACTGGCAGTCCTCACTGCTTCTCGTATTGAGGTGCTAACCTGTTACCCCCAAACCCTGAACCCAAAGAAAGCAGAATCAGAGTCTCTTGAAATGGACGCGAGGCCCGAGTCATTCATTACCTCCTCTCTCTGCGGCCACCATTCTCTCCTCATTGCTCCCAAGTCACCAACAGGACAGAATATCAATGCAGCCTTCTGGTAGATCAATAGTCAACAATATCTCATTACTGCAGGAATCAGATCATTCCAGCAGCCTCGTTCTGATTTCCATCAAGTCAGAACATTTAGAAGATGGAAAACAGCTCATGTCTGAGTTCTCCTTACAATTGACGTGACACTCCAGGCCAACTCACCCTTTGGGGCTCAGAGTTGTAGAGCCAGCCAAGTCTGTAGAAAATATAGAGCAAAGTGGCAAACCCCCCAAGTTTGTGAACTTGTAATCACTTCCACCAAAAGATATTCTGTCCTCCTTCAAGACCTCACTCATGTCAACTCTGTGAGAACTTCTCCTAACCCCGCACTTAGGTTGGTATTCATTGATTTCTCCTTGAAACTTACATATAAGAATTTAGTGACTATTTCTGGCTTGAAATATCTCCTCCGCCTGAAATTAGGGCTGGTTGTCTGAAGTTCCTCACCACTGCTCCCACTATCGGAGTTATAATGTCCTAAGGAACACGTGTCATATTATATTTACTTTGTGTTATACCTGTTTGTCCTTAAGACAACGTCAGAGGACAACGGACAGCACGTGTCCCTAGGAAAGCTTGTTGAATGGAATTTAATCGTCCTAAGTAAATCCATAGCCGTTAGCCATATCTAATTCATTCTGAAGTTGAACAGATTAATCTTCCTAAAACAGCACTGTCTTCATCCCACTTTTCTGCTAACAACAATTCATAGTATCCCTTATTGCTCATAGAATCAAGTCTTCTCAGGGGGACCTGGTATGCAAAAGAGGACTGTGCTCACCCCTGTCCTACTTGTCCAATTTTATGTTCTGTGTCTCCAGAATCCCTTATTCCCCAGAGGCTTTGCTTTGGGCTTTGAATAATCCTTTGCAAGTTCTGCCTACGTACACCATGCTTCCTCCTAAAATTCCCTCTCCGCTTCTTTGATTCTCAAAGTCTTCTCTTTTCTTCAAGGAAGATGATTAATAGGTAATATCACTGGATTTTGTAGAAGAGAGAACACGGGCAGCACTGAAGGGTGGAGAATGGAATTTCTTCAGGGTGAGAGACAGAAATAAGATGCTTGAGGCAGAGAAAGGAAAGAGAGATGAGAGCAGTCTATTTGATTCATTGATTGACAGTGACCAGTAATATGCTCATCATCTAGATGAGCTCAGTGGTTGCAAATAGGCCTTCCATTTGGTTTGGCCACTGGGATAGAGATGTCCTCAGTGTGAGTGGGATGGTGGGGCAGGAGACTGCAGAGGAGGTTAATGCTCAGGGGGAGCCTGTGTATGGTGGCTTCCCTCCACGGCTCGGACCCCTCCAGCTCTCTGCCAGGCCCTCGTCATGTCATTGCCAGACTTCGTTAGGACCCTTTGCTTTGCTTGCACCCATTTGCTTATCCAGCTTGCACTCTACCATCCTTCATTTCAATAGTACTATAGACCCCTTTGCCTTCTAAGTATCACCTCTATATGTTAAGTACAAACGTTCCCTATGCCTGTTGATTACATCATGAAACCAACATGCGATGGAAGAAGTTATAAAAAAAAGCTATTGGCTCTACTTGCAATTTATTCTCGCCGACCTCAAAGGGTCCCACAGAACTGCCAAGGTTCGTGTTACATTTCACCAAGTCAACTCATTCTCCCACCACTATAGACTCTTCAAATTCTCTCATTCCTAAAATGCTCAGCCACTTCCTGTCCATCTCCTTCTCCTTGATCCTGCCCCCCGACACCCACACACATGCACATTGACAACCCCCTCTCTCAGAAGAGCATCTCACTTTTTCTTTTAAAGAACAGAAGCCTAGAAGCTATCAGATGGGAACTCCCTAAACTCCACATAAGGAGTTGTCTGCATCCTTCCTCTCCTCTTTCCCTCTTGTTTCAATAGCAGAGGTGTTGGCCTCCTACCCAGGGTCAATGTCTTGACCTGAGCTTTGGAGCCTAGTCATTCTTTTCATCTTAGAAGACATCATTCCTTCTCGTTCTTTTCCTTGTAGTTCTGTTTCTCAAGTTGATCATTTCCATCTGCATGTTAACCATGTTTATATTAACTGTGTCTCTTTTGCAGACTCACCTTCTTTTGCCTAATATCAATAATTATGATGATAAAAATAATAATGATGATAATGAACAAGAACCAGAAAAAAGAAACAACTAACATTTGGTAAGATCTTATCAATGTGCCAGACAGTGTTCTTAGAACTTTACATGTGTTATTTCATTTAATCTTCACAAAGCCCTAGGGAATCAGCATTATTCACTCTATTTTCACAGATGAATGAACAGAGGTATTAAGAGGTTAAGTGAATTGCTTGAGGCCACACAGCTAGTATATGAAGGAACCAGAATTTAGACAAAGGCAACCTGGCTTCAGAACCTCAACTCTTTTGTTGTTGTTGATGTTGTTATCAGCGTAATGCTGCTGGCCCCAGAATAAATTTGGAAGCTTTCCTTCTTCTATTTTTTGGCATAGTTGGAGAAGAATGGGCATTCACTCTTCTTTAAATGGTAGAATTTAGGGGCGCCTGGGTGGCGCAGTCGGTTAAGCGTCCAACTTCGGCTCAGGTCACGATCTCACGGTCCGTGAGTTTGAGCCCCGCGTCGGGCTCTGGGCTGATGGCTCAGAGCCTGGAGCCTGTTTCCGATTCTGTGTCTCCCTCTCTCTCTGCCCCTCCCCCGTTCATGCTCTGTCTCTCTCTGTCCCAAAAATAAATAAATGTTGAAAAAAAATTTTTTTTAAATGGTAGAATTTAAAGGGTGAGATTCATCTGTGAAGATATCTGGTCCTACACTTTTGTTTGTTGGGAGTTTTTGATTATTGATTCAATTTCATTGCTAGTAATCAGTCTGTTCGAACTTTCTATTTCTTTCTGATTAAGTTTTGTAAGGTTGTATATCTCTAGGAATTTATATGTTTCTTCTAGGTTGTCTAATTTGTTGGCATATAATTTTGCATAATATTCTCTTATAATCTTTTGTACTTTTCGTGGTGTCTGTTGTTATCTTTCCTCCTTCATTGCTGATTTTATTTATCTAAGTCCTCTCCCTTTTTTCCTTGATGAGCTTGGCTAAAGGGTTATCCAATTTGGTTTGTTTTCAAAGAAAAAGCTGCTGGTTTCATTGATCTGTTCTGTTGTTTTTTAAAGTTTCTATTTCATTTATTTCTATTCTAATCTTTATTATCTCCTTCCTTCTACTGGATATTGGCTTTGTTTATTTTTCTTTTTCTAGCTTCTTTAGCTATAAGATTAGTTCGTTTGAGATCTTCCTTTTTTTTTGATGTTGGCCTGAATTGCTATAAACTTCCCTCTTAGAACCGCTTTTGCTGCCCCCCATAGATTTTGGACAATTGTGCTTTCATTTTCATGTTTCTATGTCTTTTTTTTTTCTCTTTAATTTCTTGGTTGATCCACTCCTTGTTTAGTAGCATGCTCTTTAGCCTCTAGGCATTTGTGCTCTTCCCATATTTTTTCTTGGAATTTATTTCTAGTTTCATACCATTGCAGTCAGAAAAGATACATGATAGGGGCACCTGGGTGGCTTGGTTCAGTGTCTGATATCGGCTCAAGTCACGATCTCACAGTTTGTGAGTATAAGCTTCGTATCGTGCTTTCTGCTGTCAGGACAGAGCCTGCTTCCGATCCTCTGTTCTCCCCCTCTCTCTGCCCTTCCCCTGCTTGCTTTCTTTCTTTCTTTCTCTCTCTCTCAAAGATACATAAAAACATTAAAAAAAAAAAAGATATATGATAGGATTGCAATCTTATTGAGTTTCTTGAGACTTGTTTTGCAGCCTAAAACATGATCTATTCTGAAGAATGTTCATGTGCACTTGAAAGAATGTGCATTTCTCTGTTTTTGTATGGAATGTTCTGAATGTATCTATTAGATCCAAATGGTTCAATGTGCCACTCGAAGTCACTGTTTCCTTGTTGATTTTCTATCTGGATGATCTATCCACTGAGGTAAGTAGGGTGTTAAAGTCCCCTAATCGTATTACTGTCAGTTTCTTCCTTTATATCTGTTAATAGTGAACTTATGTGTTTCCATATTGAGCACATAATATTTTCAGCTGTTATATCTTCTTGTTGGATTGCTCCCTTCTTCCTTATACAGTGTCCTTCTTTGTCTCTCGTTACAGTCTTTACTTGTTTGTTTATTCTTTTTTTAAGTTTATTTATATATTTTGAGAAAAGGAGAAGGAGAATCCCAAACAGGCTCCACATTGTCAGTGCAGGGCCCCACATGGGGCTTGAACTCACAAACCATGAGATCAAGACCTGAGCCAAAACCAAGAGTCAGACACTTAACCAACCGAGCCCCACAGGTGGCCCACAGTCTTTGTTTAAAATCTATTTTGTCTGATACAAGTATTGCTATGCCAGCTTTCTTTTCACTTTCATTTGTATGGAACTTTTTATCACAGAATTATACTGATTCCTACTCTTGGATTTGGTCCGGATTGGACTTCACAGCATACTCTCCCTTATACCTCCATCTTTACTTATATGCTGATGACTCACAAATTTTTATATTTACTTCTAGCCCTGACTTCTTCTACGTTCCAGAACTGACCATCTAATTCTCTATTTGATGCATACACTTGGAAGACATAAAGGCTTTCCAGAGTGGGTCCAATCCAACCTGGTGATTTCCCCCTGGATGCTGGTCTTTTTACAGTGTTCCTTGTATCATCATTCATTCACGTGCTAACACAGAAATTTAGGAGTAACCATCCTCAATACATCTGTCACCCTCATCCCTCTTATCTCCATATCCCTTAGAAGATACAAATCTGATTCTGTTATCCCCTTGCTTAAAATCATTCAATGATTTTAATTAAGAAAGAATAATAAAGGAAAAGATGTACATGAAGAAACAATATTTGGTGAGCCTCATCTCATATCACTCTTTTCCTCCCTTTGCTTTAGAATCCACTCTTAAAGGTTCAGTAGCAAATGTGTTATGCCCTCCCTGCTCTAGGATATGGACTTGTCTCTTTCCAAGACACTCCCTTTTCCTTCTAAATAATTCTTATTTAGCCTTCAGTTCTCAGCTCAAACACTTCCTCAGATAAGCCTTTCCCATTTCCCCAAACGAAATCTGGTCTTTGTTAAACACTGACATCAAGTACTTCTTTAGAGAAGAGCACACTTTTTTTTTTATTGCATTACTTCCTTTATTTTAATTAATAATCTGATTGATGTCTATTTCCCAACTAGACATCAAGCTCCACAAAGGCAGTGACCTTGCCAGGACTTGGTCAACATAGAAGTAAGCCATAATATTCAGGCCTAGGGTTAAAAAAAAACTCAGATAAGGGGCCAGGAAAATTAGACAATGTGCCTCACAAAAATATTTTTATTCTTTTTTACATAAGCTCCATTTGTAAGAAAATCTGTCAGTGGGATGATATTGAGTACGTTGTCTGTGAAAACAAAGATTGGTATTCTTAGGATCACGTGAGAGGAAAATGGTAGAAGATGGCACTATGTAGGCAGGAGGACAAAACAGGAAAAATAAAGGATATTTTCTGTCAATACCCTGGAGATTAACTTGTAAAACTGGACTCTGAGTCAGTCCATAGAAAGTGCTCATAAATGGGAAGGCAAGTGTGAACTCAGCCTCAGCTACCATACCTTGTGCCATGGAGAATTAGCTACTTTGGATGGGAAGGCATAAGAATGGCGTGTGTCTAAATCCAGTCATGGATTGGACTAAAGTGGATGGTAATGAGAGAGAAACATGCAGACCAATTTATGGTGGAGAAGCAGGCTGAACTCTGTGAAATCTATAGATAATATGCAAAAAAATCCTAATGAGAAGTGTGGAATGCTGTCACATCTCATCCAAACAAGGTCACTCTGTCTTAATAACTTGTGGGACCATATAGAGAAGGTTGAGACTATTTCAAGGTTTTCTGGGTTGTAAGAGTCCATAGGGGAGTATTTGGGATTTAGAGGCTAGGGAAGAGGCACTTGGAATTATCAGAAGTAATTAGATAAGAGGTAATTCAGCAGAAGCAACTCCCTAAGATGTTTTAACCAGGGAGGGTGCTATGGATGGAACTGTGTCCCCTCAAATTCATATGTCGAAGCCCTAACCCTCCATATGATTATATTTGTAGGTAGGGCTTTAAGGAGGTAATTAAGATTAAATAAAGTCATGAAAGTAGGGTCTTAATCCAATAGAATGGAAGACCTGGTAAGAAAAGGAAGTGAGATCTCTCTCTTTCTCTCTCTCCACACATGCACTGAGGAAAGACAATGTGAAAAGGTGGCCATCTACAAGCGAGCAAGAGGGTTTTTGCTAGAACACAACCAAGTAGCATCTTGCCCTGATCTTGCACTTCCCTCCTCCAGAACTGTAAGAAAATAAATTCCTTTGTTTAAGCCACCCAAGCTATGGTATTTTGTCATGGCAGCCCAAGCAAAGTAAGGTACAGGTGGAAACAAGAACAATGTCAGATGAGCAAATAAAATTTGTCCAGGTAGACACAGGCCACATCAAATGGTTATTGCTTTGGGGAGTTTAAATGAAAGAGATGACCAAGTGCCTCTTCCTGCTTCTCCCTTCTAGTCCTTAGCCACCACTCACCTCTGTGTCATTCTCATCGGGGTCAGCCTGGGCCCACTTATCTTTCTCCTTGGCTTCCCCTTACTCTGTACTGCTCAGGGATCATGACTGTCAGTTTCAGGCTGCTCAGCACCCATGCATGTGGGAACCATTAGAAGGATGGAATATCAACACAAACAGGAGGCTTCATCGAGTGGAATGCCCAGGGGCTTGTCTCTGTACTGTTTATGGGACCCTGACTTGCCGGAGAGATTATCCTTAGGCGAGGGCAGTGCATTCTTCATTTTATAGAATTCCCAACAGGGGATTAGACAAATATTTTATGTACTCCATACAGGAAGCAACTCAGTTGGTGAAATGCCAGGGGAATTACCTAGCCCTTGAACTGAAAATAGAGTCATTCTTTTGAACCAAGTCTAAGAACTTGGATCCTGCAAACTAAGGTAGATTTACTTGTTCCTTGGGTATCTCTTTGCTGTTAGATCCTCATGCTGTTTACACCCTCTTGATATTGAATTTTGTTTAAGTCACTGGATATTTTATTATCGGGAACTGGACCTATCTTTTTTTCCAGTGTTTACACCCCTTTTAAATCTACATAGCTAGATCTGGTCACATCTTCTCCCTGTTTGCCTTATCTTAGTAGATCTTACCAATCCATCATCAGCTATATGGCTGAAATCTCAGAGACAGTTTCAAAGCCAGAACAGATCTTGAAGAGAAGTTCCCTCACCTATGGAAGTGCAGTTCCAGACCTTAAAAGGAGACTGACTGGGCATGCTGGTGGCAACAGGTAACCCTGATGCTTATAATAAGCACAAGGAGAATTATAGTTAAAAGGTTTAAAGTAGTTGCACAGTAAACATCTGCTGAAAGGCTGTATGGATAAACTTGGGGATAAAACTGGAGAATTTCCATTGAAAGCTCTTTTCCATTTTGGGTTTTACTTTTATACAAACCAAAAGTATTTTTAGAGTTTTTTTTTCAGTATCAGGACGTTGCTTACCAAGATAGGGAGTGAAACGTGTCAAAGCTCTTTAGGGCTTAGCTTTAGAAGGTGAGCCATACCTCTTCTATTTGGGTAACTTCTATCAAGGTAGACCAAATACTCATGAAGCAATGGTGTTGGTGGGTATCTTTAGAGATGGAGGAACATTGCTGCCTGATGCCTTCCTCCTCATTGAAATGCAAAAGTCCAGGTCATAAAAGTATTCTTAGGGTCTTTGAGATGGCCATTTCAGTGACTCCTAGGGAAGAAACTCAAATACACCACCTTTCTCTCCTTTCTCTTTTCCTCGAGGTAATACTGTTTCTTTAATTGCATCGGTGTTATTTGCTCCAAAGGAAGATTTATTCAAAGGATTTACAGCCGGAGTCAAAGAATTGTGGTTGGAGTCACACTATTGGCTTTTTCTGTAGAATGAAGATTTTCATATCAGTTGGTGATGAAAGCCAGCTCCCATGCTACTCCCTTTTGAACAGCTCCTGCCTAGCTCCTGTTGATCTAGCATCCATAGTTAAATCTTTAACCCTAATGGTGTCCTACCACTCTGTCTGCTTCTGTCCAGTTAAAAGTTCTTTAAGGGCAAATATATAATTTCTAAGTGAAAGATACAAAGGAACTGACCCTTAGAGCAAAACTATACTTTGAAATCTTTGTATCACACTTTATATAGAAGAATATTTCTTAGAAACACATTACTCTTTCTAAGGGCCAAACTCCCGCATGGAGGCTCATTTTAATGCAAAAAAAAAAAATGTATTCTGGAAGCATTCAAAATGCTCAAGCAAGATAGCTCAGGCCTGACCCAGGCAGTGTAGGGGTTTGAAGGACCAGAATCCACATAAAACTAAATAGGTACAAACCCCAGTTCAGCAACTTAATAACTATGCTACACTGAAGTGCTATTTAATTTCTCTGTGTATCACTTTCTTCATCTGTACAAAGGGAATAATAATACTACTTTACAGGGACCTTGTGAAAATGGACTGACATGACGCACATAAAATATCTATCCCAGTGAACACCCCACAATGGTTAGTTCTTGTGGCTGCTATTACTTTGTAACTCCTACTCTTATTAACGATTTTTCATCTATTTAGTCCAAACTGGTAATTGTGCATCCTGAATTATGGACAGGCTTTTTAAAGGTCATCAGTTAATGGGACCCTATCATCTGCAGATAAACGTGAATCATCACATCAAATAATAAAGGTTCTTTTGGGGTGTGTGTGTGTGTGCTTGTTGTAAAATAAGGACAATCATATTTTGGATAAAGCTCTAGTCTGATAATCAGACGAGCTAGATTCTAATCTTTAAAGCAGCCCCGATTCTAAGATGGGTCTCAGTGTCTCTATACGCAAAATGGAGAGAAAAATCCTCCATTGGTATGGATCTCATAGAGTTAGCGTGAACACAGCTAAGACAGATGGATTTTAGAGTTTATAACACACCTTTTCAATAGCTTAAGCTACGATTTTGTTTAGACTCCGTCGTTTTTAAGGGTCTTATTTTAGACTCATCAGCGAGGTATTATCTTTTCTCTCTCAAGGATGTTACACCTCATTTTCTCTGGAATGCCATGCTTGGAAAAATTTACCATATATTACTTCATAATTTTATTACAATAAATCATTCTACTGATTACCTTATTGATTGGTGCCTATTTTTCCACAAATGGTCTACTATTTAAGTCAACAGCAAGAGGGCCCCAATCTTAACAGTAACATAGAAAAGACTGTAACTCAGCTTGTTTTTCTATAGTTTCAAAAGAATATGAAGGATGAATAAAAATGAAAGGAAGCGTATTTCTGAGCTTTGCTTCGTGTTTCGTAAAAAATACAATTTATCTCTGTCATCCATTTCTTATTTGTTTTCCCTAAGATTCCATTATTTTACACACAAACTCATATACAATGTTGTTGTCCAATGGCCTTAGTTTAGAGTGTTCTTATTTTTTGAAATTTAAATGGCGGTTACTTTTTCTGCTTCTGAGAAAGGTTTGTTTGTTCCATATTTTTTTTTTCTTTCTTCACTTTCCTGCCTTTTCACCCCCCCCAGGGTTGGGTGTTCTTAATTTTTGAATGACATTTAAACACATGTCATTGGGGAGATCTAGTGTAAAGGGAGAAGCTGGAGTGAGAAGACAGCAGGATATGTTAATAACCTCCAGGAGGTGAAGCAAATGCTTTTTCTTAAAGTTTAGATGTCCTGTGCCATGTTCCACCCAACTCCCGCTGAGGAAACTTGCTGGGCATAACGACTGAGGTTCTGGAGGAAGGACAGAGTTGGCATATTAGGATAAACGCACGTGCCTTGAAGCTATTCATTCGCCGTGCTTAGAACTTAATTTATTTCTAAGTCATTCGACGAGTATCATACAGAAAGAGTCTCCAGTTTTTATCTACTCAGGTCAGCATGGCGTACTGCTCCAGTAAGCATAATGGGTGGAAATTAGACTCACTTCTGGCTAAAGAGCTCTTTCCATGTGAGGGAAGTAGATACCGATAAATCACTCTATATAATGCCTATAGACTGAAGCTTAGTGTCACTTCCTCTAAACCCTGCCTTGACTCACTCAGGCACGTTCTTTGGCACAACTTTTCCACCTGCACCACGAAACCACGACAAATTCTACCTAAAATGTGAGACACTGCTAACAAATCCTCTACCTTTGTAAAATCAAAGCCAAAGTTCTAGGATGATGGATCCCAAAACTGAGCCAGCAAAACTGAGCTTTTATCCCGGGAGAAAAGCACATGTAAGGAAACCTGGGGAGCGGTACTATGGAAATAAGGAGTCAGATACATAAAACTAATGAAAAAGCGTAATCCCTGCTGAACTTCTGAAATGTAGTTCAAATATCCTCTTTTATATATAAACACAGTACATGTAAATGAACATGCTTACACATGTTTGTTTAGAATGCGTGTAAACTATATTTAAAGTAAACTACAAATAAATAAAACTATAAGCTGTTATATGCGTTTCAAAGGACACTCATACTCACTATCTTAACTCAAAGAGATAAAAATGATTTGCATAATTTCCCAGAATGAGTTTGTAAGACCATCTCACAATGCCTGGCAAATAGAAAACACTAGGTAAATGTTTGTCAAATGACTAGGCATATGAATGAAGGAGTCTGGTCCCTAGTTCACTGTTTCTGTCTAGTACAGTGCATCATAAGCTCCCACTGTCTTCTGGTTGGTGAGGGAATGCATTTGGAATATCCTACCTAAAGAAAGATATAAACATTGTGAAATTTTTCTTTTTATTGTTCACAGTCAGGTGGATTTTAAAACAATTCTATTATTGTATATCTTTGTATTATTCTTTCTTCACCCTGATCAGGTTGGTTTTTCATTCATTTAAGAGTAGCAGTTTTTCTGAAGCATCTAGAATTGCCTTTTTCTTACAGTTTTATATTGAAAAAAGAAGGATTTCAACTTTCAGAACCAGGTAATCTGTCCAGTTGCGTTGCTTGTAATTCATGCACTTTTGCCACTAGATCACCTTTTTAAAATCCAGGTTCCTAAAAAGTCACATTTTAAGTGAAAATGGATTTTGCAGTGAATCCTTTATACAGACGGTCTCTGAGGAAAATTTCTTAGGGAAGCCAGATGTCTAGAGGAAAGACAAAAACTAGGACACTAGAAGAATTTGAAGCATCTGGCATGAGCAAACATTAAACACGGCCCAGACAGATGAGTAATATAAGCAGAGACATGGAAACGCTAAGAAATAATCAAAAGGAAATGCTGGAAATGAAAAACACAGTAACAGAAAAGAGCAGTGTCTTTGATGGTCTCATCAGTGGACTGGAGAGAGCTGAGGAAAGAATCAGTGAGCTTGAACATAAGTCAACAGAACTTCCCAAACTGAAATGCAAAGAGAAAAAATAAGGAAAAAATATCAAAGAACTATGGGATGGGGCACCTGGTTGGCTTGGTCAGAAAAACATGCAACTCTTGGTCTCTGGGTCATAAGTTTGAGCCCCACATTGGTTGTAAAGATTACTAAAAATACATATATACATAAATAAGTACTTAAAAAATATATAGGAGTATGTCTCCAATATTGCATGAGGCATAATTAATTTTTTTTAAATAAAGAACTTTGGGAATAATTTCAAAAGATGGAACATACAGTTAATTAGTATAATAAAAGGAGAAGGAAGAATGGAGCAGAAAAGAATATGTAAAGTGACAATATCTGAAAACTTTATAAACTTAATTACAAATGCTAAACCACAGATCCAAGATGCTCAAGGGATACTAAGTGGGATAAATACCAAAAAAACTCAAGTAGGGATATCATATTCCTAGCAATGGAAACTCTAAGACAAAACTCAAAGGCAGAAAGAAATTTTGAAGAAAGCCAGAGGGAGGAATAAAGCCACCTTACATAGTAGGTTTCTGGGCAGAAACCATGCTGGAATAAAGTATAGAAAGAAAGGAAAAAAATCCAACCTAGAATTCTATATCCAGTGAAATGCTCCTTCACAAACAAAGAAGAAATAAAGATTTTCGGAAAAAAAAATGAAGTAATTTATTGCCAGCATACCTGCCCTGAAAGAAATTATTAAAAAAAAAATAGCCTTCAGGGAAAATGAAAATGAAACTCAGAATGAAAACTCAGGTCTACAAGCAAACAGAAAGGTCATCAGAGAAAGAATAAGTAAAAGTAAAACAATTAAGCTGTAAAAACAAGCAAACAAAATCTACTGTATGTAACTAATAATGTGGCATCAAAATATGTGAGACAAGAAACTGACAGAACTGACAAATTGACTACTGTAGTTGGAGACTCGAGCACCCCCTTTTCAGTAATTGATAGGCTAAGCAGGCAGAAAATCAGTAAGAATCAAGTTGCGCTAAACAGTACCTATCAATTTGATCTATTTGACATTTATAGAATTCTCCACACACAATAGACAACTTACTCTTCTCAAGCTTACATGAACCATTTACTGATGATGTAGACCATATTCTGGATCAGATCATAAAACACACCTTAAAAACTTTTAAATAATAGAAACCATAAAAGTTGGCTCTTAGACCAAAATGGAATTAAACTAGAAATCAATAACAAAAAGATAGTTAGAAAATCTAGCTATCTAGATAGCCGAGATAGCTAGAAAATTTTCTAATTTTTAGAAATCAAACAACACACTTCTCAATTTCACATGCAACAAAGATGTCACAAGAGAGGTTGTAAGGAATTTTGAACTAATGAAAAGGAAAGCACAACTTATCAAAATCAGGAGGATGTAGCAAAAGCAGTATTTAGAGAGAAATACATACTATTAATATGCACATCAGAAAAGAAGAAATCCAAAGTTAATAACTCAAATTTCCATCTTATGAAACTAGAAAAGGAAGAGCAATTTAAGCTTAAGCAAACAGACGAAAAGATGAGTAAAAATCAATGGCATTGAACACAGGCAATCAATAGAGAAAATCAATGAAACCAAAATTTGGTTCTTCCAAATTATTGATGAAATTGATGCACCTTTACTTAGGCACAAATTTCTAATATCTTAATAAAAAATAGGGAATTACTATTAATCCCATGGTTAGTATAATGATAATAAGGTAATATTATAAACAACTTATTGGCAAACAAATTTGATAACGAAGGTAAAATGGACCAATTCCTTGTGAGACACAATCAAAATTCACAAAAGGAGACATAATCCTAATAGGTCTATAGCTGCTAAAGAAATCGAGCCAATAACTAGAAACTTTACAAAATAGAAAGCAAAGAACTCTTCCCAAAAAGAAAGCACTAATGAATTCCACCAGACATTTAAGCAAGAAATGATATCAATTCTCAACACTCTTTGCCAGAATATAGACACAGAGGGAACACTTCCTAATTTATTTTATGAGGCCAGCATTACACTAATACCAAAATATACATTACAAGAAAGGAAAACCATAGATCAAAATCATTTATGGATATAGATGCACAAATCCTCAACAAAATAGTAGCAAATTAAATTCAACAATGTGTAAAAAGAATTATAGACCATCAGAAGTTGAATGTAATCCAAGTATACAAGTCTTGTTTAGCATCTGAAAATTAATCAGTGTAATCCATGATATCAACTAATTTAAGAAGAAAAATCATAATACCAAATACTTTGGAAACTTTTTTCCCTATGACCAAGATCAAGGCAAAGGTGTCCATCACCACTCATGTTCATCATCATTCTGGATTGCTAGTTAGTGCAATCAGACACATATAAAAAGGAATGTAAGCTATAAAATTGGAAAGGAAGAAATAAAACTGACATAAGTAGCGACAAAAAACAACAACTCCCAGAACAAATTAACATGCATGCATGGTAAGTCTGCAGAATGCAAGTTTATTTAAATAATGAAGTCAATTAATCAATAATTAATTAAAATTATTACATTATGAATTAATTTAATTAATTGATAATTAAGTTATTTAAATAAATAAATTTATTTCCTATATACTTGCAATTAACAGTTAGAATTTGAATACAAACAAAACATGATAGTTACAATAAAACTAAAGCCATGAAATATGCATAAATTTAACAAAATATATGCCATGTCTATATGCAAAAAATTACAAAACTCTGATGAAAGAAATCAAACATCTAAGTAAGAGGAAAGATATTCCATGTTCATAGATTGGGAGACTTCCTGTCATTAGGATGTCAATTCTTTCCAACTTGATCTTTACATTCAACAAAATTCCAATTAAGACCTCAGGAATCTATTTTGTAGGTGTTGACAGACTGATTCTAAAGTTTATGTGGAAAGTCACAAGATCTAAAATAGCTAACATTGTGCTGGGGAAGAAGCACAAGGAGGAAAGAGTCAGATTATCCATTTTCAAGACTTTACTGTGATGGTAGTGTAATCAAAATAGCATGATATTCAGAGAAAATAGACATGTAGATTAATAGGATGGAAGAGAGGGCCCAGAAAAAGACTCGCAAAATGTAGTCAACTGATCTTTGGTAAAGGCACAAAGGCAATTCAATGGAAAAAGTGTCTTTCAGCTGAAACAATTGGGCAACCAGATGCAACAAACAAACAAACAAAACATGAACACAGGCACAGACTTTACACATTTCACAAAAATAAACTCAAAATATCTTAGACTTTAATCTAAAATGGAAGCTGTAAAATCTCTGAAAAATAATAATAAGACAAAATTTATTGGACCTTGAGTTTGAGGTTTTAGAGAAAACAGACAAGGACAATGAGCCATGAAAGAATAAAAGGGGTAAGGTGGACTTTATCAAAATCAAACACTCCTACTGTGAGGAAAACACTATTAAGAGAATAGAAAGAAAGCCAAAGACTGGGAGAAAATATTCACAAAACACGTGTATGATAAAAGACTCATAGTAAAAATATACAAAGAATGTTTAGAACTCAACGGTGGAAAAACAAACAACTTAGTTGGGGGAAAGTTCTGACAGATACCTCAACAAAGAAAATATGCTGATAGAAAATACACATATAAAGGGTTTCTCAACATCATCTGTCATTAGAGAATTAAATTAAAAATTAATACAATGAGATACTAATACACATCTATTAAAATGGCTAAAAATCCCCCCCAAACTGACAAAACCAATTGCTGGCAAGGATGTGAAGGAACAAGAAATCTCCTTCATTGCTGATAAAAATGCAACTCCATAGCCACCCTGAAGCCTAGAATAGCAGTTTCTTACAGAGGTAAACATAGTCTTGTCACAAGATCCAGCAAAGGCACTCCTAGTTATTTATACAACTGATTTTAAGACCTGTATAGATGGACCTTGAAAGTGTTATGCTAAGTGAAATAAGTCAGACAGAGAAAAACAAACACTGTATGACATCACTTATCTATGGCATCTAAAAAAAAAAAAGCCATATTCATAGAAACAGAGACTAAAGTGGTAGTTTCCAGGAACCAGGAGGTGGAGGGTGGGGAAGCGAACCGAGCTGTGAAAAGACAAGGGTGAGCCTTAAATATATATTTCTAAGTGAAAGAAGCCAGGCTCAAAACGGCTACCTACTCTGTGATTTAAATTATATGACATTTTAAAGAAGGCAAAACTGAAGAGACAGTAAAAAATCAGTGGTTGCTAGGGGCACTGGGGAGTGCAGCATTGAATAGATGAAGCCCAGAGAACTTTTTAGGGAGATGAGACTCTTATGTATGGCACTGTCATGGTGAATATATGACACCATGCACTTGTCAAAATCCAGAAAACTTTACAGCATAGAACTTTACATCATTAAGGAGTGAACCTTAATGTGTGTAAATTTAGTTTTTACAATTTTTTTTAAGTTTATGTATTTATTTTGAGAGAGAACGAGCAGTTAAGGGGCAGAGAGATAGGGAGAGAAAGAGAATCTCAAGCAGGCTCCACACCCGTGGTGTAGAGCCTGATACGGGGCTAGAACCCACGAACCCTGAGATCATGACCTGAACCAAAATCAAGAGTCTGACGCGTAACCGACTGAGCCACCCAGACGGCCCTAGAAATTCATTTAAAAGGTGACAGGATTCCGGGATGGAATGCAGACACTGGCAAAACGATCTGACTGTATTACAAATCTATGGAACACCTCACTGAAGGAGCTGAGGGGCAAGGGTGCTGATCTATGGAACTATAAGACTGCAATGATTCTGTAAGACTAAAGGCAACACAGGTTGCCCGTAGGCACTGTTCCAGCTGATAAAGACGTCCCCACTGGAGTAGAGATTAACAGTTCTGCTGCTGTCACATGCTTGTATTTGAACGGAGCAACTAACATGATGGCAGATGGTGGGAGCCAGGTTGCTCAATGTTGCAGCGGGAGGTTATGTATCCACAAGAAAGGGTAGGAGGCTAGAATGATCAAGGTGGGAATGACATCACTATTAACACATCTCTAGCTCAACACACACAGATGGCCACAGACAGACATGTGTCTCTGGAACACGGGTTGGTACGCACACAAAAATTTCCTTGCCCTGTCCGCTTAGAGAAACTGGAAGCAAGAGCACCCAATAGCAATATTCTGATATCAATGAGGGGACAATATAAAACCAGGTTCAGACTGCCAGAGTCCGTCTGCAGTTACCACTTAATCATTTAATTAACAAAAGAAACCTCTGTTTTGCCATGAAATGGACCTAGAGTTATTTGCTGGTTATCACAGAGATTCATTCACTCTTTCCTCGACAGTTTGTAATGACATGCTAAGTTTGTAACTGGGGTTATTTCAGTTTTCCTAAAAACGACAATGGTGTTGGGGAGCCTGGGTGGCTCAGTCGTTTGAGCCTTTGACTCTTGATTTTGGCTCAGGTCATGATCTCATGGTTTGGATCATGAGTTCAAGCCCCACACTGGGCTCTGCACTGACAGTTCAGAGCCTGCTTGAGATCCTATCTCTCCCTCTCTCTCTGCCCCTCCCCTGCTCTCTCTCTCTCTCTCTCTCTCTCTCTCTCTCTCTCTCTCAAAATAAATAAATAAACATTTAAAAAACACAACAATGGGGTTATTACCCTCTTGTGATGTAAACTATCATGATTCAGCATCCTTTTATGCCATGAGTAGAGCACAAACAAGTAGACACTGGTAAAAATAACATTATAACGGATAATAAAATTAGTAGTAAAACTACATGCCAGGCATGGCTGGAAGCTTTACATGCATCGTCTCGTTACCGCATCAAACACTCATGACAACGTGTTGAGGTAATTACTGTTACTATTTCCATTTCACCACTAGAGAAGCTAAGGATAAGAGAAATTTAATAACTTATCCAAGGTTAAACAATAAGTAAATGAAGGAGCGGGACTATAACCTGCATAATTTGACTTCTGAGCACACACTCTTAACTAGCAAGGAAATTGCTTTGCAAAGGTAAGGCCCTATTAAACCATCCTTGCTCATTGTAGGAAGGACACTATATCACCGACAGCACCATCTGCTATGGAGCACCCACATTTAGAAAGAATGGAGACTTTTTAACGATCAACCTAGTCTCTGAAGCGTGAGATTTGATTGCCCATCATTTAGAACATAAGTGCTTTAATGGCACGAAATAATTTGGATCATGTGGATTTTTCTCCCCCCCACAATTTAGAATATAAAGAGCATGCCTGAAAAGGCAGTGTTGCTAGAAGACCAGAAGAAATATTAGTGCTGGATAATGGAAATGAATCAATTCACTCCTTTATGTCTCCATAAGTGGACACGATGTGAATAATAATAAAAAACTTCAGTTGAATGAGTATCTACTAAGTGCTAGACACTGTTCTAAGCTTTGAATGTGCATTAGCTCATTTAATCCTCATGAGAGCACTCCAAGGAAGATAATATTATTTACAAGGGAGGAAATTAGTACACAGACCCAGTGATTTACACTTCTAAGATCACATGGCTAGAAAACACCAGAGTCAGGATGTCTGATTGCAAAACGTGTGCTATTTATGACAATGGCATACAATCTCCCTTTGCGCAATTCACATCTAATGAGGATTAGAGAATAGGATGGTTTTCAAGAAGATAGATTCGGGTTTCACAGAGACATCAGAATTCTGTTTGCTTGCAAATAACTATGTTTTTCCCTCCCTTCATCCTAAAAAATAGCTTTGTAATAGGCATTCTGCTAACGTAGTTAAGAAAAGCTAATTAGATATTCAGATGGAATGAGACCCTTGCATGTTCCATAGAAATAGAGCATATGTTCCAGAATGCCTGTCTAATTCAGTTAGTTTTAAAATCGTGGTAGTGATTCCAGAGTTCAGGGCATGATCCATTGATGGGCCAGTAAATTGTGTGTGTGTGTGTGCAAGTGTGCGTTTGCGTGTGTGTGCGTGTGCATGTGTGTGTGTATGTCTGTGTGTGTTTCCACTGCCACAGAAAGCACCCTTTCCAGCCACCAGCCTGAAAATGGCCTATTGTTATAAGGAACAAGGGATCAACATTATGTCAAAACTGGGGAGAGTTCCTGTAGTGTAGAGGATGGGTTGGTGGTGATCTTTTTATTTACAAAGATAGCTTATAATTCTAGAAAGAAACTACATCTCCCCATGTGGTAACCCAACAGATTTCTTGAGGCAAAATAACAACTCAAAGAGAGTGCCCCTCTCTTGGCCTCTGGGCAACATGAAGAGAGACCTAGCAATTTATTTTTGTACAACACTTCCCTGTGACAATGGACTCACAGACCTCCATCAGTCCTCATGCTAAAAGGGAAGGCTGAAAACACGTTTTACAGGGATAAAACTGAGACCACTAGGTGCTCGATAACTTGTCAATTTTATCTAGTATGTGCTGAATTCATTCTTCAATTAAACTTGAATTAGTATTGAATTTTGTCTGCTCAAAATCTAATATGGACTCAAGGATAAAGTTCTGTTTGCTGTAGTTTGCTAAAGGTACAAAATAAGCAGTTCATTCATTCATTCATTCATTCATTCATGTTTTTCACATGGGGTGAGGACAGACAGACTCCACTTGTGCCGCACCATCCCTGAGGGCTATGATTTCTTAGTGTAGGAGATAAGGAATTGGGGGAAACTTCTTCACTGTCAGTACTCATCTTTTTCTGACCACAGCACTTTATGTGGATTCCACCCCTGATTAACAAATGTTTTGAAAAAGATGTTTTTACCCATGTGGAGTCCTGTGAGTAAAAATTATAAAGAAAAAAAAATATTAATATTACTCAAAAAATATAGCTAAGATATGTCTTACAGGCAATGTAGAGAGTAGTATAAGTTCACCTTCACAAGCTGCCTGAGACATTGGCAGAGAAGGACAGTATCTAGAAATATTAACCATGTTTCAGTCTGTGGCTGAAATCATACCCAGAGAGATCATGATCTGTAATATTAGGGAAATACCATGTCTTAAGACAAAGAAGCCCAGAGAACAGGGAAGATGGGTGGGATGTGCCTAAAGAAAGGTGGAGAGCACAGGCATCTACCCCAATTAAGGATTCACCAGCTGAGACCGACCTTGTACATTCGCAGTGACCATTTCAAATGCTTGTTTAATTCATGTTCTGCAGAGAAAGGAGAGCTAGTAGTTTGCAAGGTGAGGACCTCTGCAGGCTGATTCCATGCTGAAATCTCATGATGAGTCGTACCTAGACAGGTCAACCTCTCACCATGGGAGCCCCCTGCAGGTGGCGGTCCTCACAGCCAAGCTCCAGGACAGACCGTACAATGTCTTTTCCCTCAAATGCTCATAGGCTATTTCTGTGGTTTGTCTCCAGGTAAATAGAGGTGTGTAGGCACAATCAAAAGACATTTTTTTGAAGCCTGATTCGCAGAATAGTGTGGAGAGGGGAAGAGAAGAACTGGAAAGGAGACTGAGGTAATACTTTGTTTCTCAATCTAGGTGCTGTACACACATGTGTCCTTTTGGAAAAATTCACAAGCTGACGTTTGTGGTAGGAACACTCATATATATATATATATATATATATATATATATATATATGTAATATATATATATAATATATATATATATATATTAGATATATATATATAATATATATATATATATATATATATATATATATATATATATGAGATATATATATATTCAGTGAAATGCCAAAAAAAAAGCCCTGGTTGTATTTTGTCAGTCAGTCATGGTATTCGAGTTAGTCTTAGGGTAAACTATCTAATAGAAAATGCTTGAAATAAGACTTTTGAATTTCAAACCCAACACATTCAGGAATTTCAGATTCCTGCGGCAGTGTCTTAGGTTCCTATTCTCAACAGTCTAACTTTTGTGAAAAGTATGCTCTAGCCTTGCTCTCCTTCCCTTAAGTTTGCTTTATTTTATTTTATTTTATTTTATTCTATTTTAAAAAAAATTTTTTAAACATTTATTTATTTTTGAGACAGAGAGAGACAGAGCATGAGCAGGGGAGGGGCAGAGAGAGAGGGAGACACAGAATCCGAAACAGGTTCCAGGCTCTGAGCAGTCAGCACAGAGCCCGACGCGGGGCTCAAACTCACGGACCGCGAGATCATGACCTGAACCGAAGTCGGACGTCCAACTGACTGAGCCACCCAGGCGCCCCTATTTTATTCTATTTTTAAGTTTATTTATTTATTCTGAAATAGAGAGAGTGGCGAGGGGCAGAGAGAGAGGGAGGGAGAGAATCCAAAGCAGGGTCCCAACTGTCAGCACAGAGCCCAATGTGGGTCTCAAACCCGTGAGATCGTGACCTGAGCTGAAACCAAGAGTGGGATGCTTAACTGACCGAGTCACCCAGCTGCCCCTCAAGTTGCTTTATTTTAAAGAAGGATGAAAAAGGTTACCTACACATGACTTGAACTATGTTGGCCAGCTTCTAACCCTATCTAACCAGCCCCCCCCCCCACTTCCTTCTCCATACACCCAAGTGACATATGACTGGAGAATATAATCACCTTAGTTAATATGAATGCTAACTTCATACGTTATAAGTAAGTCACAGAAAAACTTAGTTTTCTTAATAATATCACATTTTCCTATAAAATGAGAAGCACTATGTGTCTATGGTAGGGAGGTAAGTGTACCTACTGGTTTATTTATTTATTTTTGTTACAGGAATGACAGGACTGTCTCTAAGGTGAAGTTGTTATAATGGACTTGGCAGGTGGTCGCTCTAGAAAATAATACAGTAACTTTTATCTCTGTTAACGAAACTATACATTTTGAATATATAGATTCTCACACATGCGCACACTCACGTGCACGAACGCTTCTATTCACACACATTTCCCTACAGCTTTTTGAAAACTGTTGAAAGCTCTGTCACCAAAGCAGTTATGAAAAACAGAAGTTAACTAACAATTCTTATCCCCTAAATTGCACTTATATAATCAACGATCCTTCTGCTGTAAAGCACAGTCAAATGAAGTCTGGCTGTCTTCTACTTTGTAAGAGAAAAGAAAAGGAAAAAAAAAGCAAAAAGAGACTTGGAAGTTGAAGGAAGAGAGGAGAGAAAATCACACAGAGGCCATCATCTCCAAAGTTACACACTCGGGTTACTAGAGCAGGGATAGGATATAAGTACTAGGGGGATTTCGGGTGAGGGTGATGTCTTAGTCATTTAGGCTGTTGTATCACAGAATGCCACAAACCAGGGGGTTTAAACAACAAACATACATTCGTCACAGTTCTGGAGGCTGGCAAATCCAAGATCAAGGTGCAGGCAGATGCAGTGTCGGGCAAGAGCCCACTTCTTGGTTTGGAGACAAAGGGCTGTCTTCTCACTGTGTCCTTAGATGGCAGAAAGGGCAAGGGAGCTCTCTGGGGTCTCTTTTGAGGGTACTGATTCCATTCTTAAGGGCTCCACCCTCAAGACCTACAAACCTCCCAAGGGCCACACCTCCAAATATCATCATACTGGGGACTAAGTCTCAACATACGAATTGGAGGGGTAGGGCACAAACATTTAGCCTACCGCAGGTGAGAAGGTGAGAAAAGAACCAGAGGTGTCTTTCCTGCGGGGTAAGAGTTCACACACGTTCCTCTGATGTGTGTGTATGCTGCCCAGTTCTGACTCTTACAAAAGCAACAACAGAATGGGCTCATCAGCTGGCCGCAGATCTCGGGCCCCTGAGATGTTCCTCGTGCATCATGCTCGCCAGTTGCGGGGTGGGTGTTGACTGCAGTCTAGTGGTGCATTCTCACCGCACGGCGTCACTAGCACGAACTAGGAAGAGGAAAGGCATTGATTCTAAGGGCAACGATGTGTCAAAGATCGAAACTCTGAACTCCAATAAGGAGGGTTCAAACTCTCCAATAACAGTGCTGGGAAAGGTAGCTGGCCACTCTGAACCTCATTCTCTCATCTGTGCGGGCTTTCTCATGGCCAAGCTTGAGTACAGGATGCTCAGGAATGGAGGATTCAATACTGTAAGGCAGTGCTCAACATGCTACCTGGGATACAGTAAGATCCCAGGACATGGTAGCTATTATTGTCAAGAAACACAGGCTCAGAAATTCCGTCGGGTTGGTTATAGCCAACAGCCCCTCCAGATGGTGACCCTGTTAGGTGAGCACTAGACACTCAAACTGTAACTTTGGCTGCCAGATTCCATTTAGCTTTTCAGAAACAAGCAATACGGAGTCTGCCCACCCTTCCAACTTCTTCGGCTCCTCATTGCCTGAAGAAGCCCTGCCCAACAACCCACCATGTATCCTCTCTGCAAGTGTGCAGGACTTCCTGCTATCGGTCAAACATTTCCTTCCCCATTCTGATGATCCTTTGCTCCAGAGCCAAAAACCTCTCTCTTTTTTTTTTCTTTTCCTTTTTAGGTAGAAAGAGGGAGTGAGGGAGAGGGGCAGAGGGAGAGAGAGAATCTCAAGCAAGCTCCAAGCTCAGCAGAGAGTCTGGCAAAGGTCTCGATCCCACAGCCCTGGGATCATGACCTGAGCTGAAATCAAGAGTCAGATGCTCAACTGAGTGAATCACCCAGGCACCCCTCAGAGGCCCTCTTTTCAAGCAGCAGTATTTCATTTACCTGGGCTGATCATGTAATGAGAATGTTGTTTTACAGTGGAAATAAATAAAACCGTGTATATATATTATTAATATTAAAATAACCACGTGCATGGGACACACTAGGCCGAGATGGCTGTGGGTTGAATTGCATCACCTCTCCCCCAAAAAAGGTATGCTGGGAGTCCTAATCCCCTGTACCTCTGAAATGACCTTATTTGGAAATAGGACCTTTCCAGAATTTAATCAAGATCAAATGAAGTCATTAGGATCACCTTAATCAAATATGACTGGTATCCTTAGAAAAATGGGAAATTTGGACGCAGAAATAGACATACACACAGAGAATGCAAAGTAAAGCTGAAGGTGGAAATCAGGGTGATACATCTCCAAGCAAAGGAATGCCAAAGACGGCTAGCAAACCACCAGAAGTTAAGGGAAAAGCATGGAAGAGATTCTCCCTCACAGCCCTCAAAAATAAACAAACAAACAAATAAATAAGACTGCCTACACCTTTGTAAAAATGCTTACATATTTGTTTTCCTTTTTAAAGTTTCTTTATTTACTTAGCGAGAGCATACACCTAGCAGCAGAGGGGCAGAGAGAGAGGAAGAGGGAGAACCCCAAGCAGGCTCTATGCTGTCAGAGTAGGACCTGTCGTGGGGCTCGATCTCACGAACTGCGAGATCATGACCTGAGTCAAAAATCAAGAGATGGATGCTGAACCAACAGAGCCACCCAGGTGCCCTAAAACTGCCTACACCTTGATCTTGGACTTCTAGCCTACAGAATTGGGAACCAGTAAATTTCTGTTGTTTAAGCCATACAGTTCACGGTATCTTGTTACAGCAGCCATAAGGAACTAATACGGGGACCCATCTACAATCACAGCAGTTTTCTTTAAACCACTATATACCTGGGAGAGAATTCATGTATTTCTGGCGGAGCTTCTAATTTCTCCCTTACTGAATCACAATGCCAAGTAGATCCTTATGCATCCCGGGTAAAGAAAAGACATCGGTTAAAAAGAACATGTAAGAATTTTCTCAAAATGCACCTCTAGATTCCACAATTGTAGATACTGAAAGGCAATTGCTTCTTATTCTGAGGATAAGATCTTCACATCCTGCATTCAGATCTAAATACGGTATCCCTGGTCGGCTGTCGGGGGGCATCTGGAAGCATAGCAGTGGGTGGTTGGGAAGGTGATACTCAGAGCTGCAGCACCGGGGTCCAAGCTTGTCTCCAGGAATGCGGATGGGGTATCATTACTATTGGAATCTTCAATTTGAAATAACAATGGTCTGGGCAAGCACCCACCATAGTCAGGGTACTTTGCTGAGTGCAGGGTCTTAGGACCTAAGCTATGTAAAATATGGTTTCTATATTTTCAAGACTTAAAATTAGTTGGTGAGCTTGACAGAATGCAACACCCAGTGGGTGAGATTAAATGGGGAGTATTTGATTTCGGCTCTAATACATATTGCTTTCTTTTTTTTTTTTAATTTTTTTTTTCAACGTTTTTTATTTATTTTTGGGACAGAGAGAGACAGAGCACGAACGGGGAAGGGGCAGAGAGAGAGGGAGACACAGAATCGGAAACAGGCTCCAGGCTCTGAGCCATCAACCCAGAGCCTGACGCGGGGCTCGAACTCACGGACCGCGAGATCGTGACCTGGTTGAAGTCGGACGCTTAACCGACTGCGCCACCCAGGCGCCCCTACTTTCAAAACTGAATTTATGGAAGCTATTGTGAAAGGGATAGGAAGTATTTAGAAAAATATATATATATAGTAAGGAAATTTTGACCATACACCCAGAAAAAATGACTTATTTGCTGTTCTCTCAAGGAGTTTGAGGGCAAGACGGTAGTTACTAGAGTGCATGCAATTCATTATTATCTTCTTGCATCAATACTTTGGCCCTTTAATGCCTAGCACAATTTTGTTCTTTGTCTTAAGGAAAAATCAAATACAATATATTGGAAGATGGGCCTTTTAAAAACAGAGATATATGGAGTATTTAGTAAAAGTAACGATGATAGTAAGGCTATTCTAGACAAATTAGGAAATTAGGAAATTATTCTTTAAGGAAGCAGATATGAGTTGATGGAAATGCATGTATGATCATGATATAGGCGCACACCTTCTCTCTGAAGGGCCCAATGTATTTTCAGCCTCATTGTATAACTTTGTCCCAATACCTTCTAGGTCCCTAATAAGTTCAGCTATTTGCTATGTGTATATAAGACACATGCATTGCATTGGAGAATAGAGTCTTAAAAACCAGGGATGTCTGGGAAGCTCTGTCAGTTAGGCATCCAACTCCTGGATTCTGTTCAGGTCATGATCTCATGGTTTGTGGGACTTGACCCTGCATCGGGTTTTGTGCTGACGGCACAGAGCCTGGTTGGGATTCTCTCTCTCCTCTCTCTTTGCCCCCTCCGACACCTCTCTCTCAAAATAAATAAACATTAAAAAAATTTTTTAAAAACATGCTATGGCTCTATCTTCCATCATTGGAGGCACTGGCTCATGACATATACCTTGTGTGTCTGTGTTTATGTGCCATATAAGAGGTATACCTGAGTTCCCTACTGGTAAAGAGCAGAGAGAAGGGAAACACCTAGGGACATTTCTCCTTTCCACTCAAATTCTCAGAGGACGGGGGTAAGGCAATTAGGCCCGAAGGGGAGAAAAATATTTTTGACATACCCTTGGCTTTACAATGCTCCACATTCAAAATTGTTCCTCCAAACTTTCCCTAATTACACATTGATTGATGGATTGATTGATTTTGTGTGTTTAATTATACAATAATTTAGATGAAGGAAATTCTCTTTTAAATGGAAACTTCTCCTGGAAAGAGAGTTAAGGCTTTGTCTTTTGTATTTTTAAGCATGAGTTACTTATTTCATTTGACCAAACACCTCCAGCAATGTAAATTTTGATTGAGAAGGCTCTGCTAGAGGAAGGGGCAATTTTAGCATGTGGGTCACTTCAGAAAGGCCAGACCCACCTGGGGTACCCAATGAAAGCTTTGGGGGCATAGTCAGTGACCTAGAAGAGGGCTAAGAAGGAGGGCGAGTTGTCTCCAAGTGATAGGTCACAAGGCCACATTGCCATGATATGCAGTTTTTCTAAGGGTTCTGAGCGCATTAACTCCCAACAGGTCCATATCAAGCATCTGGCATGAAGTCTCCAATGCTGCCTACCCAGCAAGCTTTCCCTGACCCTTTGTCCTTACTATAGGCTGGCCTCTTACAGTAGAGACCAGCAGTGCCACAATTCTGATTTCCCAGCTTCCTTTTTAGTAAGAATGTCATCCAACCCTGGCCAGAGGACCTGAGGGAAAGTCTATTAGATTTTAGGAAAGATTTTCTTTCACGAGAAACAAAATGGTAGGAGGTAGAAAAATGGACCTATTTTTGGATATGACGATTTTTGGACATGATGCTTTGACCTGTGGAAGCCATCTTGCCACCACAGAAGAAGTCAGACAACTGGAAGCCACCATTCTGTGGACAGAGGAGCAGAAGGATGAAAACAACGCTTAATCTTGGAGCTTCTGAACACCATCTGTGGCAAAATTAACCTCAAGATATGTCATCATGTGAGATAAATGTTTTTATCTTTTAAATAATAGACCATTTGTCAGAGCCAACTCTGGCTTCTATAACAGAAAGTCATAGAATGAGTGGCTTGAACAATAGGCATGTATTTCTTACAGTTCTGAAGGCTGGGAAGAACATGATCAAGGTACCAGCAGATTAGCTTCCTGGTACTAGTCTCTTCCTAGCTTCCAGATGTCTGTTTTCTTGCTGTGTCTTGCCATGTCAGAAAAAGAAAGCAAGCTCTGTGGTCTCTTCTATTTTTTTAATATTTATTTATTTTGGGGAAAGCACAAGTTGGGGAGGGGCAGAAAGAAGAGGACAGAGGATCTGAAGTGAGCTCTGCAGTGACAGGCTGACAGCACAGAGCCCGATGTGGGACTTGAACTCATGAACCCCGAGATCAAGACCCAAGCCAAAGTCAGACACTCAGCCAACTGAACCTCTCATGGTGGGATTAGTGGTCTCTTCTTATAAGGGCACTAATCCCACCATGAGAACCTTAATCGCCTCCAAAAGGCCTCCCCTCCTAATAATATCACATTGGAGGTTAGGGCTTCCACATATGGACTTTGGAGGGACACAAACATTCAGTCCATAACATCAGTATTCTGTTAATTGATGCTGAAATTATTCTGTATATTCAGTGTGCTAGCATTGATCATAAGTTAAAAGTATGCAATTTTGAATTAGTATAATGTAAAACAATAAGATAACTGGGAATAAATCTAACCAAAAAGTTGAAAGACCTATACTCTGAAAACTATAAAAAAGTGATGAAAGAAACTGAAGGTAACACAAAGAAATGAAAAGAAATCTATGCTCATGGATTAGAAAAACAAATATTGTTAAAATGTCTATACTACCCAAAGCAATCTACATATTTAATTCAATCCCTATCAAAACGACAACAGCATTTTTCACAGAGCTAGAACAAACAACCCTAAAATTTTTATGGAACCACAAAAGACCCCAAATAGGCAAAGCAACCTTGAAAAAGAAAAGCAAAGTTGAGGCACCACAATTCCAGATTTCAAGGTATATTTTACAAGGCTGTAGTGATCAAAATAGTACGGTACTGGCACAAAAATAGACACACAGGTGAATAGAATAGAATACAAAGCCCAGAAATGAATCCACAACTATATGGTCAATAATGCTTAATCTTTGACAAAGCAGGAAAGAATACCCAATGGGAAAAAAAAAACAGTCTCAAACAAATGGTGTTGGGAAAACAGGACGGCAATATGCAGAAGAATTAAACTGGACTACTTTTTTACACCATACACAACATGAATTCAAAATTGATAGACCTAAATATGAGACCTGAAATGATAAAAATCCTAGATGAGAACACAGGCATTAACTCCTTTGACATCGGCTGTAGCAACTTATTTCTAGGTATGTCTCCTGAGGCAAGGAGAACAAACGCAAAAATAAACTATTTAAGCTTCATCAAACAATCAACAAAATGGAAAGGCAGCCTGTGGAATGGGAGAAGATGTTTGCAAATGACATATCCAAAATATATAAAGAACTTATACAACTTAACACCCAAAAAATGAATAATCCGATTGACAAATGGGCATAAGATATTAAATAGACATTTTTCCAAAGAAGACATACAGATGACCAACAGACACATGAAAGAATCAATCACTGATCATCAGGGAAGTACAAGAGATATCACCTCACACCTGTCAAAATGGCTGAAAATAAAAAAAAAAAAACAACAAGAAACAATGGGTGTTGGCAAGGAAGTAGAGAAAGGGGAACCCTCTTGCACTGTTGATGGGGGTGAAAACTGGGGCAGCCACTCTGGAAAATAGTATGGAGATTCCTTAAAATGTTAAAAATACAACTACTGTATGATCCAGCAATTGCACTACTAGGTATTTACCCAAAGAATACAAAAATACTAATTCGAAGGTTTACATCCACCCCAATATTTATAGCAGTGTTATCTACAATAGTCAAATTATGGAAATATCCCAGGTACCCATCCACTGATGAATGAATAAGGAAAAATGGTGTACACACACACACACACACACACACACACACACACACACACAAACACTAGAATATTACTCAGCCATGAAAAAGAACGAATCTTGCCATTTGCAACAATGTGGATGGAACTAGAGAGTATTATGCTAAATGAAAGAAGCCAGAGAAAGACAAATACTATATGATTTCATTCATTCATGGAATTTAAGAAACAAAACAAACACGCAAAGGGAAGAGAGAGAGAGAGAGAGAGAAGTCAAAAACAGGCTCTTAACTATAGAGAACAAATTGATAGTTACCAGAGGGGAGGTGGGGGGGGTGTTAAATAGGTGATGGGGTTGGGACTGCACTTGTCATGAGCATCGAGTGTTGTATGGAAAGTTGAATAACTGAATTATATACCTGAAACTAATATTAAAATGTATGTTAACTAACTGGAATTTGAATAAAAACTTTAAAGAATAAAAGTTAAAAATAAAAAAAAAAACATACATAATTATGCTTATCAAAACAGTCCATATCCTCAGGAGTATTCGATTATATAAGACATGAAAATAGATATTTACTAAAATAGTTTATTAATGGATATGTTACAACATAAAATAAGGGCTGCCATGAGTATAACTGAATATTCCTAAAGTTCATACCTTCATGTTTTGTTTTTTTTTAATTTTATCAAACCTTCAAAGCTGCATGCTAGATAACAGATATACAAATTAAAAGTAAAATAAATAAGGTCCTTGTCTTCATTAAGTTTACATTACATTTCAGATTGCGGGAGACAGTGATCAGTCCTTCACTGTACAGCTAGAATTTGAAATTGTCCATTTGGGACTGACCCTGATTATATCTAACTCCTCTTTCTCGGTACCATACTTGGCCTGCTGAACATTTCTAGAGAGAAACATTCAAGGAGAATGTGTGTGACATGTGGTCTCTAAACTCAACAGAGCTTCAATATGGCCTCTATATCCAGCTCTCTCCCATTCCCCATAATGAATATTTCATACATTCACCATTCTCCTAAAGGCACCAAATGCCAACACCTCTTAATTTTTCTTAAGAGAATGAGAGAGAGAGAGAGAGAGAGAGAGAGAGAGAGAGAAGAGAGAGAGAGAGCATGGGAAAGGACAGAGGGAGAGGGAGAGAGAATCCCAAGCAGGCTCCAAATTCATTGTGGATCCCAACATGGGGCTCAATCCCATGGCCCTGGGATCATGCCCTGAGCTGAAATCAAGATTTAGACACTCAACCAAATGAGCCACCCAGTCGTCCCAAACACCTCTTATTTTTAACTCTTTTCTAATGCCTCCATTTCCTCTAATTTTCCTACAAAGTAGAAGTTAACAAGTAGAGAACACTCATAACCTATCCACCAAACAGCCACACCCACAGTAATTCTTCCCTTCTCTTTCCTTACACCGGATTGTATATCTCCCTAAAGCTAATTTCTGTCTGTTCTCATGAATTCATTCATTTTCAATTCTTCAAGAAAACCGATCGCTTAATTATGCATTTTTTTTTCAAAACGAGCCTTGAAACAAGCTATAGTGTCTTCTACAAATAAGCGAACAAAGCACCAACTTCCTTTGTTCTCAGTTTCCCTCTTGATGTAGATTTCTCCGCTTTCTGTTAAAGTGTCTGTTCACTATCTAGTTTCTCATCTCTACAACTTCTTTGAAACCACCCTATAAAGATCATCAAATATATATATATATATATATATATATATATATATATATATATATATATATATGGAGGGAGTGAACATTTTCCAGCTTTTGAGATGCTTGAAGTCTCTGAAACGTTGACCCTTTGGCCACAGTTCCCTGGAAACTTTAGTTTCTTGGCCTTTCTGACATCACTTCTCCTGTTTCGTTTGTTTTGTTTTTTTAAATTCTTTAGTTCCTCTGTGCTTTCCAGAAGTCCACCCTTAAATTCATATACATTTGCCATATGCATTCTTCCTGGATGATTTCATTCAATGTCATGGCTTTAGCCATTATCTTCAGATCAACAGCTCTCCAAACTCAAGATTCATCACAGCCTTACCCCACGAGGCCCCTGTACATCTCCACATAGTTGTCTTACAGGCAGCTCAAACTCATCTTTTCCAAATTTCAGCTTCTTGTCTCTCCTGCCAATAAGCCTGATGCTTCTCCCGTATTTCTTGTATCAGAAAATGATATCACTGTTCACTTGTTGCCCCCAACACTTCTTCTCCCTTCACGTTTTTTACCCACAAACTTAGCAATTTCTCTCAGTTATATCACTTTTGGACTCCACATCTCTTTACTTTTTAAATGCTTAACTGTTTCCACTGTAGATACGGTCCATGTTAATCTCTATCCTTTATTTTTTTGCAACTATTTCATATTCCTGCCTCAATTATGTATCTGGCTTACTCTTACTTAAGTCTACTCTTACTTCTGACAGTGATATCCTTCTTAACATAAAAATTGACTATGTCATCGCCTTCCTTTAATAATTTTAGTGACCGCATAGCCTTGAGAATAAAGTCTAACCCTTTATTATCATATTTAAGGTTCTTTATAGCTGACTCCTACTTTCCTTTTTTGATTCATCTTATGTCACTCCTATCTTTAATCTATATTTCTAATGACAATAAGTATTTCTGGGCCCTACTTAGATTATTCTATATCTCAGGAACTCCTTATCTGCTATTCCAATGTCTAGAAAGTCCTTTGCCTATGAGATTGAACAAAGGATTAAATTGTCAAGTCAGATTCATAAGAATTAGAGATCTAGCTTCAGAATATCTAGCTAGAGAAGTATTTATAGTCAGAAAATATCTTACTTTTCTACTCCAATAATTATATTGATTACATGACACCTCTATTAATGTGTTGCCACTTCTTCCAGGAAGCCTTTTTAAATCTCTTGGCCCTAGGTTTAATTAGTACTTTTCTTTTACACTCCCACTACAGTGTCTTTATTTAAATTATTCTTTACAGAACTATTAGCATAAATTTCATGTACCATAAAATTCATCCATTTAAATGATAGAGTCTGGTGTGTTTGGGTATATTGAGAGTTATGCAGCCATTTTTTTTTTTAGTTGTGCAGAATTTTATTAATTTTTTTTAAACTTAAGTTTATTCATTTATTGAGAAAGAGAGCGAAAGAGAGAGAAAGAGAGAGAGCCAGGGAAGGGGAGAGAGAGAGGGAGAGAGAAAATCCCAAGCAGGCTCCATGCTGTCAGCACAGAGACCATTGCAGTGCTCAAACTCATTTACTGTGAGATCATGATCTGAGCCGAAATCAAGAGTCAGATGCTTAACCAATTGAGCCATCCAGGTGCCCCGTTGCAATAATTTTTTTTAAAACATTTTCATCACTGCAGAAAGAAACTCCATAGTCATTAGCAATCATTTCCCATTCCCACTTCTCCTTCCTGTGCCCCAGGGCCAGGGAACCGCTAATCTACTATCTGTCTCCATGGATATCTCACATAAATGGAATTATACAGTATGCGATCTTTGGGGACTGCTTATTTCACTTGGCGTAGTGCTTTCTGGTTCTTCTATGTTGTAGTATGTCTCTGTACTTTGTTTCATTTATTGCTAAACAACATTCTGTTATATGGATACACCACCGTTAAAAAATCCATTCTTTAGTTAATGGGCATGTAGGTTGGTTCCACATTTTGGCTATGATGAATAATGCTGCTATGAACATTCATTTACAACTTTTTGTGTCTACATATATTTTCATTTCTCTTGGGTCAGTTTCTAGGATTGGAATTGCTGGGTCATATGGAATTTCTGTTGAGCATCTTAAGGAATTGAGCAACTGTTTTCTCCAAAGTGGTTGAACGATTTTACCTTCCATATGCAATATATGAGGGCTTAAATTTTTGAATCCTTTCCAAAATGTGTTATTGTTTGTCTTTTTTATTTTGGCCATCTTAGCAGGTGTAAAGTGGTATCTTATAGGGATTTTGATTTACATTTTCCTCATAATTAATGATGTTGAAGATCTTTTAATTAATGTGTTGCTTGGACATTTTTATATCTTTGGAAGAATATCTAAGGATTTAACATTCTAAGGATTCCAGCCCTTCACTCACTTTTAAAATAAAGGTATCTTGGGGCACCTGGGTGGCTCAGTCAGTTAAGCAACTGACTTCGGCTCAGGTCACGATCTCATGGTTCATGGGTTTGAGCCCTGTATCAGGCTCTGTGCTGACAGCTCAGAGCCTGGAGCCTGCTTCAGATTCTGTGTCTCCCTCTCTCTCTGCTCCTCCTTTGCTCGCCTTCAGCCTCTCTGTCTCTCAAAAATAAATAAACAATGAAAAAAAAATAAATTAACTAATTTAATTTAATTAAGGTATCTTTTTATTGTTGAAAAGTAAATGTACTTTAAAGTCCAATTTATCTTTTTTTTTTTTCTTTTCTCATTTGTGTTTTGGTGTTGCATATAAGAAACAATTGCCTAACCCAAGGCCATAAAGATTTAATTACATATTTTCTTCAAGAAGTCTTACAGTTTTAGCGCAAACATTTAGGTCCATGATCCATACTTATTTTTTTTTAATGTTTATTTACTTTTTTGAGAGAGAGAGTGAGAGGGGGAGGAGCAGAGGAGTGGATAGAGGATCTGAAATGGGCTCTGCACTGACAGGAATGAGCCCAGTGCAGGGCTCGAACTCACAAACCCTGAGATCATGGCCTGAGTGGAAGTCGGACACTCAACTGACTGAGCCACGCAGGTGCCCCGATACTGAGCTACTTTTTTTTTTTTAATTTTTTTTTTAACGTTTATTTATTTTTGAGACAGAGAGAGACAGAGCATGAATGGGGGAGGGGCAGAGAGAGAGGGAGACACAGAATTGGAAGCAGGCTCCAAGCTCTGAGCCATCAGCCCAGAGCCGACCCGGGACCGCGAGATCGTGACCTGAGCTGAAGTCGGACGCTTAACCGACTGAGCCACCCAGGCGCCCCTGAGCTACTTTTTATGTGTGGGGTAATCAAGGGAACAAATTGACTTTTTTTTTTTGTATGTGGATATCCAGTTATCTCAGTGCCTTTTATAGAAAAGATTTCATTCTTTGACATTCTTGTAAAAAATCAAGTAGCCATTAATGCGACAGTTTAATTGCAAGTTCTCAGGTCTGTACCATTGACCTATATATCTATTGTTTCTTGCCACTAACACGTCATTTTCATTACTGTCGTTTTGTAGCCAGTTTCGATATTAGAATATGTAAGTCCTTCAAACTGTTTTTTTTGTATTCAAGTTTGTTTTGGCTGTTTTGAATTCCTTGCATTTCCATATGAATTTGCAATCATCTTGTCAACTTCTGCAAAATGACAGCTATAAGTTTGTAGGGATTGTCCTGAATTTGGTATGCCAATTTGAACAGTATTTCTGTTTTAACAATATGAAGTCTTCTGATCCGTGAACATGATATGTATTCCCACTTATTTAGATTTTATTAAAAACATTTCAACAATATTTTATAGTTTGTGTGGAAATCTTGCAGGGTTTTTTGGAGGGTTTACATTTATTTATGTATATTTTATTATTTTTCCTGCTATTATAAATAACTTTTTTCTCAATGCTAGTATATAAAAATATAATGAATGCCACATGGTTGAATTTATAAATTATTACTAGTAACTTTTTAGCAGCAACCTCCGGATTTTCTCTGTAGAAGATTATGTCATCTGGAAGTAGAGATAGTTTTACTTCTTTTCCAAATTCGGACACATTTTATTCCTTTTTCTTGTCTGTTCACAACCCTAGAGCCTCCAGGGTAACGTCAAATAGCGGTGGCAAAAGAGAGAATTTTTGTCTTGTTCCTGATCTTTGGGAGTAAGATTCAGCCTTTCTTAAAGAAATATGGTGTTAACCTGTGCATTTTTCATAAATACTCATTGTCAGTTGAGGAAGTTCCTGTCTATTCCCAGCCTTGTTGAGTGTGTTTTTAAAAATAATTTTTTCGGGGCGCCTGGGTGGCTCAGTCGGTTAAGTGTCCGACTTCAGCTCAGGTCATGATCTCTCACTCCGTGAATTCAAACCCCGCATCGGGCTCTGTGCTGACAGCTCTGAGCCTGGAGCCTGTTTCGGATTCTGTGTCTCCCTCTCTCTGACCCTCCCCTGTTCATGATCTGTCTCTCTCTGTCTCAAAAATAAATAAATGTTAAAAAAAATTTAAAAATAATTTTTTCATCTTTATTGAGGTATAGTTGACAAGTAAAACTGTATATATTTAAAGTATGCAAATGTGATGGTTTAACATAAGTATACTTTGTGAATGAATGCCAAAATCAGATCAACACATCCATCACCTATATAGTTCCCTTTCGTCGTGTGTGAGATAAGAATGCTTAACGTTCACTCTCTTACCAAATTTCAAGTACCCGAGATGGTAGTAATTATAGTCACCATGCTGTACATTGGGTCCCCATAGCTTATTAATCTTATAATTAAAGTCTTGTACATTCTGGGGCACCTGGGTGGCTCATCAGTTGAGCGTCCGACTTTGGCTCAGGTCATGATCTTGTGTTTGTGGGTTTGAGCCCCACATGGGGCTCTGTGCTGACAGCTCAGAGCCCAGAGCCTGCTTTGGATTCCGTGACTCCTTCTCTCTCTGCCCCTTCCCTGCTCTCTCTCTTGTCTTGTACATTCTGAACAGCATTTCCCCATCTCTCCCACCTTCTACCCCTGGTAACCACCATTCTACGCTATTTTTCTATGAAATCAGTCGTTTGTTTTTTTTTTTTAGATTCCACATGTAGATGAGATTACACAGTATTTGACTTTCTATGCATAATTTCCCTTAGTATAATGTCCTCTAATTTCATCCATGCTGTTGCAAATGTATTTCCTTCTTCTCATAGTTGAATAATATCCCATCGTGTATATATACCACATCTTCTTATCCACCCATCCATCCACTGATGGACATTTAGGTTTTGTTTTGTTTTGTTTTGTTTTAATATTTTGGCTATTGTTAATAATGCTTGAGAAAGCATGGGAGTGCACATATCTCTTGGAGATGCTGATTTCATTATCCAGAAGTGAGATTGCTGGATCATTGGGTAGTTGTATTTTTAATTTTTTGAGAAATCTGCACACTGGTTTCATAATGGCTGCACCGAATTACACTTCTACCCAAGGTTTAAAGATTCCCTTTTCTCCACATTCTCACCAACACTTATCTGTTGTCTTTTTTATTTATTTTTTTAAACTTCTTTTTAACATTTATTCATTTTTGAGAGACAGAGCAGGAGCAGGGGAGGGGTAGAGAGAGAGGGAGACACAGAGCCTGAAGCAGGCTCTGAGTTGTCAGCACAGAGCCCAACTTGGGGCTGGAACCCACGAAATGTGACATCGTTACCTGAGCTGAAGTCGGGCCCTCAGCCGACTGAGGCACCCAGGCACCCTGCTGTCTTTTTGATAAAAGTCATTTTAAAAGATGTGAGAGGTGACATCACTGTATTTTGATTTGATTTCCCTGATGATTTGTGATGTTGAGCACCTTTTCATGTACCCGTTTTTTTAATTTGTTTGTTTTTTGTTTTTTTTTTCCATGTACATTTTCACGTGCCCGCCATTTGTGTTACCTTTTTCAGAAAAAAAACAAAAAAAACAAAAAAAAAAAAAAAACTCTTCAGGTCCACTGCCCGTTTATAATCAGATTATTTGCGTTTTGCTCTTGGGTTGTATATGTTTCTTATATACTTTGGAAAACAGATATATGGTTTACCAATATATCTATCCATTTCATTGGCTGCTATTTCAATCTTTTTAATCATTTCTTTTGCTGTTAAGCAATTTGTTTTAGTTTGATGTAGTCATGCTTATTTTTTGTTGCTTTCATTGATTATGCATTGGTGTCATATCCAAAAATCAAGGAGATTTTTCTCTAAATTTTCTTTGAGTAGTTTTACAATTTTAGGTCTTGCATTGAAGTCTTTATTACATTTTGAGTTAATTTCGTGAGTGGTGGAAGACAGGGGTCTAGTTGTTGTTTTTTAAATTTTTAAATGTTTATTCATTTTTGAGAGACAGAGACAGAGCATGAGTGGGGGTTGGGACAGAGAGACAGGGAGACAGAGAATCTAAGGCAGGCTCAAAGCTCCGAGCTGTAGCACAGAACCTGAGACGGGGCTCAAACCCACCAACTGTGAGATCATGACCTGAGCCAAAGTCGGATGCTTAACCAACTGAGCCACCCAGGTTCCCCATAGGGGTCTAGTTTTATTCTTTTGCATGTAGGCATCTCATTTCCCAAAACCATGTATTGAAGAGACTATCCTTTCCCCTTTGAGGGGCATGGGTTTCTTGTCAAGTATTAGTTGACTGCATATGTGAGGGCTTATTTCTGGGCTCTCAATTCTGTTCACTGGTCTAGGTGTCTATTTTTATGCCAGTACTATACTGCTTTGATTACTGTATCTTTGTAATACGGTTTGAAGTCAGAAGTGTGACACTTCCAGTGTTTTTCTTTCTCAAAGCTGTTTCTGCTATTCAGGCTCTTTTGTGGTTTTATACAGACTTTAGATTGATTTTTTAATTCCTGTGAGAAATGCCAGTGGGATTTTGATAGGAATAGCATTGAATCTGTAGATTGCTTTGGGTAGTCTGGACATTTTAATGATATAAAGTCTTCTGATCCAAAGACTGGATAACTCTTCATTTATTTGTGTCCTTCTTCTTTTTTTAATAAGTATTTTATAATTTTCAGTATAAAAGCCTTTCATCTCTTTGGCTAAGTTTATTCCTAAATGTTTAATTGCTTTTTATACTGTTGTAAATGAAAATGTTTTTGTTATATTTCTCTTTCCAACAGTTTGCTGTTAGTGCATAGAAATGCAACTGATTACTGTATCCTGTATCTTGTAACTTTGTATCCTGGAACTTTGCCTAATTTGTTTATTAGTTCTAACAAAATCTTAGTAGAATCTTAAAGAATTTTCTATGTATAAGATTATGTAATCTTCAGCTAGAGATAATTCTACCTCTTCCTTTCTGATTTCGATGGCTTTTCTTTCTGTTGTCTAACTGCCCTGGCTAAGACTTCCAGTACCATTTAGAATAGATGTGATGTGATTGAGAACACACGTCTAATTTCTGCTCTTAGAGAAAAAATTTTCAGGCTTTCAACATTGAGTATTAAGTGTAGATTTGTGATATATGGCCTTTATTATGGTGATGTAAATTCCTTCTATTTCTAAATTGTGGAGATTTTTTATCATGAAAGGATGTTGAATTTTGTCACATGTGTTTTCTGCATTTATTAAGATAATCTTATAAGTTTTGTCTTTCATTTTGTTAATGTGGTATAACACATTCACAGATTTGTGTATATTGAACCATCTGTACACCCCAGAAATAAATCCAACTCAATTATGTAGTGTGATCCTTTAATGTGCTGTTCAATTCAGCTTGTTAGCATTTTGTTGAGAACATTTTCATCTATGTTCATCAAGGATATTGGCCTGTGATTTTCTTTTCTTGTGGTGTCTTTATCTGACTTTGGTATCAGGCAATGCTGGCCTCATAAGTTGATTTGGGGAGTATTCCATTCTCTTTCATTTTTTTGGAGCAATCTGAGAAGAATTGGTATTAATTCTTTTTTAAATGTTTGGTAGAATTCACCAGTAAAGCCATCAGGTTGTGGGGTATCCTTTGTTGAGGGTTTTTTGATTACTGATTCAATTACTTTTCTCATTATTGGCCAGTTCAGAATTTCTATTTCTTTGGGATTAATTCTTTATGTTGCATGTTTCTAGGAATTTATCAGTTTCTTCTATGTTATCCAATTTCTTGGCATATAGTTATTCATATTAATCTCTTATGATTCTTTGTATTTCTGTGGTGTTGGCTGTAATGTCTCTTTTCATTTCTGTTTTCATTTATTTGAGTTTTCTCTCACTTTTTTCTTAGTCTAGCTAATGGTATGTCTTTTTTTAATCTTTACAGAAACAGGTATTGATTTCATTGATCTTTTCTATTGTTGTTTTCTTCTTTTAGTTTAGTTTTCTTTTAGTTTTTTTCTTTTGTTTTTACTTTTAGTTCTATTCTGATCTTTGTTATTTCCTTTCTTCTGCTAACTTTAGACTTTGTTCTTATTTTCCTAGTTCCCTGAATTAGGTTAAAGTTAGGCCAAAATTACATTGCTTATTTGAGATATTTCTTTGTTCTTAATGTAAGTATTTATTGCTATAAACTTCCCCTTAGAATTGATTTCACTATATCTCATAAGTTTTGTACTTTCATTTTCATTTGTTACAAAACATTTCTTATTTACCTTTTCATTTATTTTTTGATACCCTGGTTGTTAGAAAGTGCTTTTTAATTTCTGTATATTTGTGAATTTTGTTATTCTTCCTGTTACTGATTTCTAGTTTCATAACAGTGTAGTCAAAGAGATAATTGGTATTATTCCAATCTTCCTAAATTTGTTAAGATTTGTTTTGTGATCTAACATATGATCTTAGAGAATGTGCACCTAAGAAAAATGTGTATTCTGCTGCTGTTGGATGGAATACCCTCTATATATCTGTTAGGTACATATGATCTAAAGTATAGTTCAAGTCCAGTGTTTTCTTATTGATTTTATGTTTGGATGATATATACGTGTATGTATGTATGTATGTATGTATATATACATACATATATATATATGTATATATATATATACATATATATATATGTATATATATATGTATGGAGAGAGAGAGAGAGAGAGAGAGAGAGTTAAAAATGATGTACTGAAGGGGCACCTAGGTGGCTCAGTCTGTTTAAGAGTCCAACTTGTGCTCAGGTCACAATCTCATGGTTCGTGGGTTCAAGCCCCACATCAGGCTCTGTGCTGAGAGCTCAGAGCCTGGAGCCTGCTTCGGATTCTGTGTCTCCCTCTCTTTCTGACCCTCCCCTGCTAGCACTCTGTCTCTCTCTCTCTCAAAAGTGAATCAATTTTTTTTAAATGATGTACTGAGGTTTCTATTACTATTGTAGTTTTTTGTATTGCATTGCATTGTCTATCCCTTCAGATTTGTTAGTATTTGTTTAATATATTTTGGTATATATATTTACAATTTCTCTGTCCTCTTGAAGAACTAGCCCCTTTATAATTATATAATGACTTTTGTCTCTTATTAAAATTTTTGACTTACAGTCTATTTGCATTAAATATTTTTTCTATCCTTTAATTTTGACCTTCTGTGTATTATTTAAAGCTGAAGTGAGTCTCTTGTAAACAGCATACAAAATCCATTTAACCACTCTATGCCTTTTATTGGAGAATTGCAACCATTTATATTTAAAGTAATTATTGACATGGTAGAACTTACTAATAATGTCTTATTAACTGTTTGTTTGGTTGTTTCATTTCTTTCTTTCTTCTTCTCTTGCTGCCTTCTTGTGTGCCTTGATGATATTCTGCAGTGGTGTGCTTTGGTCCTCTTCTCTTTGTCTTTTGTGCATTTAATGTAGGTTTTTGATTTGTAGTTACTATGAGGCTTACTTAAAATATCTTCTAGTCTATTTTAAGCTGACAACATACAAAAGCTCTATCATGTTAGCCTGCCTCACATTTCATGTTTTTGACGTCATAATTTTTATCTTTTTATATTGTGTATCTATTAAATTGCTGTAGCTACTTGGATCCTTTAACTTCTACACCACAGTTAATTGATCAACCCATCAGCTCATTATGGTATTAGAGTATTCTGAATATGACTGTATGTGTATATGTCATATGTATATATGTATATACATATGTATATATGACTGACTTTAGCAGTGTGTTTTATATTTTCATGTTGTAATGTTACTAATTAGTGTCCTTTAATATCAGCTTGAAGAACCCCTTTCAATATGTCTTGTAAGGCAAGTCTAGTAATGATAAAACCTCTAAGCTTTTGTTTGTCTAGGAGAATCTTTAGCTCTCCTTCTTTTTTAAGGAGCAGCTTGCCAGGTAAAAAATATTCTTCCTTTACAGGTTGTTTTTGTTTGCTTGTTTGTTTTCATTAAGCACTTTGAATCTCTCCTAGCCTGCAAGGTTTTTGCAAAGATATTCACTAATGACCTTCCCTTCTACTTGAGGAAATCTTTCTCTCTTGCTGCTTTTACAACTTTGTCTTTGATTTTAGACATTCTTTTTATAATGTATCTTGAAGAAGGTATTTTTGGATTGAATCTCTTTGGGGCTTAGATTGCTTCCTTCATGCTATCCCATAATTCATGTAGTCTCTCTTCATTCTATTTAATTTTAATTTATTTTATTTTATTAATAGGGTGAATTTTCAAATGTTAAACCAAAATTGCATTTCTTAGATAAATTATATTTGGTCACAGTGTGTAATATATTTTTAAATATTGGTGGATTTGTTATATTTTGTTGATGTTTGTATTATATATCTATAATCAAAAGGATTTTTGCCTGTAGTTTCCTTTTCTTGTGATGTCTTTGTCTGATTTTGGTATTGGGGTAATATTGTCCTCATAGAATGAGTTCAGAAGTATTTCTCCCTCTCCTATTTTTTTGGAAGAGTTTATAAGAAAAAAATACTAACTCATCTTCGAATATGTGGTAGAACTCATCATTGAATCATGTCAGCCTTGATTTTTGTTTTGTTTTGTTTTGTTTGAAGGGGCTAGATTTTATATTCCTAATTCAATCTTTTTGCTTGTTTTATGGCTATTATTATCTCCGACTATTATTTATTCCTGCATCAGTTTCATCAGTTTGCATCTTTCCTAGTAAATTGTCCACTTCATCTAAGTTACCTAATTTGTTGATGCTGAGTTCTTCACACTATTTCTTTATCATTCATATTTCTGCAAGGAAAGTACTGATATCCCCTCTTTCATTTTCATTCCTGATTTCAGTAATTTGAGATTTGAATCTTCACTATTTTTCTGCTGGTCAATCTGGTTAAATTTTCAAAAATTTTGTTGATGTTTTCAAAGAATGAACTTTTGGGTCTCTATTTTCCAACTTCCTCTCTCCATTTTATTTATCTTTACTCTAATTTTTATTATTTCTTCTCTATTGTTTGGGTTTAATTTGCTCTTGTTTTGGTTTTATAAGGTGAAAGATGGGGTTTTAATCTGAGATTTTTCTTTTTTTAAGGTGGGCATTTATAGCTACAAATTGCTCTATGAGCAGTGCTTTGACTGCATCCCAATTGTTTTGTGTGCTTTGTTTTCATTTTCACCAATATCCAAATATTTTCTAATTTCCCATGTACTATCTTCCTTGTCTTTTGATTTTCAGGGGTGTTCTTTTCAATTTTTTTCACATTTGTGAATTTTCCAAATTTTCTTCTGCTGTTTTCTAATTTAATTTCATTATGGTCGGAGAAAATACTTCATATCAAATCAATTATTTTAAATTTACTTACAATTGTCTTATTTCCTTGAATACTACTGATTCTAGAGAATGATCAATGTGTATTTCACAATATATATTCTACTTCTGCTGAATGAATGAAGTATTCTAGTTGTTAGAACTAGAACTCCTTGGTTTCTAGCACTCTTGGTTTCTCCTTGGTTTATAGCACATTCAAGTTACCTATTTCTTGTTGATCTGCCTTGTTCTGTCCATTTTTGAAAGGGTTGTATTAAAATTTTCAATTATTATTTTTAAATTGTCTACTCTTCCCTTTACTTCTGTCAGTTTTTGTGTTCTGTAATTTGTAGCATTCTTGTTAGAAGCATTTACATTTATAACTTTTATATCATATCTTCAGAATGAATTGACTCTTTGATCATAATAAAATCCCCTTCTTTGTTTCAAGTAACAAATTCTTACTATTTTGTCTGTTATTAGTGTAGCTAGCTACTCTATCTCTTTTTTGTTTACTGTTTGAATAGTATGTCCTTTCTGTGTCCTTTTAGTTTCAAATAATTTTTGACTTTGTATCTAAAATACACATTTTTGGGAGCACCTGGGTGACTCACTTGGTTAAGCATCTGACTCTTGATTTTGGCTCAGGTTATGATCTCATGGTTCATGAGATCAAGCCCCGTGTCAGGCTCTGAGCTGACAGTGAGGAGACTGTATGGCTTTCTCTCTCTTCCTCTCTCTCTCTGCTCCTCCCCTGCTCACACACACGCATGCACATTCACTATCTCAAAATAAATGAATAAACCCTAAAATAAAATAAAATAAAATAAAATAAAATAAAATAAAGTATGCATTCTGTTGAGAGCATATAAAACGGCCATGTGTTATTTTTTAGTCTATTCTGCCAAGTTCTGCCTTTGAGGTGTTTAATCCAAGTACATTTAACATAATTTCTTTTTAAATTTTTTTAATGTTTATTTATTTTTGAGAATGAGACAGAATGCAGGTGGGGGAGGGGCAAAGAGACAGGGAGATGCAGAATCCGAAGCAGGCTCCAGGCTCTGAGCTGTCAGCACAGAGCCTGATGTGGGGCTCGAACCCACGAACCGCGGGATCATGACCTGAGCCGAAGTCAGACACTTAACTGACTGAACCACCCAGGCGCCCCTAACATAATTTCTAATAAGGAAGGATGTTGTAATCTACCATGTTTAAAATGATTTTTCTATATATTTTATTTCTTGTTTATTCTTCTATTCTATGATTGCTGCTTTAATTATTGTTAAACAAACATTTTCTTGTGCATTTTTTTAATTCCCTTGGCAGTATATTTTTCTTAGATTTGCTCTTAATAGTTACCCTGGAGACTCCAATCAGCATGTTAAAACAATGTGATTCAGGTTAATACTAACTTAATTTCAATATTATAGAAAAATTTCTTTTAATGTATCTTCACCTGCTCTCCTTTTAAAATATTATTTGTATACAAATCACATCTCTACATATTGCATGCTCTTCAGCATTGTTTTGTAACGATTGTTTTGTTCAGTTATCTTTTAGAATAGATACAAAGATTAAAAGATTTGCAAAAAACAAAACAAGGGCGCCTGGGTGGCTCAGTCGGTTAAGCGTCCGACTTCGGCTCAGGTCACGATCTCGCGGTCTGTGAGTTCGAGCCCCGTGTGGGACTCTGGGCTGACGGCTCAGAGCCTGGAGCCTGCTTCCCATTCTGTGTCTCCCTCTCTCTCTGCCCCTCCCCCGTTCATGCTCTGTCTCTCTCTGTCTCAAAAATAAATAAACATTAAAAAAAATTAAAAACAAAACAAAACAAAGGGATGCCTGGGTAGCTCAGTTGGTTAAGTGTTCGACTCTTGATTTTGGCTCAGGTCATGATCTCACCGTTCATGGGTTTGAGCCCCGCATTGGGTTCTGCATTGACAGTGTGGAGCCTGTTTGGGATTCTCTCTCTCCCTTTCTCTCTGCCCCTCCCCTCCTCATGTTCTGTCTCTCTCTCTCTTACAAAAAAAATAAATAAACATTTTTAAAAATGCATATTTTCTTTCACAATATCTATATGCTTACTGTTGTTCTCTATTGTTTAATATGGGTTTGAGTTTCTGTCTAATGTCCTTTCATTTCAGTATAAAGAACTGCCATGGTATTTCTTAAAATTTTTTTTTAACGTTTATTTATTTTTGAGACAGAGAGAGACAGAGTATGAACGCGGGAGGGTCAGAGAGAGAGGGAGACACAGAATCTGAAACAGGCTCCAGGCTCAGAGCTGTCAGCACAGAGCCTGATGCGGGGCTCGAACCCACGGACTGCGAGATCATGACCTGAGCTGAAGTCGGCCACTTAACCCACTGAGCCACCCAGGCGCCCCCTGCCATGGTATTTCTTGAAAAGTGAGTTTGCTAGTAAAAATTTCTCTGTTATTGTTTATCTAGAAATATCTTGATTTTTTTCACTTTGGATCGGAGTTTTGCAAGACAGAGTTTTGGTTAACAATCTTTTCCAGGGCCGTTCAATTCTCTCCTGGTCTCCACAATTTCTGATGAAAAATCATATGTTGATCTTATTAAGGGTCCCTCATACCCCAAAACTAATTTGTATTACTGTTTTCAATTTTCTTTTGCCCTTCATTTTCACCAGTTTTACTATGAAATGTTAAGACATGGATCTCTTTGTATTAATTATACTTGGATTTGTTGAGCTTCTTGAATGTGAAAATTAATGTTTCTCATTAAATTTGAGCTTTTTAGGTCATTATTTCTTCAAGTACTTTTTCCACCCTTTTCTCTTCTCTTTCTGAGACTTCTCCTGTGTCTTTGTTGGTACACTTACTGGTCTCAAAGGGATCTGAGTCTCTGTTCCTTTTTCTACATTCTTTTTTCCTTTGCTACTCAGACTAGATAGTCTCTATCTATATTTGCTAATTCTTTATTCTGCCAGCTAAAGTCTGCTGTAGTGAACCTCTAATTGTTTTAATGTTTCATTGTTTTCATTTTATATTTTTATTGTTTTCAACTCCAGAATTCTTATTTCATTTTTTATTGTTAAGTTCTACCTCGGTATTGATATTCTCTATTTGTGAGAGATCATTGGCATACTTGTATTTAATTCTTCAGATATGGCTTCCTTTAGTTATCTGAATATATTCATAATAGCTGATTCAAAGGATCTGCCTAGTAAGTTCAGAATCTGCCACACAACCCTCCCCACCTTGGGTTATTTTCTGTTGGCTGTATTTTTCCATGTTTTAATTTCCTATTTTTTTTCATGTCTTGTAATTTTTTTATTGAAAACTTGATATACTAGACAATATATTGAAACAATTCTGTATTTAGAACTCTTCACCATCACGTCACAGGCTTTTGTTGTTGCTAGCTTCTTTTATTGTCATATTTCTTATTGCTACTTATTGCTTAGAACCAGTTCTATTTTGAGTTCTTTTTAGTGTTTGTCCACTGAGTTCCGTGCAAATCCCGCCCCACCCCCTTTACTTTTTGTTTTTATTTTTCAGCCTGGCTTCCTAGGAGTCATACCTTGCTTGGTATGATTTAGAGACCATATAATGAATGTTCATAATATTTCCTTAAAACGCCTTGCCTGTATGTCTTCTGCCTTTTTCCAAGAGGGGCTGTGTGGAAAAGCACAGTCTCAAACTTCAGATGGAAGTTTTACTTTCACTTAGCTTTCAGTTTTCTCTTACACAGGGCCTCAAGGCATGCTAGTGGTGTTTGTTTTTTTTCTTTTCCCAGGACATTCCTGAACATTCATATAGCCTTGGGAAAACTTTTAGGTCTCCAGAAATTTGTTAGAGATTTCTAAATTTCCCTATTTTTATCTAGTTCTACAGGACTGCTTTAAATTCTCAGGCAGGCTTTTGTTTGTCCCAACTGAAATCACGACCTTAGGAAGTTGAGATATGGCTAGTCGTTTGCCATTGTTTAAGTGATGCCATGAAGTTAAGTGCACCCTACCCCACTCAAGCTGTGCTCTGACTCAAATCCAAGAGCCGGCACATTTTGATTTTTATGCACATCCTAAGCTTGGACAACAAACTGACTACGCTCTGGGGGTTGTGCTTTAATAAAGTTCCAAAAGCAATCAGATTCCTCCATTGTCTACAGTGCTGTAGGAATTAGGTTGCCACACCATTGGGCTGGGAAGAGAGGGGAGTGAGAATAGATAGAGTGAGAATAGAGTGAAAATAGAGAAAACTTTAGAGATCCCACTGTTTTATAAAGTGTTAGTAATTTTTCTTGGCTAAATTATTTTGTGTTCTCGCAGTATCTTTTCTTGATTGCCAGAGTGCTGAAATTATGATTTTAGTTGGTCTGACTTTATTTTTACTGTTTCAGAGGGAAACCAACTTTACTAAGTTCCTCCCATTCCAGAGGTTTATTTCTGTGCCTTTCTTTTACCTCTATGTAGTAGAGAATTCAGTACCTCAGTGAATGGAATTTAATACACCATGAAAAAAGGTTTAAAAGACAACAACAAATAGGAAAAATAAAAGTCGTTTAAATTATGAATATACAAGCAAAATTGTCTTGCTGAGTGGCTATTATTCCTTAGCATTGTGGTTGCCATTTCCTTAGAATCAAAGACATCTCTGTGGAGATTTTAGAATTTAATTGGCCTGGTTAGGTTTCCAAAATGTGTAAAACATTCTGCGAGCCCTGGAAAAATCATTAACTCAATCAAGTACCCTCCTATCGATTTGCATGCCCAAATACCAAACATTCCCAGATAGACAATCTGTCATAAAACAACAATTTAATCATCTATGTAAAGTTTTATTTAGTATTTTTCTCAAGGGTTATGTTTGATGAAAAAGGATACAATCTTTTTTAAAAGAAAATAGTATAAGAAAGCCTTTATGTAACAGAGCATTTATAAATATAGAAGATTATACGTTTTTTTCAGTATGTTGCTTAGGAGAGTATTGCAATTAGATGATAATTTGCATCTCAAAGTATCAATTTTCTCATTTATAAGATGGGTTTACAATAATGATCAACTTAATATGACTCATCATTTGATTAAATTTTACAGTGTGCATCGACTACCTCCCAGGTCTTTCCTTTATTGTTTTCATATATCCTTCTCATTACCCCTTGAGAAATTGCACATGTAGTTCTAACTTTCTAAGAGTCACTGTGCCCAAGGACCAGAATTTTACACCCTATACAACTAAGTTGGAAAAATTCCTTCATATTTCAGAGAGTGTAGACGAAATGTAACCATTTTGAAATATGTATGCCCAGAGTTTTTTTTTCATAAGGAAGGACTGTCCTCTAAGACAAACGACTTCACTGGAGTTTCATTTAACCAGGGGAAAGTGCAATTAGACAATTCTAGTCTTTTTACATTTCCAGTCACATAAAAGGGGAGAAAACAGGGGCACCTGGGTGGCTCAGTTGATTAAGCGTCCAACTTCAGCTCAGGTCATGATCTCACAATTCAAGCGTTCGAGTCCCATGTCAGGCTCTATGCTGACAACTCAAAGCCTGGAGCCTGCTTCAAATTCTGTGTCTCCCTCTCCCTCTGTTCCTCCCCTGCTCACGCTCTGTCTCTGTCTCTCAAAAATGAGTAAATATTAAAAAAAAAAATTAAGTGTGTGTGGGGGAACATGTCCAAGAAAAGCTCCTGAAGGTCACAGCCCAGGGAACCACATGCAACAAAAACCGATATTTAATCATTACAGTACAGAAAATTTCCCCAATACCTTAACAACACATAAACAGAAATCTAGTATAATAAGAGATTATGACTCAAAGAACTGCAAGGCAGACTCTATTTAAGAAGGAATTATTAAGGAATCCCAAAGTCAACAGGGTAGAATAAAAAGAAAACTGGAGAAAATTGAAGCCTCTAGCACCTAAAGGCACAGGAAACATTAAACACAGTCCAATTTCTAGCAGGATTGACATAAAACCTCACACTAAAGCCCTAAATACCTTAGTTTCTGTTTTTCAATAAATCATGTCCAGATTGCAACAAAAACAAGTCATAGTAAAATGCAAGAAAAAAATAGTATCAAAAGAGAAAAGAAATCATAATCAGACTCAGATATGACAAAGTGGTTCGAACTATCAAATAATTTAATATAGCTATGATTATTATGCTAAGGGCTCTAATGGAAAAGGAAGGAATATGCAGAAATAGATGAGTACTGTAAGAAGCAGAGTGGAAGCCCTAAGAAAGCATCGAAGTGTAATGCCAAACATTACATCGAAGTGAAATCAAAAACACTGTGACAGAAATGAACAATGCCTTTGATAGGTTCAGCAGTAGACTGGCCATGGCCAAGGAAATAATGCGGGAGCTTGAAGATTTGTTAATAGAAATTTCCCAAACTGGAAACAAAGAGGATACAAAAGAATGAAAAACAAACAAAGACAGGCTCCAAGAATTATAAGACAATTAAAAAGATGTAACATATGTATAATGGGAACAATCGAAGGAAAAGAAAGAATTAATTAGAATAAATATTAATGTTATAATGGCTGAAAATTTTACAAAATTACTGACAAACATCAAACCATAGATTCAGAGGCTCAAAGAATACCAAATGGGATAAATATTTTAAAGTGTACAATAGACAGATGATGTTCAAATTGCGAGAACCAAAGAAAGAGAAAAATTGTCTAAGAACCCCGGGTGGAAAGGCAGCTTACCTTTAGAGGAAGAAGGATAAAAAACTTCATTGGACTTCTCAGAAACCATGCTGACAAGAAGCACACAGAGTGAAATAAATTGTTGAAATAAGAGTAAAACAAACAAACAAAACATAGAATTCTGTATAGAGTGACAATTTCCTTCAAAAATGAATGAGAAATAGGGTCTCCTGGGTCGCTCACTCGGTTAAGCATCCAACTTCAGCTCAGGTCATGATCTCACAATTAGTGAGTTCGAGCCCCGCCTGGGGCTCAGAGTTGACTGGAGCCTGCTTCGGATTCTGTGTCTCCCCCTCTTTCTGCCCCTTACGGACTCATGCTCTGTCTCTCTCTCCTTCAATAATAAATAAACATTAAAAACATTTATTAAACACTGAATGAGAAATAAAGACTTTCTCAGACTAACCAAAAGTGAGAAAATGTGACACCAGTAGACCTGCTTTAAAAGAATGATTAAAAATTTTCTTCAGGGGAAGGAAAATTACATAGGTCCAAAAAATTGGAGATATAAATATAAATATAAATATAAATATATAATATATAATATATTTATATTATACATATATTTATATTATATATTATATATATTAAATTAAAATATATTTAATTATAAATATATTTATATATTTAAATATATGAATATATATATATAGCTTTATAGGGAGAGAGAGAAAACATTAGAGGGAAAATAAAGGTAAAATAAAGTCTTCCATTTTACTTAATCTTATTTATCTACTAAACATTCAAATTAATAAGAGCAATAATGTATCAAGTGATTACAGCACATAGATAAGTTAAATGAATGGCAGCAGTGTTATAAAAGATTAGAGAGAAGAATAGGGATACTCTTCTGTAAGGCATCTGCACTACATGTGAAGTGGGACTGTGTAATTAAGAAATGGATTTAGCTTAGTAGCTAATGTATATTTCAAACTCCAGATTTATATTTTTTAACTGCAATTGATATACTAAGAGAGGAGAGAAAAAGGAGTCATGCAAAATGCCCAAATAAAACCAAAGGAATCAGAAAAAGAGAAGTTAAAAAAGAAACAGAGAACAAGTACAATAAATAAAAAATAATAAAAAATACGGTAGATATTTATCCAACTATATCATCATTTTAAACATAAATGGTCTAAACACACCAACGAAAAGACAGAGACTGTTATTGTGAATAAAAGAAACAAGACTACATGTTGTTCATAAGAAACTCACTTTAAATATATATATATATATATATATATATATATATATATATATATATGATATTAGTTGTTGCCAAGCCTTCTGGTAGAGGAGGGATAAGCAGATAAGGCACAGTGGTCTTTTAGGATAGTAAATTATTCTGCATGACAGAATATTCTGTATGATAATTCACCATTGTGAACGCATGGCATTATGTACTTGTTAAAACCTATAGAACCTTACCTCACAACAAGCAAATATAAAATATGGATTTGAGTTGATAATAATATATTAGAAAATTTTTAATGTTTATTTATATTTTGAGAGAGACAAGTGTGAGTTGGGGGAGGGCAGAGAGAGTGAGACACAGAATCCAAAGCAGTCTCCAGGCTCTGAGCTGTTGGCTAGGAGCCCAACACAAGGCTTGAACTAACAAGCCATGAGATCATGACCTGAACCGAAGTCAGATGCTTAACTGATTGAGCCACCCAGGAACCCCAATTGATAATAATATATTAATATTGATTGATTAATTGTAACAAATGTAACAACCCAGTGCAAGATGTTAATAATAGGAAACCTGTGTGTGTGTGTGTGTGTGTAGGGATATATAAGAGTTTGCAGGTACCCTCTGTAGGATGTACACAGTTTTTATGTAAATCTAATTTTTTTCAAAAAAACTAAAGTCTACTAATTAAAAAATATCTGTTCCTAATTAGAACTAATCAATCAACCAAAGAAGACAAAAACTCTTAGCAAATTTCCATAATCGGAAGAATTATATCTACAAAAAAATTAGAGCAAACATTATATTTAATAGTAAACCATTTAAAGAGCTCTCTATTCCACCTTGAATCTGGAAAACATTTAAGACTTTTTTCTATCACTCTTAACAGGTATGCCTGAGTGCTAGCCAGTGCATTAAGGAAAAGATAAAAAGGCAAAAAATAAAAATAAAAAATAAAAATAGAAGGATATAAGCACTGGGAAGGAAGAAAAACCTACTATCATTCATAGGCAAGATGACTGTGTGTGCAGACTATCACAAAATATTTATAAGTAAATTATTAGAATTAATGAATGATCACAGTATGGCTACTGGAAATAACAATGTCAAAATACAAAATCACTCTATAAAAATTTTACAAATAAGTTTTAAAAAGACAGAAAAACGAACAAACAAAAAAAACTAAGAAAAAGTGTAAACAGACACCTGACCAATGAAATACATACATGGCCCATTTGGAGAGATGTTTAACATCATCAGGCTTTAGAGAGATACCTTACCCACTAGAATATGTAAAATGAAAAGGAAAATGTTGGTGATAACAACTTTAGGCAAAAATACTTAACAATGGGAACTTTCTCACATTGCTGCTGGTATAAGTTGGAAATTTTAGAAAATATTTCATACTGTCTATTAAAGTTGACTATGGATATACCCTTGATTCAGCAATTCTATTTATAAATATACACCCAAAAAGATATGCATACATATATTCACTGAAAAAAATATAGGCAAATTGTTTGTAATGATACTGTTCAATAGAGCCCATATTGGAAAAAACATGTACAATGATTATAGAATAATATATTATTAAAATACAGTAATATACAGCAATGAAAATAGTGAAATCCTACTATTCAGAATCCCATAGATGATTATCACAAACACAAGAGGGAACATAAATGAATCTATTGATTTAAAACATTCAAATCCAGGTACAATTAATTGATGACTACAGAAATCAAGCTAGTGCTTACTTTGATGGGAAGAGTGATAAAGATTATATTTCTAGGATACTGGTACGTTTGATATTTTTATTGGGAAAGTGGTTATACAAAGTGGTTATTCATTTTCAGAGAATTCAAGGACACATAATTTGCACACTTTTCTTAACAACACACAATTCAATAAAAATTTGCTTCCAAAACCTCAGACCTTCTGAGTTATGTGTATGAGAAGTAACATCTGTAAGGCATCTATCATATACCAAGCATTCCATCAGAGCTAAGTATAATAACCATATATGACTTTGTTCAAGATATGTAATATTTATAAGCTCTAATTTCTTTATTTGTGAAATGAGACACTCCAAATTTAACTGACTGGGCAGTTCTAATGACTAAATGTGGTAAAATATGCAAGTATATATTATTACCTGGATTAAGAAATTAATAAATGTCTCAAAATAAATAAAACAAATAAAAACAAAGCCAAACCCAGAACCAAATTAAAACAAACAAAAAGCCTGGATCACCGAAAGGAGGCATATGTTGGTTTCTCTTTCATAGAATACTAGAAAATTGCCTTCTTTTAATTGAGAAAAATTGTCTCAACTAAAGCTATGTAGTATGTTATTTTTGTTTTATTTATTTATTTATTTATTTGAGAGAGAGAGGGAGAGAGAGAGGAGAGGGGCAGAGGGTGAGAGAATCTTAAGCAGGTTCCACACTCAGCACGGAGCCTGACGTGGGGCTCGATCCCAAGACCCAGGGATCATGACTTGAGCTGAAATCAAGATTCAGTTGTCCATCCGAATGATCCACAGGTGCTCCTGTTTTATTTTTTAAAATTCCCTGCATTTTTGAGGGCTGACTACTATAAAAGGCAAAAATTAGACTCTCCCTCTGATTAAAAGTCTGATTCATCTCCAGTAGCTTACTGGTCCTCTCACCAACATCCATCCAACAAGGAAATTATCAATAAATGATCCCAGATGACCTCCTTGTCCAACAAAAAATGAAATACAGGGGCGCCTGGGTGGCGCAGTCGGTTAAGCGTCCGACTTCAGCCAGGTCACGATCTCGCGGTCCGTGAGTTCGAGCCCCGCGTCAGGCTCTGGGCTGATGGCTCGGAGCCTGGAGCCTGTTTCCGGTTCTGTGTCTCCCTCTCTCTCTGCCCCTCCCCCGTTCATGCTATGTCTCTCTCTGTCCCAAAAATAAATAAAAAACGTTGAAAAAAAAAATTTAAAAAAAAAAAAAAAAAAAAAAATGAAATACATTTCAGAATGTCCTATCATACTGAATTGAAATTTACTTTCTTATAATGTCAACATATTGAACCTAGTTCAATGTTTTAGAGTAATAAGAACAACAATAAGAACAAGAATCCTTCACTTTTTACAGGACATCCTTTCCTATTTTTGAACACACCTGTCTTGGTATCCCACAGCATATATTTTTTGCCGATATAACATTTAATATCACTCAAATCTATAATTACATCATTAATTTTTGAATTTATCCAATCATCAAACAAACCTGATTGACTCTCAACCAGTGCTGTTTGGGCTAAGGAATAAAAGTCACAGTCCTTCTATTCAAGGACATCATAATCCAGGGGAGAGTAAAATGTGAGAAAAGGAGACTATGGTATTCTGTGATGTCCTGTATATGTTTTGAGGCCATTTATGGGAACACACGAAGGGACATCCTACTTAGGAGTCAGGAAGTCTTCAAACAGATAGCAAATTTGAAATGACATTTGGAGGTTGATTAAGAAGCCTGGCTCCCTTACCTGGCCTATCACAGCAGCCCACCTGGTGAGTGTGGGAGTCTATGTGCCCCCCTCAGCCTATACTAAAATGGGTGGTGGTGAGAACACAGCTTTTGTGTGATGCTTGGTTGAAGCAGAGTTAAAAGTTTTCTGTCGTTCTGGGCTGCCCCTTTTCTGGTCCTTGGTCTCAAGAGAGTAGGCCTTTGTTGGGGCTTTTTGTTTTGTCGATACCTGGTGGTGTTTTCCAGTTGCCAGTATCTTTACCTGTGTGTCTGGGTACATGAGGCAAAAAGGAAACATGACTCGCTGCGTGTCCTTCTCAGACCCCCTGAGTTCTCTGGCCAGTCTTTCTTTTTCTTTCCACCTTTCAGAGTCTCCTTTTGTTTGTTTTATATCTGAAGTCCAAGGAGCAGGGAGAAGTATGTCTACTCCATTTTCCTGGAAGTGAAGTGTCAGCTCTATGAATGTAAATAATCATTGCCATGAAATAAATATCCACATTTATCTTCAGCATTTACCTTGCCTCCACTTGTCTTTATTATCACCTTTCCCCAGATAATACCATATTTTTTCCTACCGTCTCCCAAGATAGCTTGAATTTCTCCTAATCTTTAAGAATCAATAGAAGTCAATGGGAGAAAAAAAAAACAAAAAACAAAAAACAAAAAACAAGCAAAAACCCAAAAACTTGGCCTTCTTTCTCTGTGTCTTTTCTTGAAAATAAATCACTTCTATTTCTTATCATTTGGGTTTCAGGCCACCCAGTTTTTGAAAATTCAAATGCAATCTAATGCGAAATGTTTTAATCATCATCAAGGACTTCATCATTCATTCAGTAGATTAATGGTTTTCCACACATCTTAGCAGTGTTGTTTGGATTTTCAAAATTTCATTTTATTATGTCATCCAAAGAGAGTAAGGAGGCTGTTATATAATATAGAAACATTTTAATCCTGTTATCTTATAGTAAGGTAAGGACACATGTTAATTCTACATTTTTGTGTGTGTGCTCAGCATTGAGAATCATATCGTGTAGACTGATAGGTTGCAAATGATATACACATATTTTTTTCTTGACATCTCTCCTTGCAATGTCAGAATATCCCCATAATAAAACCTATCCAGAAGTCTGAAAGAAAAATACTGGAAACTTTGCTTCAGAACTGAATTACTAACCAGACCTAATGGATGCTGGAATTTCTTAATTTGAAGAGTGTCAGTGAATAGATTATGTAATCATTTAAACATCACCATTGTTAGGTAAAATGTACTTGATATCTCATAACCTTTTAAGCTGTTTAATATCCTAAGAATACCTTGGTCATCTATGCCAGAGCATCAAAATATTTCAGATTATTTCAATTATTTATGAAACCCAAACTATTATTTATGAAACCCAAACAGTTTTACCATAGATATTTGAAGGTCTAATGAAAAAGATTATCACCAAGCCACACATCTTTCTTTTTTATTTATTTCTTTACTTATTTTTTTTCAAATATGAAATTTATTGTCAAATTGGCTTCCATACAACACCCAGTGCTCATCCCAAAAGGGCCACACATCTTTCATAATCGATTACACATTTACAAAAAGTTCAACTATTTGAACTAAGATACAAGACAAAGTTTTATTCCAAGATCTGTTTCAAACCAAGTTATTCTGGCAGGACAAGTTAGTGAATTAACTTGTGTGCAAAAGGGAAATAGAACACGTTCAAATGTGTAATTTTTATTATAGCTTTAAAAGTAGTTTAAATATAAAAGTAAAGTAAAAGTTTAATCAAATGTTTGGGAAAATATTTACACATGAAACCCCTTTTAAAACTACTGAACTAGACTACTAACCTCCTAGAAAAAGGAACTGTCATTTATCTGGGACACCTCTGTTAATCAGCAGTGTTTCTCATACAATTTAGGCCCATAATAAATGGCGATGGTTTGTAAGTGATCATTTAAGTGATGCAGGAGGCTGTAAGTTATATGCACTTCATAGGGGACATTTCTGAATATTTCATTCCCAACATTTCCCTTTGCAATTGAGTCTTAGAAGTAAGTAGAAGCCAACCCTTCTATATATCTGCATGCATTGATTTAAACATAATTCTAAGAATCTTCTGAGAGAAAAACAAAAATATTAGGACACCACTCTCTCCCATTGCCTCCATAAAAATATTTCTGAAAAATAACAACAAGCCTGAAAAATCCAACTGGGATGTGATTAGAGGAAGGAACTGAAGTCAATACATAGAACTGTGCCTTAAAAGAAGAGGGTCTGGCCTAGGACCAGACTCATGAGCTGACCTAGATTGAAGGAGGAGAGTATTAGTCTAAGTAGAGGACTGGACCCTGGAAGCCATTTGGTTCTGCCGTCCTGGTATGCAGGTTGTACCTTGAGTATAATGACTGTCTGTGTTATCAAAAAGCCATCAAACTGGGGCATAAGTAGTTTTTCAGAAAGTTTCCATCGACTGGTTCTCTTTACCCTGAGAAACAAATGGACAGTAAGTGAGGGTCCGAGCATGGCAATGTCCTGGCATAAGCAGACAGAGAGGACAGCTTGAGGGTCAGCAGCTCCCACCAGGACCACCTACCTGTAGGCCAGCAGGGTTTTCAGGGCATACTCCCCTCCACAGGCACCAGGGCTCCCTCACCTGTAGCTGCTCACGGGCACAGCTCACTTCCGGATCCCTGGCAGTTAGTAACGGGTGAGTGATGACCAGCCCAGGTTCAATGACACATGAAATAGTTTGGGGGATCCTAGGATATATTTGCACAGGAACCTATGTAAAAGACAGATTACTGCTAGGTGAGTGGGTGGAGATACGAATACATTTCAATTTGCTTATTAAAGGACATGCGATTTTATTTTCCACTCAAAGCTTTTTAGGCCTAAATTTATTCATATACTGATTACAGTTTTACAAGTGACGAAGAGCATTTAAATTCAGTTCTTTTAATAAGTTTTTTTTCCCCTAAGAATGTAGAGCATTTATGGTTAGCATTGTCATCTTAAGCAGACATAGGGCCGTATATGTACCTTCTGAACCATATAGCGATGTATCTGCTTCTCTGTATGGCCACCTTTCAATACTGGCCTCCAGACATCAGCCATAAGTAAAGAATAACATAAGTAAAGAATAACCATTGGCTTTTTTCAGCTCACCATTTGTTTATTTTACATTAAAAAATACTTATCGGTCATGAGGAAAACAATGAAAACTCCTCTTAAAATACCGCAAAAAACAAAAGTCCGCATTTAATCTGTTGCCTTCAAAGTTTCTTGGGAAGCTTAATTAAATAGCAATTCATCCGTGCGTTCTGTTCAATCTTCTAAAGCCTGATATTGCTGTAGTCTTAATTACAGGGGGGAAAAAAAAAGAATGCGGGTTTTCGTTTTCATTCTGTTAGATTAAGAGGAAAAAAGCACTCAGCACCTCCATCAACCTGACTCAGAGTTGTTCAATTATAAGTTGATTTTATTCAGTTCAATATCAGTCAGGCCTGCAAATCATAGTAGATTCCATATTTTACGTTTACTCATGTTTTTTGCTTCAAGGTTAACTATCCGTGCTGAGCCCCTTGAGGGCAGCTCCAAGGCCAGGAGGGATTAATCAATTCTCAACCTGCTGTGGTGGAATGATCTAGTTTAGCCATCAAGCTCAAGAGTAGACTTAGGTCTAGCTATGCTTCTTCACCTTTCCATAGTTGTGAAGCACTTTTCATGGTGGTCCATTTGCCCATTATTGTCCTTTAGGAAGTCTGGACCCAGGCTGGTATTTGCATCTCGACTTGACATTGGAGCTGTCCTGAGCGTCTATCAAGGTGCCTTAATTGAAGTCCTGGTAGGTAGGACTGCCTTGCAGATTCATCAATAAAGAGTATACCCTTTGACCCCATTTTCATTAAAAGAATTCATGTGCTTTTCTTGCCTGTAGGAAATACCATTGGCTTATAGACGCACAAAACTTCAGAGAAAGGATGTATCTCAAGAGATCACCGCATAGGGTCTTCAAGCACATAATATCCTAAAAAGATTCGCGAGGTTATCACTAAAAGAGTCTCACATTCTAAGAGCTCAAATTGCAGAAATGGTTCCATCAAGAACACTCATTGTTTTGAAAAAGAAGAGATTGAAATTTGCAGTGAAAACCTAAATGCACAATGTATACTGCAATATAGGCAGGTACTATATTCAATAGTCTTCCTTGCTTCATTATCTCTGAATGTAAAAGAAGATAGAGAACCATATCCCTTTCTTCTTTTATTAGGAAGAATTTCTTAGGTAGTAGAGGGAATTCAGGTAGTATTTGAGGGGAAAAACTGTAATGATAGATGGATTTGGGATGAGAAGCATAGAGTCAGCCGAGAAAAGCATATAAAGAGAATTAAAAGAGGAGCTTAAGAAAGAAGACCCAAAAAAGATATTTATTGAAGCATCATGTTGTACCATTTTGTAGAAGTCTGGTTTTGGTTTTGCTTATAGGGAGTAAGATTCTGAAACATTTTTTAGGGAATCCCTGACTCAGTCTTCATCTAAAGTAAAATTTGAAGGACTGAGAGAGGAAGGGGGAGAAAGGAAAGGAGAGGGAGAAAGTTAAGTAGCATTTGTGAAAAGCCTATTAAGTTTTTGGCACTTTACATACACTATCTAAGTAATTATTTCAGAATAACCCTGGTAGGTAAAAGTTGTTACCTCATTTTACCAAAGAGTTTGAAAAAAATAGTATGTCCAAAATGACAGTGGGATCCAGACTTGTGATCATTTAAAGTGGATTCCACTGGAACATTCTTCTTGCCCCACTGTCTTTAGAGGACAACCAACCATCATTCCCTGTAATATATGCTCTTGCATGGCTAGGGGAACTGTCTCCAGGAGGCAGCCTCTCTCTTTTCTGTCTCTTTAGGGGCAGGCAAGTGGTGGAAAACTTTGCTTGCTCTGGCATTTGAAAACACCTCTCCCTTTCTAGGAACAAGCAATGATTTAAAGGCCTGTTTGATTCTAATTAATTTAATGACAAAATAAATTAATGCCTATGAAAGGAAAGTTGTTAATTATACTCTAATAATAAGGATGTCTCTCTCAACCCCAGATACTGACAGTGGCCAGCCTTGCTCTTTTCTCCTTCGAAGCCCCATTAGGTCTCTTTACTAAGGACTTCTTTCTTTGGGTTGGGTAGGATAGGCCCCAGGAGTTAGGGTCTGGGAATTCAATTGCGAATTTCTCAAACTCAGGTCCTTCATGGTCAAAGTATTCAACCTGTCTTTCCCAGATGAAGATTCATTTATTCATTTCTTCACATAAGTCATGTTTCATGGGCTGTGCTAGGCACCCAGGGTATAAAATGAATGAACACTTTCTGCCCTCGCTCATTCGGGTTTGAGTTTACGATGCCAAATCAACACTCCAGCCAACCTTATGTAGTAGAAAATGCAGAGACAGTTCAAGTTCTAGGGGAACACAGGAAAGGGGCATCCCGCCTAACCCAGAGAGAGGGTGGAGTTTGGGGAGGGAGATTAGAGTACTTGTACCTTAATGATGAGAAGCATTAGGCAGGTAGGGGTCAAAGGGCAACGTATGTGGTGGCAAGAATTCCAGGCAGATGGGAAGGTAAGAACAAAGACAAAACAACAGCGTGATGTGCTCAGGAACGGCAGGCTGTTTCGAGTGTAAATGTGCATCAAAGAACAGCAAGAAATGAGGCCGGAGAGAGTTGCAAGGACTGTCAATCACTAACAGCTCCAACAGACAGTTCTTTGCCTTTTCCAGCAGCCATCCCCTGCTTTGTGCAGGTATCCACCCTCCAAGTGTCCAGGAGAAGAAAACCCCAGTCCCACTCCTGTACAGATGGCAAACCACAATTAGTTCAGACACTCATGGTCCAAATCTGCACCCTCAGAAGAGTCTCTGTTTGGAAGATAAATTATTCAGTCACCCTACCTATGGTTCTTCTGGAAAACATTTTCCTTTTTCTTTAAAAAAAAAAAAATGTTCAAGAAGAGTCCCTATTGTTCTCCAGACGGCAATGTGCAATGTATATTGCCTGGAGTGGATGCAACCGTCATGTAATTACTTTGCCAAGGACGGCAGAGTGGAAAAACAGAAGATACCTGGACCCATGAAAATAGCATGAGCCCCTGGATCAATCAACTCTAAAATCGCCCCCTGTTCAGTCCTCTTGTTATGTGAGGCAGTAAACTCCTTATGGTTTGCAATGATTAAGTTGGGGCTTACTGTCCCTGAAGACAAAAGTACACTAACTGGTTGTAGTGACTTGAAATTCCTGATTTGGAGAACTACGTACAGAAAAGGTATGCTACAGATGTAGGAGGTATTACATACGTAGCATTGCTAGAGCTCAAGAAAAATCCCTAAAAACATATTGTTCAAGCACTTATTTTTTTTTTTCCAAATGAGTAAACATGAAACCCCAAGAAGTGAAAAGAATTACCTAAGGTTTTATAACTTGTTAGCTGGAGGGTTGACACTAGTACCTAATCCCCGGACAGCATCTAAAAGTTATTTTCTGTTATACCGTGTGCTGTAATAGGCGATCTGGGCTTGAATGTACTATAAAGTAGTACTTTGTCCCATCAGTGTCCATCATAGCACGTTCGAGTCTAGTTTCTAAAAGAATGAATAGATGTTAAGAACCTTCTCTGTGTCAGACTCTAATCTAGGAGGTTTACAAAAATTATCTCACTTAATAATTTAATTTAGAGTCAAATGAAAGAGAACGACACTCTTGTGATCTTTCACAGCGATGAAAACACTGAGACGCCTAGCTGTTTAGGTGACCTGCTCAAGGCCACAAAGCCAGTGATGGGATGAAGTGGCTACGGGCCTCCGGAAGCAAAAGCAGGGCTAGAGCAAATAGCAAGAAAGCAGAAAAAGTCTGAGGGCTTTTAAGAACCCTCAATAACTTCCAATTACAATTCGAGTTCTTAGTAAACTAATTAGTGACTCTTCTAAGGACGGCTGGTGATAATTTTTCCAACGAAACTGGCACGGTTTTGGACCTTTTAAAATGCACGTAACACTCTCATGGATTGGGATGGCCATCAACTGGGAAACTTTTTTTTGGAGAAGCTGCTTTATCTCCAGTGATACCTAATTTTATCAATCTGGTTAAAGCTAATGGTAAAATGTTTCATGAAGACTTGCTGATGGAGATTTTTATTATCTTTTCTAGGAAAATACCTGAAAATTAAGTCAATCCATGAGAAAACAAAGCTAAAAGATGGAAAAGAAGCAGATTCTCAATGACTTTTTTCTTCCCATTTTTTGAACATCTGGATCCAACTATTCCTGAATTCCACTTATTGGTATACCTTTTAGTTTCATGAGAAAATATATTTCCTTTCTTACTTAAATCAATTCACATTGGTTTGAAAATCACCTGACATTTACCATTACAATGACTCACTTAAGATTTTACTTTATTTTGGGAGAGGCACCTGTGTGGTTCAGTCAGTTAAGCGTTCAAATCTTGATTTTGGCTCAGATTATGATCTCACTGTTCATGAGTCTGAGCTCCACATCAGGCTCTGTGCTGGCAGTGTGGAGCCTGCTTGGAATTCTCTCTCTCTCCCTCTATCCCTCTGCCCTTCTGTCCCCCCCCCCCCATGCATGCTCTCTTTCCCTCTCTCTTTCTCTCAAAATAAATTTTAAAAATTAAGAAAAAAGACTTAATTATATTTTTACTCTTTGCTTCTACTGACAGAATTTTTCTACCTTATTGTGGAACTCCTATTCAAAGTACTCATGAGTTGTGGTCTGATGGCATGGGAAATTCATCCTCCAGGATTGAGCTCTTGGGTGCACTCCTCCTTCCAAGTCCTTCAAAGACACCTATTCTATGGGTCTTATTCTCTGGATCCTTATCCAGTAGTTGTGAACATTGCAGCCTGGTTACAAGATACTAACGTTGGCAGTTTGTGCATTAAAAAAAATATGTTTTTAGCTACTCAGAATCATAGGTCCAACCTTGGATCTCTAAACAATGTTGTGTTCCATTGCTTCCTGGCGTGGCAATTAAAGAGTGGACTAAACTGGCTTACAAGTTGACCTTGTTTGGTACAATAGAGTTTCCAAAGAGTTGTATGTAAATTGAATTCTGTTTTAAATATGCAAGAGAGTTTTCTATTGACTTATGTCCTACTGTGAATCCTTTAAAAAATGAATAATTAGTTTCTAAATTTAGTCTTTATATAAACCCAGATTTTTAAACATTGGGATTGCCTAAAGTGAGATCCTCTGTGGACGGGAACACGACTCTCTTTCATTTGTATTTTTCAGAACTTTGAAAGTTGCTGAATGTCCTTTTTCAGACCCATGCCAGCTCATTCCATTTTTATATTTAATGAGTAACCAGATCTTTCTTGCCCATACCATAAAAGTTATCTCACTTTTTACAGCAAGGAAATATTGGACTACATCCTCATGGTAAGTCTCTGTTGATTGAGAAAATATACATCCCACCCCCTAATTCTTTGCCAAACACACAAACTAACAGAAATGTTGGAACTCTTCCAAACTATTTGGTACCACAACTGTATTTCCATACATTCTGAAAGATAGCAAGAGCATTTATTTATGTGGAAAACAATGTTTTAAGCATTGCTATAGATTCTCATCTCAGAAATACTTTTCAGCTCCCAGGCGTTTGCTCGCCCCAGGTTGAGAGCTCCTATGTTTAGATCTCTGGAGAGAACCTGATCACATTACCTCTATTTTAAAAACTCTAGCTTTGCGACATTGTTCTACAAATAATGTCCAGCATGAGTACAGTCTAGAAGTTCCTCTGCAACCTGGCCCTAGCTTCGCCTGTCATTAATTTCACATGTATATGCTACACCTTTCTACATGTTGGTTCCTTTGCCATCATTCAGAAATTAAATATCACTCCCTCTGGTAGCCTTACATTCTTTGCTAGGCAGTTAACGACTCATTCGGCCCTATAGCCCATAGTGGCTATTTCATGGCTCTATGCATGTGCACTGTGTACTGTGGTCAGTCATATCTGTGCTACAGTCACTCTCCAGGGCAGTGGGTCTCAAACCGGAAGCCTCTTAGAGTTGGGATAAAAACAGATTTCTAAAGGGCACACGGAGGGAAGTAAGTCTTTGGAGAACCAAGTTTTGTATTCTCAGTTTCCATTTGTACTCTTCTCTAAAATTGATTCTCTTCTGAACTCGATTATAGTTATGCCACTTCTTTCTTATCAGAGTCCCTTCATTGTTGCACTTGTCGCTCACACTTAATAACATAAAGACAAATCTTTCACTCCATCTTACACTCGAACATGACCTTGAGCTAAGCAAGATCTAATCTGATATCCTAGTGTTGTCTAAACCTTCTTTTCCTCACTGCTTCATATGTTCCCATCTCTTTTATTATAGAAGATCAACTGCCTCCCAAAAGGACTTTGTGTGTTTAACAACCACGTAACAAATTCTGTAACAGAATAATTCTTCTCGATCAATTGCAATGTGAGTTGATCCGGAAGGAAGTTGGAACAATTAGATGTATGTATACAAACAGTTTTAAAGCAAAGAATTTTGATTCAGTGATAAATAAGAAGATATTTGTAGTATAAATGATTAATTTAGGGTAAAATTCGTTGGGAAAAAATGATTAAAATGATGATTTCAGGAACGAAAAGAAAGGATGTAAATTGTCACTATAAAAAAAAGAAGAGTCTCCTTATATATTTTTATAAATGGGTGATTACGGGCATCAAACCACCATCACATTAAATCCCAACAGAGAGGAGAAAGTTTGAATTTAAAGTAACAGTACTTAAAATACGAAAATTACATCCTTTGAAATTATTTGTAACTTATAGGACTTTTAGAAAATGCTTAAATCTTGTATCAATTTTTAAATGGGTGCAGGTCTGCAACTTTTTCAAAATTCTTCTAGGAGATAGAAAATCCCCTTAGAACCAGTCCAAGAGTATCGTTTCTCAAACTTAAATGTTCATGAATCATTTGGGGTATCTTATTAAAAGGCAGATTCTAATTGTGTCTATCCGGAACTAGAGGCAGGCTGACATTTCCCAAATCTAATGAGCTCCTAAAAGATGGCCATGCAGGTTGCTGTCCTTAGACTGCACTTGGTGTAGCATTGTTCCAGAGCAATATTTTTCAAACCAGGTCACCACCCTTTACAGGGTAATAAAATGTATTTAGTGGCTACTGTTTGGCATTTTTGTTTTTAATAAGAGAGAGAACAGACATGCAAAGGCAGATCGCAAAAAGAGAACAAGAAAGAAGATAAAATTAAAGAGTACTATTAGGATATTATTTCATGAAGCTTTGTCTCTGTTCTATGGATATTTGTATTTAGAGCTCAGGGTAAAATGTGTTTCTCATTGTGGATTATGGGCTAAAAGTTGAAAAGCCTGTTATAGAGGAAAGAGTTTGCATTAGTTCTTCGTTCCCCAGTATCTATCACAGTACCTAGTAGATAGCAGACAGACAAGCAAATTTGTTGAGAGAATACCTATAAACCTTAGGTTTATGCCTAAAATGGCACATGACTTTAAAACCGGTAACCTTAGACTTTTATGCATTTTTTTTTTCTCAAATCTAAGTACCAGAAAGGGAACAGGCTCTCTGTGACTGTTTCATGCTCGTGAGGGTACCTTACAGAAACCATCACAATGCCAGGGAAGTAAAGGTACATTTCTTGTTCATGAGGGGTGTTCAGTCTCACTAGGGCATAAAGTCAATTCATATGGAACACCGAGCAAAGTAAATTGCATGGCTCTGACCTTTAATGAATTTGGTGAGATCAAATACCTTTTGGCTTCCATCGAATGAGATAGTCATCTAATCCCTGGATGGCTTGTGGTGGTAAGACCATGTAGATATTTCTGAATTTATTAAAAAAAAAATTAATGTTATGAGAGAGAGAGACAGAGAGGGAGGGAGCATGAGCAGGGAAGGGGTGGAGAGAGGAGGAGACACAGAATCCAAAGCAGGCTCTAGGCTCTAGGCTGTCAGCACAGAGCTCGACGACACGGGGCTTGAACCCACAGACTGTGAGATCATGACGTGAGCTGAAGTCTGATACTTCACGACTGAACCACCCAGGCGCCCCATATGCATCTATTTTTAAGGTGAGATTTCTTCTCTTTATCTTCTCTGCTAAACTAATCTGCTTGTCATATTTACTGGACTTTTTGTTGGACACTGTGTAACAAACAGATAATAAATAACTTATCTAAGAGGGTTTTGGGGATAATTCTGCCTGCAGGTGGGAGGCGAAAGTATATGACCTCTAGAGCTCCTTTTCCGAGATATGTTTCCATTTAATTCATTTTTACAGAATTTAAAAACTACTCTCTCTGCAAAAGTGCCTCAAGGCGTGAACACAATAAATAGAGACACAGCGAATTCAAATATTTTTAAGAGTTTATGGCAGCATTAAATACACACAAATAAAAGCGACTAAAAAACAGGATTTCAGCGTTGTCTGTGCCCACCCTGAGTGTGCTGATCTCACAAAAGCAGGATGCTTCCACTTTTGCATTGAGATTTCCAGGAGGTAAGCTCTCTAAAAAATATGAATGACCAGGACTCTTGGGAACCAGATTCTAAAATCAGATTCTTGTCAGAAAATTTAGACAGATGTTGAGGTTGCAAAGATGCAGACTTGGATTGTTAGCTAAAGACCAGCAAGAACTGAAGATACAGTATTTCCCCCCCTTGACTCATCAAATGACTTTGTACATGTCATGTAACTTCTCTGAGCTTCTGTCTCTCAACTCTAATAAGAGTGATGATGTCTATCCAATACTCATCTCATGGAAACGTGTCTCATGGAAACTGATACCTGGACAATATTTTAGATACATTATATATAGGCTCTCTAAAAATAAACACTGGAGTGGGGTGGGAGGCAGAACAATATCCCCTCAAAGATGTCCATATACTAATCCCTGAGACCTGTGAATGTTAACCGCTATGGCAAATGTGACTTTGCAGATGTGATTTGGTTAAGGATCTTGAGATGGGAAGATTGTCCTTAATTATCTAGTTGCACCTGATATAATCGCAAAGGTCCTTAGAAATAAAAGAGGGAGGCAGGATACTCCATGTACTCAACCCTCTACTGCTACCTTTGAATGTGGGAAGGGACCATGAGTCAAGGGATGTGGACAGCTTCTAGAAACTGGAAAAGGTGAGGGAGGTATTCTCCCCTAGAAACTCCAGGAGTACTGCCTTCTTGGCATCATGATCATAGCTCAGTGAGACTTCTGACTTCTAGATGTGTAAGATAATAAAACTGTACTACCTAAGCCATTGTTTGTTTTAATTTTCCAAAGCAGCAACAGAAAACTGATATAGATGGTAAAACAAACATAAATATAGGTGGTAAAACAAACAAACAGCTTATCTGAGATATAAATATACATTTTGGGTAGGCACTATCTAGCGGATTGGTTAAAATACGGTGTTAACGAGAACAAGGCCCAGTTTCATTCTGTTTATGAGCAAGTTTCACTAAATGGGAAAAAATAAACCAAGAGCATAGGCACACAGAACACTTACATCATGGTTTCATCCCTAATCCTGGTCATGGATGTCAAAAATAGACACGAAGGCTTTTATATAAAAGGAGGCAGGAGACAATATTTTAACCAAATTCCTAAGATTCTGTTTATGAATAAAAGCAACTTTATGGTTTTAAGAATCCCTAAATGTAAATACACATAGAAATGGGGTTAAACGCTCTGAAATTTACTTTCTTTTTTTAAATTTTTTTAATGTTTATTTATTTTTGACACAGAGAGAGAGAGGCAGAGCATGAGCGGGGGAGGGGCAGAAAGAGAGACACCGAATTCGAATCCGAAGCAGGCTCCAGGCTCTGAGCTGTCAGCACAGAGCCCGACACGGGGCTCGAACTCACTGAAGGCGAGATCATGACCTGAGCCCAAGTCGGATGCTCAACCAACTGAGCCACCCATGCGCCCCTGAAATTTACTTTCACATCATCAATACCATTTGATTAATTCAGATGTTTACATGTATAGATATATGCATTTTACTAAAGAAGAAATTGAGGTTTAGAGAGTCAAGGAAAATGATAAAAGTCAAGAAAACTAGTTAATGGGAGAGCAAGGATTCTGTGACCTGAGTATTTCAATTCTAAATTCCACCTTTCAGCTCTAGGCTTCTTTTAGATCCGAAATACAGGTCGATAAGCCTATTTACAAATGGGTCTCTTAGCCCTGACCAAAATTTAGTCACTCTTGAAACCATTGGAATTATTCGATAGTACTCCAAAATTAATAAAACTGTTAGCAGTTCTGCTGGCTGTCTTTTCTTTGCACACTGGTGAAGTTAAATTCTAAAATCAGGGCAGTTGTCTGTGATGGGTACCATGGTTGTGTTAACTATGCTTTTCACAAAAGCAAAGGGGCTGATTATAAGTTTGTGTTGTCAAATGTCATTCTACAACATACACTGACATCTCAGTCGATTTTGAAAAAAAAATTGCGTGTGGGCTTGCATGTTATTGTGTGTATGAATGTTTGTATATGTGAGTGTGTATGCTTATCAGTATGTGAGATGAATGTATGTGTATTGACAGCATTTGGAACGGATGGGCCAGTCAAACCACATATCTGAGAATTAGCTGCTTTTATTTATGAACATGCAGTGAACTAAAATATTTCTTGGGACCATGAATGAGATCATTTTTAGTGATTCAGTAAGCTGTAGCGCTATTCCTTATATAAAAAGTTGCTTTCACTTCACTTTTGCTTTTCTTTTTCCTTTTTCTTTTTAAATGATATCTCATTTACATATATCTTGCAAAAAACAATTCAAAAAATTCCTGTGTACATTTCGCTCAGATTCTCCAGATGTTAACATTCTGTCTCTCTTGCTTTCTTTATGATTTATGCTCTTCTTTCTCTACACACACACACATTTACGTATATATTTACACATACATAGTCACATATGTATTTTGTGAAATATTCCAGAGTAAGTTGCAGATATGGTAGCCTTTTTGTCTCCAAATTCTTGTTTGTATTTCCTTAAAAACGAGAGCATATCCTTATTAAGCTATGGTACAGTTATCAAAATCAGGAAACTTACACTGATAAAACACTATTGTCTAATTTATAGATCTTATTCAAATTTCACCAGTTACCCCAGTAATTCAATGGACTTTTCTAGTCCCATATTAATCCAGGACCACAGTGCCTGTGGTTGTACCTTTTTGTCTTTTCCAAAGACATATGTAAGATTTAACATTTTCTTTCATGATGTTGAGAATTCGAAAATACCGGCTAGTTACTTGATAGAATGTGCCTCGGTTTCGGTTGCTAGATGTTTCTGCATGATTATCGATTCATATGATGCATTTGAGGAAGGAATACAAAAGTGATGCTGTGACCGTTTCTTGCCTGAAGGTATAGAATGTTGATTTGTCCCATTTCTGGTGATGTTAACTATAATCACTTAAAGATCACTTAAAGGTGATATCTACAAGGGTTTTCATTAAAATTTTTTTCATTCTCACCGGGAGCCTGGGTGACTCACTCAGTTAAGCATCCGACTCTTGATTTCAGCTCAGGTCATGATCTCACGGTTCATGAGTTCAAGTCCCACATTTGGCTCTGCACTGACAGTGCAGCACCTGCTTGGGATTCTCTGTCTCTCTGTCCCTCTCTCTCAAAAAATAACTAAATAAAAAAGAACTTTATCACTTTTTTTCATTCTTACTTCTATAATTAAGAAATACTGCCGATAATCGCTTTGGAACTATTTACATATTGTTTCTCATCATATTTTACCCACAATTTAGTATCTACTGATGTTTCTTACCTAAATAATTATTTCTGTGGTGATTTTTTTGCTGTTCTGCCTCATAAGTCATTTGCTATTTTTGACTGGAAGCCTTGAGGTACTTCCCTTCATCTTTGAAGTCTGTTTGTTTTATTAGGTAACATCTTAAGAGTAGATCCTCCTGGTAAATTTCTCCAGACATTCCTTTAGTCCTCTTAATATGAAGATTCAGGTTTTCTTTTATTTCTGTAATGTTTTCTCAAATTATGGCTTCAGATATTAGTTTTGTTCCATTGTTTTTCTTAGCCTCTTCAGGGTCTCTAGTTATACGAATGTCATTCCTTCTTTGCCTGTCTTCCATTACCAACACTTTCTGACACTTTTGACTTGTTTTTTTTCCTCATTTTAATTGTCTTGTTTTTTTTTCCCCTTTCCCTTTTCGAAGTATCTAATTATATTTTCACCTTATAATTTACTCTTTTTATTAAAGATGATTTTGTCTTTTTCTTGATTTTTCCTTGAATTCCTTCCTTCCTGGGCTTTCTTTCTGTTCATTGCTGTCATCAGTTTTTTAATTTATCACTTAAGTGTGCTTTCATATATCTAAATGCTTGTATGAGCACATTTAACGTAGTTAACTGTGTTAACTTTCTTCTTCTTCTTCTTCTTCTTCTTCTTCTCAACTGGGTGGAGTTGTAGACAGAAGGTGTTTCAAAAGCCTATGTGTGTCGATTTATTTTATATTCTTATTTATTTTTTTATTTTAGAAAGAGAAAGAGAGAGTGCTTGAGTTGGGAGAGGGGCAAAGGGGAAGACAGAGAGAGAATCTTCAGCAGGCTCCACACTCAGTGCACAGCCTGATGTGGGGTTGGATCCCATGACCCTGGGATCATGACCTGAGCTGAAATAAAGGTCTCAACTGACTAAGCTACCCAGGAACCCCTGTTGATTCTTATTTAAAAATTTTTCTTTTCATAGAAATGGTCTATAGACATACATAGTTTTCTACTAGTCATACTATGGTTTTGGGGATGGCTGAAATGTTCCCAGCTCATTAGTGTTGTCTGCCAGCAGTATGGAAAAGTCCAGTCTCTTAACTAAGTTTTTGTTTTCATGGTAACAGAGAAGGGTTTGTAGATCCTACATATTTTCTTTGTTTTTATAAGACCCTAAGATTTTGCCTTTCATTAAGTTTTCAAAAGAGGCATTTCCCTTTTTTTTAATGCATTCAGAAGCTAAGTCATTTGAAATGCTACTTAAAATCACACATGCCTAAAACCCCACTGTGGGATTCAGTGTTCTGAGCTACTAGAACCTGTTTTTAAAGTGTTTATTTATTTATTTATTTTGAAAGAGAAACAGAAACAGAGAGAGAGAGAGAGCAAGAAAGGGTGGGGGGAAAGAAGGAGAGAGAGAATCCTAAACAGGCTCTGTGCTGTCAGTGCAGAGCCCAACATGGGGCTGAAACTCATGAACCATGAGATCATGACCTGAGCCAAAATCAAGAGTCAGACGCTCAACTGATGGAGCCACCCAGGCACCCCATTATTTCTGGTCGGACTGTTCTTGTTTGCAGCAAAGCTTTGTGGTAATAACACAAATAACTTCCCACTAAAATTTGGAGGGTTTTCCCCCCTTTTTTCATTTATACTTGGTTTTAGGTGTGGACATTATGTTTTACCATTTACGTGTCTTTATTTTTCCTTGTTTTTCTGCATTATTTTTGGAGATTAAACAGGAGGTGTGCATTTATGCAGTTTCCATTATCTTTAGATACCCAGAAATTTTCTCCATCTCACTTATAACCCTCCTTATAATTAACCATTGAACATGAAATTATTATATATTTTTTCCATTTCTCACATTATTAGTACCTATTTGTATCTATGTACATAGGTCAATACAAGTATCATTGTTTATATATTTAAAAGATTATTTAAGTTAATTTATATTCACATGCTAAATGTGTTTAGGCTTTTTATTAAATGGTATGTTCGTGATATTTGAGAGAATTGATCTAATTCTTCTGAATCTTCCCTCAATCTGTTCTCAGGCACTAAAGGAGCTCTTTTTGCAGAGGAAGATTGATCTTTCTTCTTGTTCTCTGTTGCACATTCAGAAAGCCACAGTATATATTTATACATAATATGACAAATATCACTTTTTCCCTTCACAAATCTGTTTCTAGGTTACCCATGTCCTTACTATGCCATATTGGCCTTTGGGGGTCATGTGTTAGTTTTACTTTATTATGTTTGTCTGAAACACAAAATCCCTCAAGCCATCAGGAAATGGAAACCAAACAAGCCTTCTTTGGCTTTGAGGAGGCAGTGGGGGGCATCTGTAGTCAAATTTATTTTGTCAACCTCAGTGATGGTAATGACTTGGTGTGAAAAATCACAACAGCAACTTATGAGTAAAGAAGAGACAATGTAGCTGTCAGAAAAGTTGTTAATCTTGTAAGATAGAATGTTTTTACATGAGATGAAAATCCTCTTAATATCAATGTTCTCATCCAGAGGGTAAAATGAGAAAATTAGAAATATACAATGTTTGGGCTGGAAGAGATCTTCGAGAGCACACATCTCAATTCCAATTTCACATGTAAGGAAGTGGTGATGACAAATATTATAAAAATAGTACATACAATTTCTTGAGCCCTTAAGGGTCAGGTACTGTGCTACGTATTTTGTATACATTATCTCCACAACAAACCTGCTGAAATACATTGTGATAGATATGATTGGCTCCTTCTCTAGTATCCAGTTTCCACTAATTCCTCTATAATAGAACTTTTCATGTATTTTGGACACCTTTGTAGTATATACTGTCCATATTGAGTAATATCTATGGATCCCTTTAATTTCCGAGTCGTTGTTATGGTTGGGTTGGCAATCTGATGAATCCTGGACAGAGAAATAAGTGTCACGTAAGTGTAAGTGTAAAATATACTACTTCTAGGTTTGGAGGGTGTGATTTATAGTTTAGTGTCCAGTGTGCCTTCTCCATATTCACTGTCTTTCCCCAACCTGCAGGTGGAATGAAGCGTGGAGTTTACAAGATGGTGGAGCCATAAGACTAGAGCATCGCAGGATCTGAATCACCAGTTAGAAGGCAGTTCCTAAGCCTACATTGGACTGAGGAATAAAAACGAACTTCTATCGTGTTAAACCCCAGAGAGTCGAGAGTTGGTTGGTTACTGTGGCACAGTGTATTCTACCCACTATGACTAATAGAAAAGTTGCCACTAGGGGTGGAGTGCTATCCCAGCAACAGCAACAAGAAAACACTTAAACTATAGGGCATTGGGTTACGAGTCTGGGAGTACCGGCTGAACCTGGAAAGTTGAAGAAGATCCACTCTAGGCAGAGATAAAAATGTTCTGTGAAAGGGACTTCTGCTATAACTAGAAAGAAAGACTAAATCTACCGAATTTATAACCCAAGGGGGAAAGGGTGGGAAAAGATTGTTGTTAGTGCACGCTACTATTGGCTATGTTCAGTCAAGATGAGATTAAGAAATGACTGGATGATTTGCAAGCAGAAGTAAAAGGAATATAGAAAGACCAGAAATTCAGATCCTCAGATGGCTGAAAACCTTACTGCTCCTAGTCCACAAATATTAAGATTTGGGTTTAAAAAATTACACCAAAGAAACCAAGTCCAATGAAACTTCCCAGTTGATTAAAGTAACTCAAGATACTGTTGCAGGATTTTTTTTTTTATCACAACCTGGGGTTGGTTGTCTCGCCACTTCGAAGAGTGGAGAGGTGGGCACAAAATGAGCAGGAGGCAAAAGTTTATTAGAGTATTGGATAAGAAAGGAAGAATAGTAGGAAACCTCTCTTTACAGAGAAGGGACATTTGAAAGTGAATGCCTGACTACAATAGGCAAGGGTCCTTGTTTCATGAGGTTTGGTTGCCCCTCCCCCTCCCCTTCCCGCTTGATCCTTCTCAGATCCTACCCTTATTGGCTGCATAACTCCAGGTGCTGGGTTGAACATTCCTGATTGGCTTATTTCCATTGTATGAGGGGTGATCTATGGCCATACCAGTTCCTTGTGCATCATAGGTCTTATGGTCCACTTATTTTTAGTCAGGTCTTTTGTCAAATTCCTGAAGGAAAACTGAGGAGGCATCACTTGAGGGTGTTTGCTGTGGTCAGAAGCTCCCAGCATTGTTCCAAAATATGTCATTCCCCACCCACTGACCTCAGGTCCTAATCCTTTCCCTCTCTGCCTATTTTATCCTATTTTTTTCTTATCATAATACAACTTCTCCATGGTAAAAAGTTGCTCTGATTAAGTGGATGGTTTTCCTGCTTACTGCTCCAGATTGACTCAGTGGAGTAGCTTTTAAATTGAAAAAGGGGGAGGATACAGAGTTAAGAAAACAGAATCAGTCAGATTCTAGAATTATATGTGGAAAAGCAACTTGGCTTGTGGTTCCTGTCCATGGAGCTACACAGAAATAAATCAGAGGCCTCATAACTTGGGGCTGGGGTGGGGGAATTGCATTGTGAAAACAAACAAACAAAAATCAGAGTATGGACAAAAGAGGCCTTAATATTTAAGTGTTAACCCAGGCGTTCCCTAACTGTTCATGACTAAAAAGCAGGAATTAACCTTTGTAGACTCTTCCAAGAGGGCATGCTTTACAAAGTTGAGAGTAGACAAGGCTAGAAAGGACAGAGAGAATGCCAGACTCTCCAAGAAAGCAGAGCCAGGGGCCCTGATGAACAATGGACAGAGGAATGACTCCCATAGCAGAGTGCAGAATCCAATCAAAAAACTTCCTCTGCCCTCTGGGCATGGGAATTCCATGTTTCTAGAATCTCAGGATTTCAGAATATACTTAATAAACAATGTCTGCTACATTTCTTATTTTTCCTTTTTCTAAATGAGAGTGTCTGAAAGAGAATTTCAACTACCTCCATTTTGACCTCAGTCTGTATTTTCTAATTGATTAAGTTCTTTGCAGCTTATCTCTTAACTCAGGCAAAGGACCCTGTGAGCAAAGCATCACTGCCCCCTCAAGCAACAGGGACTTCCTTGAGCTAGCAAGACCCCTCATGATTGGGGGAGTGAGGGACAGAATCATAAGCAGGCTCCATGCTGTCAGCACAGAGCCCGACTCAGGGCTTGAACCCACAAATCGTGAGATCATGACCTGAGCCGAAATCAGGAGTCAGACACTTAACAACTAAGCCACTCAGGTGCCCCACAAATCCCACTGTTTTAATCGCCGTGTGTTATGTTATGATATTGTTTTCCATTCTGAGCTATTCCCACAATCTGCCTTTTGAGCGTTAGAGAAGAAAACAAAACCAGAAAACAGGATTCCTGTCTCTCAAGATACTATTCTTTCTGGAACTCTTACATCTATTTTCAGTGAGACAAATTAGAAAATTGATTCCTCTTTTCAAGCCCTGATCATCATAGAGGGGCCTCTATTATCCTTGAAGGAGTGCAGCCATAATAACAAGGCCCAGTGATTATCGGATTCGAGTTCACCGCCCTTGCTCAAGAGGAACTACAGAAAAGGGAACGTGCTGTGGAATCAATAAATGTCATATCTAAAAACAGCCATCAGCTGTGTCTGATGAACATCTGGGCAATGTTTTTTCCTGGGTGGGGGGGAGGGTACATGATACATCAGTTACTGTATTTCATAAAAATTAACAGCTCGAATCTTCAGGTCAGCATGTTGAACAAAAACAAATGGTTTATCTCTAGAGTGTGGAGAAGATGTGACTGTGTTTCAAAAATATATGTGTCTGTGGTGTTTGGTATGAAAATGATAAAGACGTGTTTTTCCCATAGGCACATGGTCCTAAGATTAGAGGCTCTTGCTGATGCCTGGGAATCACAGAAAATGGTGGATGGCGGGGGCGGGGGGGGGGTCGGTGAAGAAAAGGTGAAATGAACTAAGCAGACACCTTGTCTAACCACTAGGTTCTAGGGATTTACAAGATTCATATGCCAAAAGAGGCCAACATATAACAAAGATTCTTTGCTGTTGAAAGACAGATTTTCATTTTCTCTTATAATTGTAAGTGAAATTCCATCCTTCAGAGTGGAAAATACACTCTCTGACCATTGCCCTGCAATTTTAGTAATATCTCCTCTTTTTAACACTTGGTATTCACTCTCCTTTACTGAATTATGCCATAGAAAGAAAAGAGTAAGGGGAAAGCCTTTTCAGGTGCTGCGTATTTTTAAAACAATACATCAGCAGAAAACCACAATCCTAAAATGTCAGAGCTGAAGGGCCCTCCAAGTTCACATGGTGAGACACTGAAGATGCTTGGGGGCATTTACTGTTTCCACCTGAGATGGGACACAACTGAGTCACTCCCAAAACGCACTGTAGCCAAGACAAAAACCACTGCACATCTTGTTCCACTTTTTAAAAAATTGTTTTTAGTGTTTATTTATTTTTGAGACAGAGAGAGAGCGTGAGTGGGGGAAGGGCAGAGAGAGAGGGAGACACAGAATCGGAAGCAGGCTCCAGGCTCTGAGCGGTCAGGCCAGAGCCCGACACGGGGCTCGAACTCACGAACCCGTGAGATCATGACCGGAGCCGAAGTCGGACGCTTAACCGACTGAACCACCCACCCAGGCGCCCCAGTCTTGTTCCACTTTTTTTTTTTAATATATGAAATTTATTGTCAAATTGGTTTCCATACAACACCCAGTGTTCATCCCAAAAGGTGCCCTCCTCAATACCCATCACCCACCCTCCCCTCCCTCCCACCCCCCATCAACCCTCAGATTGTTCTCAGTTTTTAACAGTCTCTTATGCTTTGGTTCTCTCCCACTCTAACCTCTTTTTTTTTTTTTCCTTCCCCTCCCCCATGGGTTTCTGTTAAGTTTCTCAGGATCCACATAAGAGTGAAACCATATGGTATCTGTCTTTCTCTGTATGGCTTATTTCACTTAGCATCACACTCTCCAGTTCCATCCACGTGGCTACAAAAGGCCATATTTCCTTCTTTCTCATTGCCACGTAGTATTCCATTGTGTATATAAACCACAATTTCTTTATCCATTCGTCAGTTGATCGACATTTAGGCTCTTTCCATAATTTGGCTATTGTTGAGAGTGCTGCTGTAAACATTGGGGTACAAGTGCCCCTATGCATCAGCACTCCTGTATCCCTTGGGTAAATTCCTAGCAGTGCTATTGCTGGGTCATAGGGTCGGTCTATTTTTAATTTTCTGAGGAACCTCCATACATGCGTGCTTATGTGATTTTTAAAAGTGGTTGGATGGGAGACCACTTTTAAAAATCACATAAGCACACATGTATGCATGCATGCTTGCACACGCACACACATGTACACGCACACGCCACTAACCAGCATTCTTACCCTTCTTTCATTCAGTCAGAAATGATTTTTTTAGCATCCTTAGATTAGCTGTCAGTTCCCTTTTAATGGCCTCTAGTTGCTCTATAATATCATGCCTCTAAGGACTGCTTCAAGAGTCAGGATTGCCATTCTCAGCTCTGAGGCTGGAAGGGGCTGGGGCTGTGTCCTATTAACCTGTGATAACAGAGAGTTGCATTAAATATATCTTCTCTCTGTCCCAGAAATCTTGGGAGAATTAAAGAGTCTATCAACTGCCTGAATAAGTCTTTGTGAACTCAAGGTTGTCAGGAAAGAAAACCGGAGAGAAGAGAGGAAGGGAAGAAGGACAGAACCTCAGGGCAAAAGGACACAAACACGTCTTGGCTTTGTTGAGTTACCACCATTACAAGAGGGAACAGGTTAATCTGTCTGGGCAAGGTGGGTCAGATCCTTTCAGCAGTAAATAGCATCATTTAGAAGTTTTCCTAAGTATGCCCTAGGATAGACTCTTTCAGTGGCTCCCGAGTGTCAGCTTGGGTGCTAATCTGAAATGAAAGTGTGTCCCTGTCTTTCTGTCATCAGGATAGGGCAACTTCCATAAACTCTCACCCTGAGCCAAATCCAACTGGTCCCAAGTTTTTATACGAAGAATGCCTGTTCTGTTTTTAGGTGTTTGAAAAGAATCAGAAGACTATTTTATGACATATGAGAAAGAGGTGAAATTCAAATTTCAATGTCTGTTTAATGGAATCCAGCCAGGTCCATTCATTTAAGTGAAGCTGTTTTCATGCTGCTGACAGAGGCCATGTGGCCCACAGAACCTAAAATATTTACTTTCTGTCCCTTAGAGAAAACATTGCTGACCGGTTGGCATGAACCACCCAAGGTAATCTCTTACGAGGAGGGTAATGGGAGTGAGATGACCACACGTATCTGAAAGTGTGAGGCAAGTTCTCTACGGAATTTATTTAGCACTCGTAAGAATATGATTTAACATTTCTCTTGGAAGATGACGTAAATGTTTTAGCAAAATTGCTAAATGTTTAGCAAAAATGCTAAGTTGGGAGGCTACCCTCAATTATTTATTCAGGCATTCATTCATTCAGCATGCTTTATCAAGTACCTACCACATATGAAAGATAGTGTCTTAGGTGATGGGGAATATAGTGGAGCTTAAGGCAGAAACGGCCCTGCTCTTGTTTAAGGTAAGGTCTCTTGGATCTCAAACACACTTCTTCCAAAATAATCATTTTTCCCCCCTCAGGTAACATATAAATATCTCTCTGATTCAAGCACACCCCTTCTTCTTCTTTCAGTTTTAAAATAAAGGATAACATTTGCCATTCAAATACTTGTCTCTTGTATATGCCAAAAAAAAAAAAAATCTTATCAGTTTCCCATAAAATGAGTCTTGGTTTTCTCCACCTTGCCCAATGTAAAGGTGTTAACTTTCCTCTCTATAGGCCTCTTTTGTGTAGAAAGAACTTTTACATTGACCAACACATTTGTTGTTGAGTGAAGTACTAAATACACTTGTGATTTACAGATGAGTAAGTCAAGGTTTTGGGGGCTCTCCTAACAAATGACCAAAATGGGGCTCCAAGCCAGGTTGTCCATTCCAGGTCCAATATCTCTTCTTCTTGGCACTGTAAAAGTTATTTCTTTTCTTTTTTTTTTTTAATGTTTTATTTATTTTGAGACAGAGAGAGACAGAGCATGAGCAGGGGAGGGGCAGAGAGAAAGGGAGACACAGAATCCGAAGCAGACTTCAGGCCCTGAGCTGTCAGCACAGAGCCTGATGCGGGGCTCGAACTCATGAACCGCGAGATCATGACATGAGCCGAAGTCAGACACTTAACTGACTGAGCCACCCAGGCGCCCCGTAAAATTGTTTATTTTCTACTTGAATTTCACTTATTACCCTAGTTAAGAATGAAAAGAACAAGAGAAACAAAACCTCAAGATATGTATTCTTAGGGACTGTTAACTGTTGCTACAGACTGGAAAAATTATGACTTCGATGAACTATTGGCTCCAACCTGGACAAACTGATAATCCACTTTTGGTATTTGAACATTACACATTTCTATTTTTAACTTCTGCTTTGAAAAACTGAAGGGAGAGAGATGATGGGCTATAAGAAAAATGGTCATTGCCAGCGGGGAGGCGGTTAGTGGGATGGGCAAAATAGGAGAAGGGGATTAAGAGAAACATTCTTCCAGTCGTAAAATAAGTAAGTCACAGAGATGAAAAGGTGCCAGTCTGACACAGGGAATACAGCCAATAATATACCAATAATGTTCTATGGTGAGAGATGTTAACTACGTTTATCATGGCAGGCATTGTGTAACGTATAGAATTGTGTAAGTACTATGTTGTGCACCTGAAACTAATACAGCATGATATATTAACTTTACTTAAATAATAGATGTTTTTACAAAGAATAACTCAATTTGGCCATGGAACACTGGTGTTCCAGTTCTGCTCTGCCACTATTTAGTCTTTGGGTAAATTTCTTCCCATCTCTAAGCCCCAATTTTTTTGTCCATAAAATGGAGTGTTGAATTACTTCTACTCATAAGTTCTTTCCAGGTTTAATCCACTAAGATTTCATAATTTTTTTTTCAGTAAGTTTGAATCCGTGTTAATTGTTACAAAGATATCCACTTTGTCCAAGTGTTGTATTTTGGTAATGCTGATTCTTTCATGACTGACATTAACTATAAAGTATATTTTTTCATAAATACTACTCTGTGATAAAAGAGAAATGTTTTTCCTGGACCTGATCTAGTTCTTTCTTTAATTTCATTAAGTGAGCAAACATGTGGGTCAGTTCCTACTTCCTCCTGGAAGGGATCCCAAGGAAACCTCAGCCTATAAAAATCTTGCCTCCTCTGACCCATAGTGCCATCCAAGTGGTTGAACTGGGCTTGAGAACATTCTGTTCATGACATCTTTTTTTTTTATTTCATCTTTTTATTCTGTAACCTAACTTGCATTCAAGGGGATGTATGCCTGCTTCTTACCTTCCCAGCTAGACCCTAATCCTCTTGTGTAGGAAGGGGATTCATGCCTTGTACCTGGAACCTCCAGAGAACATCATAGTATGTGCAAAGCTAGTGCTCTGTGGTCAGTCTTGACCAATCCTCCTGCCATTTATTGATACACATCTAACAAGTTGAGTGAACAGGAATTAACAAACACCACTGTCAAAATCTTAGGAATATAAATAAATATTTAATATGCCTACCCTCAACACTAAAATATTATTGATATTGGTAATATGTTACTGTATCTCTTGAAATGTATACATCTTTGTTGTGATACTTACTAGAAGGTGAATAAGGGTCGACCAAATTATTCTTTCATTCTAACACTTTAATTTTTGACAAAAACCCACATTTTTCTAAGAATTACAATTGTTTATATTTTTTCTTTGAACAATATAACCAAGAACCCGTTGTTCAAGAGAGGATCCACAGCATTGTCCTCTAACTGTGTTACTTTATTTTTGACTCCCGCTAAAATTTCTATATCAATTTATTCATGTCATGTTTTAGCCCCAGGAGTTTGGGCAGCATCTTGACACAGAGGTACCTGGTGGCAGTTCTTGTAAACAAAGAATAATTTGGTTTGGAAATTGCTGACTTTTAAATTATTAACATGAGAGCACACCAGGAAGAAGAAGGGTTTCCTTAGCAAAATGATAGAATCACAGCCTTTTCTCTTGAAGTTGTCACCAGTCAATGTGAAAGATTGTTTGATGTTGCTGAGGTTGAAAAACATCCGTTCATTTTTTTTTCTTAAAGGAAAGCCTTTGTTTCTCAGTTTGATATTTTTCATGAATAATTGGAGACTGGGGAAATTGAAAAGGATTTTTGTCTCTGGCTGAACTGAAATGGTAAACATTCTTGGAAATCAAAACCTGCAAAACAGCAAGTATTTTTTTTTTTTTCTCAACTGTTTAAACATAACCTAGATATTGGGAAGCAGAAAACAAAACAGAAACAAAAACCCACAGTAGCAACAGGGTATCTGTTCCATACTATATAAAGCCGTAAGAAAGGTGTTTATCCAGGTCTCTGTGGTCTATTTATAATGCAATTGCTCTTATCCCAGACAGTGTTTCCTGCCTAGGTCCAAGGACAATTTCTGCAGTTGACCTAAACAGGTATTCAGTCTTACCAAAGCTTACAAATACAGTCATTGGATCTTATCATTAATATCAGTTCAGTGTCTGTCATATGGACGAATTCAGGCTCTCTGCCCACTCTCTGCAGTTAATTTGATAAGTAATTAAAAAATAATAATAACAGCCACCGGCTAAAGTATACTGATTTGACAGCCAAACTAAGTTCAGCATGACTTATAGTTGAGTCGACGCTCATAACATCCTTCCAAAAAAGGTATCGTTACTGCCATCACACAAATGAAGAATTTGAAAGGAACTAGTTTCTCCCCAGACTGATACTAGTCGTGAATAGAGCTAGAATTAAAAGTCAGGTTAGTTTGACTCCAAAGAAGTTGCTAAATCATGTCAGGATGCTCTGAAATCTACAGGAGACATTTGGACACACTTTGAAGAAGGAAGATGAGAAAGTGAACATCGCTTCTATTGGATGAATGACCTAGACAACATTAAGGGAAAGGATTATTCATTTAGAGGAGGAGCAGTGAGGATAACTCAGTGGAGGAGAGTATGGGAATGCTAACTAGGACTAATAAATCCCCAACCTGTTGGCAGAAAATCTAATATTTTGAAGTGGGAGAGGAGGTAGAAATGAGCACAGATGAAGAGGCTCCTATGGATTGTTTCCATTCCTTTGATTGAAGGAGACGAATGCCTTCTTAGACACACCGCCCTTTCAACTAACTCCCAACCAGAAAACCAAACATTAAGGCAAAATGATTTCTTCAACGAAATGCTCATTCGATAGCCCCTCCCATGTGCTTTCACCTGAAGATAACAGACGAAGCAAGCAGAGTTTGAAATTTAATGACTCGGTGTTTTTCTAGCCATTCCTCCATTGGAGGCATGGCGGCCAAAGAGGAGGGAAACCGTGTGGGAAAACTACAACAGGGACACCAAGGGACTTGGTGTAGGGTTAGAATGCACCATGGACGGAGGCTTGGCTGGGGAGGCTGTTGATGGCAGGATTTGAAAGCAATCTGGGCAAGCTGAGGTCCAATGGAGACAGAAGCAGTAGGTCTCCAGCAGGGGGTGAATGACCAGTGTGGCATTTGTGGTCCAAAATGAAGACAATGTGTTGAGTTTATAACTTCAGAAGTTCACAGCAGATATGACAAGCGTGCCTGGCACTGAACAGGCTCCTTCCAGGAATTTTGCATCAGAAAACAAAATGAAAAGGAGGAGAAAGGTCTTCAGTTTCAAAGGAAACAGCTACCAGAGGGGAGTCAGTCAACAGCCCGCTCCCCGTTAGCTGGCATCTTTATCTTAACCCAGTCACAGCAGATAAATACACACACAAGAGAGGAATAAAAATGTCCGGGTGCTGCAGAGACACAAGCCAACAAATGGGCAAGGTCAACAACCTGGTATTTTCACAGCAGAAAACAAACTTTGGAAGCCTAGAGGAAAAGGCAGGTTTCAGACACCTGTGGTTTAGGGCTAGGGCTTTCAGGTTGGCTCCGGTGTGGGGTAGTTTGACATCTCAAAAAAAAAAAAAAGACGAGGAATTCCTGAAAGACAAGGTTCATACCTTATTTTGTTATTCATTCATTGGCTTATTCACACAGTCATTTGATTTTCAGTATCCCTGAGAACCTAACATGGAGACTTGCCCAGAGCGATGATAAAGCACTGAGTTTTAATTGGTTGGCTTCATGAAAATATGAATAAGAGAGAACAGATAGGCAGACACGACAATGGTAAAGAGAAATGATGTGTCCTTTAATGGAGAGAAACAGAAAAGCCTTCTATGGCTTTTGCTTCCTGCATCCTGACCTTGGCTAGTTCAAATGCAAATGGCCTGAGCCGGATGGAGGGATGTGCATGTCAGTGAGAAACTTTCCATCTATCTGCCTGATGCCAAAGGGGAGATAGCCTGTAGCAGTGACAGCACCCATCCATCAGGCAAATGGGTACAGCTGCCACAAGACCACGATTGCTCAGCCGTTCCTGCCAGCCCTGGGAATCTGTGCACCATTCTGGGGGAGGGGGGGGGTTGGGCGGAGGACCTAGCCCTGAGAGAACACAAAGCTACACTTGCACTCGCCTGTAGTTCAAGGAAAGGAAGAAGGGAAGCGGGGGAGAGGAACAACCCGAGAATACAAAGCAACAGAGTATGTCCAGAACCCAACTGAAACAGAGAGAGGTCCTGGGAGAACAGCAGTTTCAAAGATACTAACTTACCGAGCTTAAGGCCTCTTTCTTCCTGCTGTGTTAGGGCAGAATGCTTCTGAAAATCTAAGCTTGAGCCCCGGCTCTGTCCGGCTCCTCGCCTGGCGCCAAAGCCTGCCAGACTAGCAGCATTAGCAACACCCGAGACCTTGTAGGAAATGCAAATTCTCAGGCGCGCGTGGGCCTACCAAGTCGGAAACTCCAGGAGCGGGGCCCAAAGATCTGTGGTTTACAAGCCCTGCGGGCGATCATAATACGCTCTAAAGTTTGAGAAACACTGGTTTAATCTGTGACTGAAGCAAATGGTTCCCCTAAGGTCCTCTTGGTCTGAATCACTGGAGGTTCTTCGATGCAAGGGAGAGCCAGGGAGTAGAGCCAGGGTCAAGATCCCTCCCTTGTTTTCTTGGGATAGAGGTCATTGTGACTCTGGCAGACACTGGAGATGGTCCTGACTGTCACTTCAGAAAGAATTAGTTCAAACTACTGTCAAATTATACTTTCCAAAAAGCTAGAAACACAGTTCATACAAATATACAATTGGTCCACGTCAACAATTTTATTCAACGTATTCATTGATGGGGAGACTAGTAAGATGGTAAAACTCAGAAACGGGCTATTCATAGGCAATAAAAAATAAATGAGGAATGTCAGAATAAGGTTAGAAGCAAAACTGTTTGATGCCTTATTGGCAATTACACCATAGCTTTGGAGGTTGTTTTTGTTTTTGTTTTGTTTTTTTTCCTATGGAACATAAATCATTGCATTTCTACAAGATATTAATCTGCAAGACTGTTTAACTTTGCAGTTTTAATTAATAGGGAAGAGCAAATTTAAAAAGAAATGCTACGAGGTCCTAGAAATCTTAGTACTTCTTTGGTGGGCCTGTTAAATAAAGCTCCAGAATGACACAGAAAGGGCAGACAGACATCCTCAAGTCTGGGAAGCTTTCTCGACACTGCAGATCGAGTCTTTAGATCCTAATTCTTGGTGGGTGCGCGCGGGGCTCTTGGCTCATTATTCATCTGTGAAATCTGCACTTTGGGTGCACACCGGTCACGGTGCTTCAGTGCTGAGTGTGTGCGGCAACCACACAATAAACAGCCACTGTATGGCTAGGATCCACGGCCTGGTGCAAACACCCCGCTTCTTCGGGAACTTGCCTTCGCCTTTGTGTGTAGTCATGTTGGTCTCCCAGGGGCCGGCTGCAGAAAACAGCAACAAGTGCTGGTTCAAGTTCAGAAAGAAGCAGTGCTGGGGAAACTTCCATGTTCTTAAAGGCCCCTAAATGGGGCCTTGATCGTTGCTGGGGATTTTCTCAAGATGCTGATCATGTCTCAGGTAAGCCAGAGGCCACTTTTTTTTTTTTAATATATATATATGGAGTGAGTTTTAAGCATCAGGACTAAAAGAGACAGAGAGGGTGCTGATGTGACTGGAGTCTTGATAGGGAAGCTGCTTGGTAGCAGGAGCCAAAGAAAAGCAGGACACCTGCTGAACACTTACCCACCTTTAATTTCTGTTGGAGGAAAAGCTGAGAAATGCCCAGACCTGGCTGTCATCTTCGAACCACCTCCTGCCCCTTGTCACAGTATTGCAAGGCTTCTTAACTGAGAGTCTGTGAGGTCCCCAAATGATCTGAGGATAGAATCCAGGGGGTCCACGAACTTGGATGGAGAAAAAGTCGGATCTCTATTTCAGCAATTCTAACTGGAATCGAGCATTTCTTTGTGTCCATGAAGCCAAGAAACGATAATAGTATTAGCACTGCTTGTGACTTTGTTACGGATATTTTCACATCGCTACTTTGTCCCCCGGCTTGATTCTTTTACTTAAGGTGTTACTAAAGAAGCACATGTAGAGGGGTGCCTGGGTGGCGCAGTCGGTTAAGCGTCCGACTTCAGCCAGGTCACGATCTCGCGGTCCGTGAGTTCGAGCCCCGTGTCGGGCTCTGGGCTGATGGCTCGGAGCCTGGAGCCTGTTTCCGATTCTGTGTCTCCCTCTCTCTCTGCCCCTCCCCCGTTCATGCTCTGTCTCTCTCTGTCCCAAAAATAAATTAAAAACATTAGCACATGTAGAACCATAGAACTCACTTAAAAATAGTTTGACTGGAGCTCCTGGGTGCCTCAGCTGGTGAAGCGTCCGACTTTGGCTCAGGTCATGATCTCACAGTCTGTGAGTTCAAGCCCCGCGTTGGGCTCTGTGCTGACAGCTCGGAGCCTGGAGCCTGCTCCGGATTCTGTGTCTGCTTCTCTCTCTGCCCCTCCCCTGCTCACGCTCTGCTCACGCTCTGTCTCTCTGTCTCTCAAAAATTAAAAAAAAAATTAAAAAAAGTTTGATCACTATATATATATACACACACACACACACACACATATATATATATATATATATATACATATATATACACACACACATATAGCTTACTTCATAAGCCTATGTATTTTATTGTCTGCACTGAAAAGCAGAATTCTAAGAAGAGATTCATATGCTACGTCAGATTTCTGAAGGGGTTTGTGGCACAAAGGAACTTAATAAGCCTTGTGCATTGTAACTTCAAACAAAAGAAAGCCAGAGATCAGTTTTGTTTAGTTTGCCGCCTACTTGTGCTTTGTAGGTTTAGTGGTGCTATTTTCTTTTGCTTGGACTAAACTTGGAAGAGAGCATGCTCTTGGTTACTATGTACTAACTGTTTTTCCAGAGATATAGATATAGATATAGATATAGATATAGATATAGATATAGATATGTATACATATATATGTGTGTATATATGTATACATATATATACATACATATCTATATATATATGTATACATATCTATATCTATATCTATCTATCTATATATATATATTTCTTTTTGGAAGGATTCTTGGTGTTTAGAGGTATAAGGCAGTATTTATGGTTACGATTCAGGGAAGAGCTCTTCTGAACATCTGAGGTCCCAACACCAACTCAAGCAACTAATATCCATTCATTAATGCAGAATCTAGGCAAGTGGTTCTTTTGACCTCACTAAATCCTTTCCAGAGCAAGAAGCTTTTATTCTTCTTCAAGCCTCAGGTGGCAGATCCAGGGCAAAATAGACTTTCTTCCCAATTATGTGCTTTCACAGTCATTGTCTATAAAGGGAATAGGGGATAATGAAAGGAATGTGATTTTAGTTCACGATCAAACCGGATTTTTTTTTTTTTCCACTGCTGATTTATATTCAGTGTTAGGCAGTCTGTAGAAAGTCCTTTTCGGGATGGGGGAGAAAAAAGGACAAGGACAAGCATATATTCTCTTCTTCTTTTCAAATTTGGCTAAGGAATGAGAAGCCCAGCACAAAGCCTTTTACTTGCAAGCACTTTATGACTTAAGGTCAGAGCTAAGAAAGAGGGGGTTCAGAGGGAAAAGAGTTAGACTCGAATGCCTTTTGTTTTTGTTTTTTTTTTTTTGCTACTTACTAATTGTGTGATCAAAGATGTGTTCTTGAATCCCTCAGGTTCTTACACAGTATGAATGTACTGTGTTACCTTGAAGGCATTGTTGGAATGAAGTCCATGTCTCTATAGACCCCAGGGTCTCATTTACCAGCTGTAGTTTGCAAGGTAAGAAGGGTGTCAGAGGCTTGCGTCTAAGCACCTGAGGGTAGGTAAAACTCCATGCCAGCCACATGACTCTCCAGGGACTTTACGGCCTTTGGACACATAAAATTCCCCACCAGGGTATTAAATCACTTTTTTTTTTCTTCTCCATTACACAGGTGAAACTCTTAGGTACTCCCAGAAATGACTAGTATAGAGAATGAAGTGGGATCTTGATATACTTACCTAAGTATTTATTTATTTTGAGAGAGAGAGAGAGAGAGAGAGAAGAGTTTATGTGAGTGGGGGAGGAGCAGAGAGACAGGGAGACAGAATCCCAAGCAGGCTCCATGCCCTCAGTGCAGAGCCCGATGCGGGGCTCAAACTCACAAAGTGTGAGATCATGACCTGAGCTGAAATCAAGAGTTCGACACCTAACCGACTAAAGCCACCCAGGTGCCCCTTGATGTACTTGACTATATAGGTGAGGCAATAAACCAGTAGAGTTGGGCTATTTCTGTTAATGTTCCCACTCACAGGCTGGAGGGAGCCTTGGAAAATGTGGACTACGTGAAGATAAATTAGAAACAGTGTACTGTGAGGTATCTCTGTAAGCTATAAAGCCTTATAAACAAATAGAGAATCTGGAGGTGTTTTTCTTTTCCAGGAAATTTCCCAGCACCTCGTGGATAGTAAATAAATGTCTGTTGGGTGAATGAAGGAACGAACGCAACAGGGTTGATTCTAGGGTCCAAAGAGATTGATCAAACTAATTTATACACAATGTCCAAATTTCAGCTAGTCACTCCAAAAAAGAGAACGTTTTCGCACATTTGAAGACCAACAAAATAAGTATTCATGTGCCTCTTATAAACATATAAAAGGGAACAGGCAATGGAGAACAAGAAAGAGGGAGAAATTGGAAGTCTGGCCTGGTCAGCCAACCCATTTTCTCTAAACCAACCCTTCCCTATGGAGATAATACCCACAGGACCTGTCTTTCACTGCTTTTCATGTTCTGTTTTCAGTCAATTTAAGATTCCTCTTGAAGGCCCTTCGCTGAATTCATACCCATGTTTTCCAGTCCTCCCTATATTTAGAGCCTAGAAAGATAAAAATAAATGTAGTTTTATGACATTTTAGATTTTTTTAAATGAGAAAGCTGTATGGAAGATTATTTGTTTTAGAGTTGTGCAAGCATTCAATAATTATTTTATGGTTTACTAGTTAGGCGTGAAACACATCTGTCAAGAAAATATCGAGTGGATTTCCAAACTTCCCCCAGTCCCTTTGATTATGTGCGACTCTTTCTTTTTGGGAGTGATGGACGTCTTTCCTCCTACTTATAATAAAGTAAAACTTCAGACTAAATTCTATCACTCACACAGGCATTTACTGAGCAAACATCCATTAGTAAGGAGGCACAGAATGGTTCATGGAAACAGTTATAAAAGCTCATGAATTCCTGACTCTGATATTTTTGGGTGATCCAACTACCACCAGCATAAAGGATTTATTCAAGGCAGTCACACTTTCCAGAGGCAAGATTCTGTTATGGGCATAGTCACAAGCCAAACAGAAATCCCCCAACGCGACAGTTGTATAAAGGACCACGTAGGGAACAATCCTTAGGTGTCTCTTAAAGATTCAGGTCACTGTATATCCTAACATTCCATTTATGCAAGGATGGAACACGTCTCAAATATTTTAGCCAGCTCACATGTCTTATATACCACTATATATGGAAATACATATGCACACATATGAACATATGCACATATATGGATACGGACACACACGATATAATAACATTAGTTAGGTCAGGGGTCAGGAAACATTTTTTGTAAAGGGCCAGAGAGTAAATATTTCAGGCTTTTCAGTCTCTGCTGCAATGTCTCTATTGCAATGACTCAACCCTGGCACTGCAGTGTGAAAGCATTCATAGACATTATGTAAGGGAACAAACATGAATGTGTTCTCGTACTTTATTTATGGACAATGAAATGTAAATGTCATAAAGTTTCCACATATCAGGAAATATGATTTTTCTTTTGACCTTTTTTTAATTAAATTTTTTTTTAACTTTTATTTAGTTTTGATAGACAGAGACAGACAGAGCACGAGTAATGGAGGGGCAGAAAAAGAGAGAGACACAGAATCTGAAGCAGGCTCCAGGCACTGAACTGTCAGCACAGAGCCTGACGCGGGGCTCGAACCCATGAACCAATGACCTAAGCTGAAGTTGGATGCTTACCTCACTGAGCCACCCAGGCTCCCCTCTTTTGACCTTTTAAAACACTTTGAAATGTGAATATATTCTCAGCTCACAGTTTAGCCCATCTCAAAACAGGCAGTGGGCAATATTCACTCTACAGTGTATAGTCTGCAGATTCCTCATCTAAGCTATGAGACTTTCAAGTCACTTTCTGAGATTACAGCGTATGTCTTGTGGCTAGCAAAGATGAAAAGTGAAGAAACGAAAATTAGAGAACATGTATTTGTGGGTGTTATCTGATGTATGCATTAGAAACCTACTTGGAGTTATGTACGATGTGATTTTCATCATTTTATACAGGTGGAGAGGAGAGTTCTGTGACATTTTAAACACAGAGCAGAGAGTCAAGACGTATCTATCCAATTTCAAAGTTCATGTGCTTTCTTCTTTTTTTTAATGTTTATGTATTTTTGAGAGAGAGAGAGAGAGAGAGAGAGAGAGAGAGAGAGAGAGAGAGAGACGGAGCACGAGTAGGGGAGAGAAAGAGAGAGAGGGAGACACAGAATCTGAAGCAGGCTCTCGGCTCTGAGCTGTCAGCAGAAACTCCAACACCAGGCTCAAACCCATGAACCACAAGATGATGACTTGGGTGGAAGTCCGGAGGCTCAACCACTGAGCCACCCAGGTGCCCCAAGTGCTTTCTTTTCTAGAGTCATGCTTGTGGGTTTTCCCTTAAAGAAGAGCAATAGACCCTTTAAAATGCAGAGGGTCTGAGCTTTTTCTGGTCAGAGTTGCTCTGCTACCTAATTCCAGAGGCACCATCCTGTTGTGTTACCTGTGACTGTCCCCTTTGAACACAATGTGGATGGAGTTGTTCAACACTGTACCGAGATCATCCCCTGGCTGTTGCTTTGTTTTGTTTTGTTTTTGTGTGTTTTTTTGTGTGTCTGTTTGCTCAACCTAGTAGGGTTTTTGGAGGCTGTGAGGAACCACTGAAGGGCTTTAAGCCCTGAATTGGCAGGATCAAATTTGTGTTTTAGCAATGTAGTGTTGAGATTTGGGGCTGCATTTCAGAACAAGAACTCAGCACCAAATGAATCATTGAGATGACCGACTTACATAACAAAAGCAAAGATGCAACTGTAAAATCCTATACCCATTTGAAACAGTACAAGTATATTCTGTTTTAAAAATGAGCATCTATATTTTATGCACAAAGGGAGCTAACAAAATATATATAAAGCACGCACAGAATAGAACTGTACTTTATCTTATATTTAGCCTAAATGTTACATAAAATAAATATTACATAGTTGACATTCATTTTACTTTACTTCTTGGAATTTTTGAAATAGAATAAGTCCAAATGTTCCTAGGAAGTACAATCTTATCATACTTATTAAAAATTCATTTAATCTTGACTCAGAAATACTACCTGTAGGTATTCTTTCTGTTGTGTGAAATAATGTATGTATGAGTATATAAATTGAAGAATTGTATGTAGAAGTAAATTACTGGAAAAAATGTAAATAACCCCAATACAGGACTAGTTAATAAGTTATTATATTTCCATATAATGAAACAGTATCGAGTTTTTAAGAAGATAAAATGGTTCTATATATATTGCTAAGGAAAGAGCTCTAAGATATATTGTTGCATTTTTTAAATAGTTACATGCCAGTATATATATCGTTTATAGAAAACATATATATCTATCAATGTCAGTCTATGTTTGTGTTCACGAGTGTTTTGTCTGTGTGTGTTAAAGGATACATCACTTCTAGGAGGGGGAATACATGAGGGAAAAGCAAAACAAAACAAAACAAAATAAAAACTAGTTACTTCAAAGGAGGAAAGGACGATTCTAGGAGGCTGGGGAAAAGAGGAAGGCTTTTTTTTATTATTTAATTTTATAACCTTTCATATCTTTTGAACTTCAAATACAGCTATCAAAGGAAATTGGATCTAAATAGCTGATTTCTTTATTTTGTTTCAATAAATATCCATGTAGCAAGCCAACACAATCAAAATCCCTCCATCAAACTTAGGTCTTTGCTTAGAGTAACAAATGTTCAAGGGATATTTATTTCTTGTCGATGCTGACGCTTCCACTGTTGATGTTTCTTCCCCATTTAAAATTTTTTTTTCAACGTTTTTTTTAATTTTATTTTTGGGACAGAGAGAGACAGAGCACGAACGGGGGAGGGGCAGAGAGAGAGGGAGACACAGAATCGGAAACAGGCTCCAGGCTCCGAGCCATCAGCCCAGAGCCCGACGCGGGGCTCGAACTCACGGACCGTGAGATCGTGACCTGGCTGAAGTCGGACGCTTAACCAACTGCGCCACCCAGGCGCCCCTCTTCCCCATTTTAAAGGGCAGAGTTCATATTTCCCCCACAGCTTTTGCTGAAGTTCCCAGTCTATACAAACAGAGCTCCATGGCCTCCAATCAAAGCATGCTGTATTAACAGTAATAGCTCAGATTGATTGAATACTTACTTATATATGAATTTCCCTCACTGTACGACATTCCCTCTTCTGAGAGCAGGTGCAGACCCATCCAATCCTCTAACGTGGTATTGACAGATGAGAAAACTGACTCACAAAAAGCTTAGATCGCGTCCAAGGTCACAGAGCTGCTAAGTACGGGGTCTGGCTTCAACCCGGTCTGGCTTTTACCATGTTCAAGCTGCACACTTTGCGTCCCTGGGGCCAATAAGTTTGCCATGATCAAACACCCAGAGCTTCTGCTTTGACCATGACCATTCCCGGTATTCCTTACTGCCTCGCATTAGGCTCCACCCAGTCATGCCCAAACCACTTAGGCTGTCACACGAGCTTCCTCATGACGTTACGTCTTTCCCCCCAACCTATCTTCTCAGTCTTCTCTCTGACCACCACCTTCTTCTCCATGGAAAGCTGTACTGAGCTGTGCAGAGCTTCCCAAAGGATCCATTGTCATTCTCGCTTCCCTAGATTTATATGGCTTCCCTCACATGGAGTGCCCTTCATTCATCCCCTGGCTGACCCCCACTCACCCATAAGAACCCAGGTGCCCCTGGCACCCCCAATCCCCAATTACATATACACCGGCTTGGAATGTTAATCTGGTGTGTTCTTCCATTAGAACGTTTGTCCGTTTGTCCGATGTGCTCTGGTTGTTTGATGACCTCCCTTTCTTCCTCAAAACTAAATACTCACTGTTGGCAGTGACCTTATGTCCCCAGCTCCTTGTTCAGTGCATTGGTCAACAGTAGGCGTTAAATAAAAGTGGTATAAATGAATAAATAAAGGAAAGCTTCTAAGGGAGAACTGAATCTGTCTGACAATGCCCAGCTGCATGACAGATTTTCCCAGGGTACTCGATGAAGAAAGGCCATGAATGCCATTCCCTCTCAGTTGATTTAAATAGCAGGAACAATAGACGTGAAGGTTTGCAGTTAATTAAAAACAAGCCAAAACAAAACAAAAAACCCACTTTCTAAAAGTTTTCTCGGGCACCCAGTAATTCAGTCATTTTAACTTTCCACCTCCTCTGTAAAATATTTTGGGAAATACTTTAGACAACGATAGCAACTCTTGCTGACCTCCTAGCAAGCTATTTCATTCTCCTGGCACATTTTTAATTAAAATCAACACCAGAGCACATACGGTCCTGATTTACTTTGAACTCTTTCTCAGGTGTTATTCTTGACTCTTACTTAACTGACAGTCCCCTTTAAGAGTGTATATGTGATATTTGTAGCTGTTTCCATCCGGACACTCAAACCCTCTTTCCCCGTTTTGTCATCCATTGAGTTAGAAATGTTATGGCTCTCTAATTGCTTCTAGAATGATCCTGAGTCAAAACCAATTCAATCTTCTTATATAAGAGATTTGCTCATATAAACATGTGTCTACAAGATTTACTCATGAGGACTTGTTTTATTCTCACTGAAACCCTACGATGGAGTTTTGTTATTACTCCCAGGGTATCCGAGGCACAGGGGAGATACAGACTTGTGTAAAGCTACATGGCTAGGAAGAGGCCGAGCTGGGGATTTAAACCAAGGAGTCAGCCACCAGAGAGCATGCGCATAATAAACCCTGGGCTACCTTGCCACTCATAAGGGGTTATACTTCAGAGGTTTAAAAAATCTGGCACAAATGCAATAAAAAGATTCACTCACTGAGATAAAGGAATAACTGTGTTTTTACCCCCACAGTACCGCCTTGTACAGGCTATGTGAACTTCAACAGTGCAGTGCATTTCACTTGAACTCCCAGGCGATTTTGAGCCCTGGCATTTCACTGTTGCATGGCTAGTCGTTGTTTCTTCAGGGCATACTGACTCGGCAGTAAAAAGGAGGGAGAATGTTGTGTCTTTATGACTCGAACCCCCCCTGCTACTGAAGCAATACCTAGAGCAGTGTTTGGGAATCGCCAATCTAGTTTGTGGGTTCCACGTGGCACCTGCTTGTCATTTTCCACTGTCCTTTGTGACGAGGGCTCTGCTACAGCTATGACTTCTGGGGGCTGTCTCATCATCCTCACCGCTGTGCCAGTGTGAAGGCTCATGTCAAGGAGGCTCTTGCCACAGGGCCCCAGGGCTGCTCATGTCCATACTCCCAAGACCCTCATAGTCTCCAGACCCTTTCAGTCTCCAAAGTCATGATCTCTAATGCACTGGGGGTGTGGAGGGATGGTCAGGAGTAGCAGGTCTAGATGTCTAGAAGCTGAGACCCTTTGACAGAAGGGATGAGCTCCTCCTTTCTGTGCTCTGTTCTATTAAATAGGTACCAAAGCTATACTATCCTGACTACTTAATTTTTACAGAGTTAATTAGTTCTTACAGTTTCATACATGTAACCATTTTTTTCTAATTTATGAACAGTAAATCAATGAACAAATCTGAGTAACAGCTATTACACTCTGCTAAGAATCTCTAGCTCTTCTCTGATGTCTGAGACACTGTCTTTGGATCAAGATTACGGACCTGACATTTCTTTCTTTCTTTTGAATGGTTCCTCATTCAACCCACTAACCAACGTCAGGGTCCTGGTCTTAAACTCTTAAACACAACTTCAAACTGTGTGTGTGTGTGTGTGTGTGTGTGTGTGTGTAAAAACAAAAGAAAGAAGGACATATCACTAATGTGGGTATGAACATGAAGGGGAGCATAAACCAGAAAGTAAAAGATAGCACTATGATTAAAATAATTTCTGTATTTTGGCATTGGTAAATGTGCTGAACTCGAACCCAAGGAAGTATCCTCAGCTGAAGAAGACATCTAAAAGGAAGACTTCAGGCTCTGAGCCTGAAGCACCTGGCTAGTATGTGGGCTTCCCCGCCATTTCTCAGAAACACCTTATCGACATCATGAAGACGAATACGATGAACTGACCATGGAAAACAAGTTCCAGGCACACAAGAGCTATGGGGAAGTGAGCATCTGGCCCTCTTAGAGGCCACTGCCAGGTGGCCATGCCGCTTGCTACACACCTGGATGGAGCAGATGAGTACCACCCTGTGCTCGGACATTGGGCCAGGTGCATTTGCCATGATCCCAGGAGGAGTCCGGCTCCAGCAGGAGCACACAGCGTTTCCTTTCACTTCAGAGTAAAAGCTGCAGTATAATTTATTCAGGATGGGCCCAGATTCTTAATTGGACAGGTGTGTGAGAAAACTCTGGCTGTGAGCACAGCGTGTCCTACTATCGAACTTTTCTGTCGACATCCTTTCAGCACTTCCTGTCAGGCTAACCTTAACTCTGTTAGGTCAGGTGCTGGCAGGTGGCGAGGCTGGCCAAGAATGAGAGAAACATGAAGTTGTGAAAAATCAAACACGAACCCACAGGACTGATTTTTCCCCCTATTTTCTCAAGTTTCTAAAGGCCAAAGGAAAAAAAGGAAGCTCTCATCTCTTCGTTCTCTAGGATCTGTTGTATTGAGGCTCCATGTGTTGACTTTGATTGGTTAACTCTTTCCTGGATGCATCTCTGCTGCCTTGAATACATGTGGGAATGGAGTTAGGAGAGAGAAGAGAGCAGGAGAGAGAAAGGAAGGAAGAGGGGAGAGAGAAAGATTTTGTTTAATTCCCAGAGAGGTAGAATCATTGGAAGATTCAGGTGAGATTTTTGGCAGAGATGAAAATTCACAGGTAAAAGGTCAGGAAAAGGAGGGGAAGGAAGGACAGGGAACTGTGAATTTATTCACCTAGCATTATGTACAAGGGGCTGTGCTAGGTTCTTGTAAATGTCCTACGTCCTTCCTCACTCCCATTTCAAGGGGAAAGAGAAAACTCTTCAAATACAATATCCTGCACCATTCATTCTCATGCATTCTAGTTCACAAAGGGACTGGTTACCTGGGTTTCAGTTTTGCCTCTAGCATTGATATCCATTGTGTGATTTTTGAGCATTGGCCATTACTTTCATATATCTAATTTTCCCTCATGGGAAAACTAGATTAGGAATACCATATTAGCCCTCCCCTGAGAATGCACATAAGAAATACTGCCTCTAAGAAATATCAATGGAATGGGGTCTATCTGTCTACACAGTGTTATTATTGATGCTATTTTGGAAGGCACTCATGGTTATCCAGACTGGGAACCAGGCCAAATTGAAACTGCACCACTCTTCCTCCAAACAATTAAGTCGTTGTGATCCATCAGTCCCTAGGAATAATGTCTCCCACACTGTACGTTAGGTGTGAAAATTAGTCATACGGTTCCCAGGTATTTACGATCAAATGCTCTTGAGCTTAGCATGCCCCTGAGAAAGTCATGAATTCCCACCAACTCAGCCAGGGCCACAGGGAGCAAAGAGCCCAAATGCTATTCCATGAGAGTGCCATGCTGGCATCTCATGTGTGACAGCTGTTCCAGGAACAATGACATATGCCTGACCCACAAAAGAAAGGTTTCAGCCCTCTAGCTCCCTGCTGGAACCTCCAGTGGTGGAAAGGTACAGGTCCTCTTCCCCTTAAAGACCTCTAGCAGCAAAAGAAGTTAGACAAACCTAGCTGGCCTCATATGGATTCAGTGCAAAGGTCAAGTTTCCCAGGTGATTCGTGGCTTTGGATGTGGCCTGTGTGACGAGGCTTCCCAGCCTCCATCTGGTCTCTCTGTACACAACGGTCTGCTAGAGCTCATAATGCATCTAATGAAAAAGTTTCCTCTAAAGCTGTTTTATAAACTGAATGTCAGTTGGGCAGATCTAGAAGCGTGTTATTTTTTCCTCAGCTCTGCATTTTTGTGAAATGAGGCAACCCAAATAAATAATTTCAATCTGTACAAATAGTTCCCAAGAAAGATGTTCGAAATTGTGCTAAGATGTCAATGTACTTGGAGGTGATACATTATCAGGGAGAATTTAGAGATGGTGAAGCAGGAATAAGAGTGATTAGGAGAAACAAGGGAGATGTTTCTCACAGATAACTTTCTAAGGTCATGATGGAAACTAAGGGTTGCAACACAATAATGGTATCATAATACCTAACATTTCAGTCCTTGTTCTGCCATTGCTCCTCCTGTAACCTTCAAGCCATCCTACAGTCACTTGTTACTCCATTTTAGAATTGGTGCTAAGAGCATCAAACTTAGAATCACAGAAAACAATCTTCTTACTCAAATCTCTTTCTCCTGTTTTATCATTTTCTCCTAATGTATTGTCTAGAACTGTAGCTTTTAAACCAGGACTCTGGGTGAGGCACCTGGGTGGCTCAGTGGGTGAAGCGTCCGAATCTTGGTTTCGGCTCAGGTCATGACCTCACAGTTTGTGAGTTCGAGCCCCATGTCAGGCTCTGCGCTGATGGTGTGGAGCCTGCTTGGGATTCTCTGTCTCTCCTCTCTCTCTCTTCCCCTCCTCTTGCTCTCTCTCTCTCTCTCTCTCTCAAAATAAATACATAAGCTTAAGAAATAAATAAACAAGGACTCTGGGTTGAGATATGAATGAAAGATATTGGAAAATGTAGTCTGGGAAAGAGGAAAGCGATGTCTAGAAGACAGGAGATCAGGGGAAAAGGTATCCACATTTTGAGAAGCTGGCAGGGACTCTAGAGTTCCTGACCTCGGTGCACCTGCCTCTGGGAAGTCTTAGCTCAATTCAGAAAAGATGAGAATTGCTTCCCTAGGAAACAACAACCCAAAAGAAACAAAAAAACAACTATGGTGTTAGGGTCAACAAGGCTACCCATCCAAATATTTACTCTCTGTAATGCTGTTCCTGTTCTTCCATGATACCGTGTGTGTGTGTGTGTGTGTGTGTGTGCACACGCGCGCGCGTGTTATGTGTATTAGGCACTAAAATGTCATGAGACATATGGACCAGGGATGATATTGGCAACCTGTGATATGAAATCAGTTGTAGTATTTGTCACCTGACTGAAAAATGCTGGAAGAAATGTAGGCATCTTTTACTTATAACGAGGAAATTTATACCAAAGCCTCTACAAGCTTAAATCATGCAAAATAAGAATCATCAGCTTTTTGTCCTAACATTCTTTTTTGCTCCTGCTTCTTACATCGCTCAGCAAAGCTTCTCTAATGCTCATAGTTGATTTCATCACCTTAGCAATCCACTGAAAGCAGTTTTTTTCCATAGCGTATTTCATATTAAATGATGTTTATATAACTATGTGTGGATATAAATATATATTTCCAAGTAGACTGAACTCCGTGAGAGCAGAAACTGCATTTATCTTGTTTGGTGTTTTATCTCAAGGACCTAACACGATGCATGGCACATAATATGTACTTAAAAAATATCACTGCAGGGGGCACCTGGGTGGCTCGGTTAGTTGAGTGTCCGACTTCGGCTCAGATCATGATCTCACAGGTTCATGAGTTTGAACCCCAAGTCAGGCTCTCTGTTGTCAGCACAGAGTCTGCTTAGGATCCTCTGTCTCCTCTCTCCCTGCCCCTCCCTGCCTCAAAAATAAAGAAACATTAAAAATATATATCATTGCAAGGAATGAATGAATATACATACTTTGTTTGTGTCACTACATTTTTAGAAACACAGTCGTACTTAATACCTATCACTTCCTCCTCAGTAGGCCTGAACATATGATCAAATCACCAAATATGATTCCATCTCTTCTGTGTGTCTAAAACCCATACTCTCCTTCACATCTTCTCATTACAGCCTGTGGTATATGTAATATCTCTGCATTTGAAGTGACTCCCTTCAAAAGCCTTCAGCTTTTCCAAATTCAAGTCAGCCCTGAACAAGTTAGAAGACACAACACTCATCTGCGTAAACTCCTTAACACTGTCCCACTGGATTCGATCAAGATCATGTCTCTGGTTTTGAGCACAGTCAGTAAATCAAGAAGACTTAAGGATGACTGAGAAATGTCTTTAAGTTGAGTCAAACTACTTGACTAAGATCATGTCTTTTCTTTTTATGTTTATTTATTTTTGAAAGAGAAAGAGTATGAGCGAGGGAATGGCAGAGGGGGGCGGTGCAGAGGATCTGAAGCAGACTCTGTGCTGACAGCAGAAAGCCCGACGTGGGGCTTGAACTTACAAACCCACAAGATCATGACCTGAGCCAAAGCCAGATGCTCAACTGACTGAGCCACCCAGGCGCCCCAACCATGTCTTCTAAATGACAGATCTTGGCTCTTTTTCACATCTGCCTGGACATTTTTGAGCACTTCCCAAGATTTGGATCCTAGGTGTTCTTGTTGCTATATTGGGGTGTCATTACTTCGAGACCCTCTCAGATAACACAACAAGGAATTTCGATGTATACATGCTAACAAATACATATATAAATATTCCTTCACTTAACTATATTAAGTTATACATTGTCACATGGATCATTCTAGCTTCTTTTTTTGCTTATCTGTAACACCTCACTCCAATAGTAAGAAACTTGGCTCCCACTTTCCACTGTCTGTCTACATAATTGTTCAATTTCAATATATATGTATAATGGTTTCAGGATTGCTAAGCCATACCTATAAGGGAAACAACTTTATCAATAAGAGTACAGTGCTTAGGTACTGTACTTCGGCCTTTAATCTTGAAACTCCACTTATTTCTAAAGTTATTTAGATCAGCGTCTACTTCACCATCACTACAATGAGGTTGTAATACCATTAGATCATTTGCCACATCCAGCATTGCATCTTATTTAAAATTTCGTGTACATTAAGGCTCATTCTCTATGCTATCAAGTTCCATGGGTGCCGATAAGTGAATTTTGGTATGCACCCACCATAACAATGTCATAAAGACGAACTTCACGACCCTAAAATATCCCGTTACTCACTTACTAACCTCCTTACTCCTGAGCCCATGGCAAATGCCAATCTGTTCACCATCTCTATAATTTTGCCTTTTCCAGAACATCATATAAACAGAATCATAACAGTGTGTGGTCTTTTCAGACTGGCTTCTCTCACTAGCAAAATTCATTTAAGATTTTAAATCTTAAAATGTCCTGATAGCTCATTTTCTTTTATCCCTGAACACTATTCCATTGCATGGATAATAGTACTTTGTCCATTCAGCTATTGAAGAACACCTTAGTTGCTGTCAGGGTTTAGAGATTATAAATGATGCTGCTATAAATTTTCACATGCAAGTTTGTGTTAGCTCATAAGCTTTCAAAAAAATTTTTTTTCATTTATTTACTTTTGATAGAGAGAGATAGAGCACAAACGGGGAAGGGGCAGAGAGAGAAGGAGACACAGAATCAGAAGCAGGCTCCAGACTCTGAGCTGTCAGCACAGAGTCCAATGCGGGGCTCAAACTCACAAACCGCGAGATCATGACCTGAGCCAAAGTCTGATGCTTAACCGACTGAGCCCCCCAGGTGCCCCAGCTCATAAGCTTTCATATCAGCTGAGTAAATACCTAGGAGTGTTACTGTTGGATTGCGTGGTAAAACTGTATTTAGTTTTGTAAGAGACTGCCAAAATATCTTTCAAAGTGCCTGTATCACGCTGCATTATTTCCAGCAATGATGGGAGTTTCTGCTCTTTTGCATTCCTGCCATCAATTGGATGGGTGTTAGCTATTCTATTAGGTCTGTAATGCTGCCTCACTGTGGTTTTAATTTGAATTTCCTTAATGACAAATGATGTTGTGCATTCTTTCATATACTTATTCAGCTTCTGTATATATATGAATATATATATATATATATATATATATATATATATATATATATATGAATATATACTATTCAGCTTCTGAGGTGTCTATGCACATCTTTTGCTCAAATTTTAATAGGGTATTTGATTTCTTATTGTTGACTTTAAATTTTTTGTGTATGTATTGTGGATAGAAGCCTTTAATCAGATCTCTTAGCTTTCTTCTGCGTCCATAACAAATTGCCACAAACTTAGTAGCCTTATAACAACAAACGGTTATTATCTTATCGTTCTGCATGTCAGAAGTCTTACAACGGTTTCACTGGGCTAAAATCAAGGTGCGAGCATGGCTATAATTCCTTCCTCTAGGCTCTGTAGGAGACTCCATTTCCTTGCTTTTCCATCTTCTAGAAATTTCCCACATAGGTTCATGTCCTCTCTCCTCCATCTTCAAAGCCAGCAATACACAACTCTATGACCATTCTTGCTTAGTCCCATCTCCCTGTACGCTATCAGAAAAGGTTTTCTGCTTTTAAAGATATTCTAGAATATCCTTACTAGAAAATCCAGGATATTCTCCCCATCTCAAGGTGCTTATATGTGATAACTTCGAAGCCTCATTTTTGTTGTAAATAACATATTCACAGGTTTCAGAGATTAGGACATGAACATTTTGGGGGGGACGACACAGAGGTTTTATTCTGCCTACTACATCAGACAGGTGTTTTGCAAATATTTTCTTTTTTTTTAAATTTGTTAACGTTTATTCATTTTTTTTGTGACAGAGAGAGACAGAGCACAAGCAGGGGAGGAGCAGAGAGAGAGGGAGATACAGAATCCAAAGCAGGCTCCAGGGTCTGAGCTGTCAGCACAGAGCCCGACACAGAGCTCCAACTCACAAATCGTGAGATTGTGACCTGAACCAAAGTCGGCCCTTTAACCAACTGAGCCACCCAGTCACCCCGCAAGTATTTTCTAATTGATGGTGTCTTTTCATTCTCTTAACATTTTAATAGTATCTTCCACAGAGGTTTTTCCTTTTATAACGGGACATTCCCAGCTAAGCCTAGCCTTCTAGTCATTCCTTCCAGTTTTCTAGAATTTGGTAAATCTTTCTTAAGTCCTTCACACCAGCCCATCCAGAGCAACAGATCAATGAGTGACCTCAGTTGATGTCACATGGAGTGGGGGGCATTGCCCAGCCAAGCTCTGTCCAACTTCTTGTCCCACAAGATCATGAGTATAATAAGGTCATTATACTTTAAGCCACTGCATTGAGGGTGGTATGGAGTAGTAAGAAAACACGATAAAACATTATATATCAATGATAATAAAGAAGTTATTGTACATGCAACACTATGGATGATTCTCACAAACACAGTATTAAAAGAGAAAGACCTAAGCATCAAAACCACAGATTGTATCATTTTGATTATAAGATGTTCAAATAGAGGCAGCACTAATCTGTGCAATTAGAAGTTAGGGAAATGGCTACTATAAGGAAGATATAGCCTGGAAGGGATACGAGGAGGGCTTCTGGGTTTCTCTTAATGCTCACTTTTTGTTTGGATATTGTTTATTTAGGTGTATTCATTTGGGGAACATTTACATGAGATTTGTGCTTTTTTCTTTTTTTTAGAATATATTTATTTATTTTTGAGAGAGAGAGAGAGAGAAAGAACACAAGCAGGGAGGGGCAGAGAGAGAGGGAGACCCAGAATCTGAAGTAGGCTCCAGGCTCTGAGCTGTCAGCACAGATCCATACGCGGGGCTCGAACTCAAGGAGTGTGAGATCATGACCTGAGGCTAAGTTCGACAGTTAACCGACTGAGCGACCCAGGTCCCCCTGTGCCTTTTTCTTTCTTTCTTTTTTTTTTTAATTAATTAATTTATTTTTTATTTTTTAATATATGAAATTTACTGTCAAATTGGTTTCCATACAACACCCAGTGCTCATCCCAAAAGGTGCCCTCCTCAATACCCATCACCCACCCTGCCCTCCCTCCCACCCCCCATCAACCCTCAGTTTGTTCTCAGTTTTTAACAGTCTCTTATGCTTTGGCTCTCTCCCACTCTAACCTCTTTTTTTTTTTTTTCCTTACCCTCCCCCATGGGTTTCTGTTACATTTCTCAGGATCCACATAAGAGTGAAACCATATGGTATCTGTCTTTCTCTGTATGGCTTATTTCACTTAGCATCACACTCTCCAGTTCCATCCACGTGGCTACAAAAGGCCATATTTCATTTTTTCTCATTGCCATGTAGTATTCCATTGTGTATATAAACCACAATTTCTTTATCCATTCATCAGTTGATAGACATTTAGGCTCTTTCCATAATTTGGCTATTGTTGAGAGTGCTGCTATAAACATTGGGGTACAAGTGCCCCTATGCATCAGTACTCCTGTATCCCTTGGATAAATTCCTAGCAGTGCTATTGCTGGGTCATAGGGTAGGTCTATTTTTAATTTTCTGAGGAACCTCCACACTGCTTTCCAGAGCGGCTGCACCAATTTGCATTCCCACCAACAGTGCAAGAGGGTTCCTGTTTCTCCACATCCTCTCCAGCATCTATAGTCTCCTGATTTCTTCATTTTGGCCACTCTGACTGGCGTGAGGTGGTATCTGAGTGTGGTTTTGATTTGTATTTCCCTGATGAGGAGCGACGTTGAACATCTTTTCATGTGCCTGTTGGCCATCCGGATGTCTTCTTTAGAGAAGTGTCTATTCATGTTTTCTGCCCATTTCTTCACTGGGTTATTTGTTTTTCGGGTGTGGAGTTTGATGAGCTCTTTATAGATTTTGGATACTAGCCCTTTGTCCGATGTGTCATTTGCAAATATCTTTTCCCATTCTGTTGGTTGCCTTTTCGTTTTGTTGGTTGTTTCCTTTGCTGTGCAGAAGCTTTTTATCTTCATAAGGTCCCAGTAATTCACTTTTGCTTTTAATTCCCTTGCCTTTGGGGATGTGTCGAGTAAGAGATTGCTACGGCTGAGGTCAGAGAGGTCTTTTCCTGCTTTCTCCTCTAAGGTTTTGATGGTTTCCTGTCTCACATTCAGGTCCTTTATCCATTTTGAGTTTATTTTTGTGAATGGTGTGAGAAAGTGGTCTAGTTTCAACCTTCTGCATGTTGCTGTCCAGTTCTCCCAGCACCATTTGTTAAAGAGACTGTCTTTTTTCCATTGGATGTTCTTTCCTGCTTTGTCAAAGATGAGTTGGCCATACGTTTGTGGGTCTAGTTCTGGGGTTTCTATTCTATTCCATTGGTCTATGTGTCTGTTTTTGTGCCAATACCATGCTGTCTTGATGATGACAGCTTTGTAGTAGAGGCTAAAGTCTGGGATTGTGATGCCTCGTGCTTTGGCCTTCTTCTTCAAAATTACTTTGGCTATTCGGGGCCTTTTGTGGTTCCATATGAATTTTAGGATTGCTTGTTCTAGTTTCGAGAAGAATGCTGGTGCAATTTTGATTGGGATTGCATTGAATGTGTAGATAGCTTTGGGTAGTATTGACATTTTGACAATATTTATTCTTCCAATCCATGAGCAGGGAATGTCTTTCCATTTCTTTATATCTTCTTCAATTACCTGCATAAGCTTTCTATAGTTTTCATCATACAGATCTTTTACATCTTTGGTTAGATTTATTCCTAGGTATTTTATGCTTCTTGGTGCAATTGTGAATGGGATCAGTTTCTTTATTTGTCTTTCTGTTGCTTCATTGTTAGTGTATAAGAATGCAACTGATTTCTGTACATTGATTTTGTATCCTGCAACTTTGCTGAATTCATGTATCAGTTCTAGCAGACTTTTGGTGGAGTCTATCGGATTTTACATGTATAATATCATGTCATCTGCAAAAAGCGAAAGCTTGACTTCATCTTTGCCAATTTTGATGCCTTTGATTTCCTTTTGTTGTCTGATTGCTGATGCTAGAACTTCCAGCACTATATTAAACAACAGCGGTGAGAGTGGGCATCCCTGTCGTATTCCTGATCTCAGGGAAAAAGCTCTCAGTTTTTCCCCATTGAGGATGATGTTAGCTGTGGGCTTTTCATAAATGGCTTTTATGATCTTTAAGTATGTTCCTTCTATCCCGACTTTCTCCAGGGTTTTTATTAAGAAAGGGTGCTGGATTTTGTCAAAGGCCTTTTCTGCATCGATTGACAGGATCATATGGTTCTTCTCTTTTTTTTTTTTTTTGTTAATGTGATGTATCACGTTGATCGATTTGCGAATGTTGAACCAGCCCTGCATCCCAGGAATGAATCCCACTTGATCATGGTGAATAATTCTTTTTATATGCTGTTGAATTCGATTTGCTAGTATCTTATTGAGAATTTTTGCATCCATATTCATCAGAGATATTGGCCTGTAGTTCTCTTTTTTTACTGGGTCTCTGTCTGGTTTAGGAATCAAAGTAATACTGGCTTCATAGAATGAGTCTGGAAGTTTTCCTTCCCTTTCTATTTCTTGGAATAGCTTGAGAAGGATAGGTATTATCTCTGCTTTAAACGTCTGGTAGAACTCCCCTGGGAAGCCATCTGGTCCTGGACTCTTATTTGTTGGGAGATTTTTGATAACCGATTCAATTTCTTCACTGGTTACGGGTCTGTTCAAGCTTTCTATTTCCTCCTGATTGAGTTTTGGAAGAGTGTGGGTGTTTAGGAATTTGTCCATTTCTTCCAGGTTGTCCAATTTGTTGGCATATAATTTTTCATAGTATTCCCTGATAATTGTTTGTATCTCTGAGGGATTGGTTGTAATAATTCCATTTTCATTCATGATTTTATCTATTTGGGTCATCTCCCTTTTCTTTTTGAGAAGCCTGGCTAGAGGTTTGTCAATTTTGTTTATTTTTTCAAAAAACCAACTCTTGGTTTCGTTGATCTGCTCTACCGTTTTTTTAGATTCTATATTGTTTATTTCTGCTCTGATCTTTATTATTTCTCTTCTTCTGCTGGGTTTAGGCTGCCTTTGCTGTTCTGCTTCTATTTCCTTTAGGTGTGCTGTTAGATTTTGTATTTGGGATTTTTCTTGTTTCTTGAGATAGGCCTGGATTGCAATGTATTTTCCTCTCAGGACTGCCTTCGCTGCGTCCCAAAGCGTTTGGATTGTTGTATTTTCATTTTCTTTTGTTTCCATGCATTTTTTAATTTCTTCTTTAATTGCCTGGTTGACCCACTCATTCGTTAGTAGGGTGTTCTTTAACCTCCATGCTTTTGGAGGTTTTCCAGACTTTTTCCTGTGGTTGATTTCAAGCTTCATAGCATTGTGGTCTGAAAGTATGCATGGTATAATTTCAATTCTTGTAAAGTTATGAAGGGCTGTTTTGTGACCCAGTATATGATCTATCTTGGAGAATGTTCCATGTGCACTCGAGAAGAAAGTATATTCTGTTGCTTTGGGATGAAGAGTTCTAAATATATCTGTCAAGTCCATCTGATCCAATGTATCATTCAGGGCCCTTGTTTCTTTATTGACTGTGTGTCTAGATGATCTATCCATTTCTGTAAGTGGGGTGTTAAAGTCCCCTGCAATGACCACATTCTTATCAATAAGGTTGCTTATGTTTATGAGTAATTGTTTTATATATCTGGGGGCTCCGGTATTCGGCGCATAGACATTTATAATTGTTAGCTCTTCCTGATGGATAGACCCTGTAATTATTATATAATGCCCTTCTTCATCTCTTGTTACAGCCTTTAATTTAAAGTCTAGTTTGTCTGATATAAGTATGGCTACTCCAGCTTTCTTTTGGCTTCCAGTAGCATGATAAATAGTTCTCCATCCCCTCACTCTCCATCTAAAGGTGTCCTCAGATCTAAAATGAGTCTCTTGTAGACAGCAAATAGATGGGTCTTGTTTTTTTACCCATTCTGATACCCTATGTCTTTTGGCTGGCGCATTTAATCCATTTACATTCAGTGTTATTATAGAAAGATACGGGTTTAGAGTCATTGTGATGTCTATATGTTTTATGCTTGTAGTGATGTCTCTGGTACTTTGTCTCACAGGATCCCCCTTAGGATCTCTTGTAGGGCTGGTTTCGTGGTGACAAATTCCTTCAGTTTTTGTTTGTTTGGGAAGACCTTTATCTCTCCTTCTATTCTAAATGACAGACTTGCTGGATAAAGGATTCTCGGCTGCATATTTTTTCTGTTTAGCACACTGAAGATATCGTGCCAAGCCTTTCTGGCCTGCCAAGTTTCAAAGGAGAGATCAGTCACGAGTCTTATAGGTCTCCCTTTATATGTGAGGGCACGTTTATCCCTTGCTGCTTTCAGAATTTTCTCTTTATCCTTGTATTTTGCCAGTTTCACTATGATATGTCGTGCAGAAGATCGATTCAAGTTACGTCTGAAGGGAGTTCTCTGTGCCTCTTGGATTTCAATGCCTTTTTCCTTCCCCAGTTCAGGGAAGTTCTCAGCTATAATTTCTTCAAGTACCCCTTCAGCACCTTTCCCTCTGTCTTCCTCCTCTGGGATACCAATTATGCGTATATTATTTCTTTTTAGTGTATCACTTAGTTCTCTAATTTTCCCCTCATACTCCTGGATTTTTTTATCTTTCTTTCAGCTTCCTCTTTCTCCATAACTTTATCTTCTAGTTCACCTATTCTCTCCTCTGCCTCTTCAATCCGAGCCGTCGTGGTTTCCATTTTGTTTTGCATTTCGTTTAAAGCGTTTTTCAGCTCCTCGTGACTGTTCCTTAGTCCCTTGATCTCTGTGGCAAGAGATTCTCTGCTGTCCTGTATACTGTTTTCAAGCCCAGCGATTAATTTTATGACTATTATTCTAAATTCACTTTCTGTTATATTATTTAAATCCTTTTTGATCAGTTCATTAGCTGTTGTTATTTCCTGGAGATTCTTCTGAGGGGAATTCTTCCGTTTGGTCATTTTGGACAGTCCCTGGAGTGGTGAGGACCCGCAGGGCACTTCCCCCGTGCTGTGGTGTATAACTGGAGTTGGTGGGCGGGGCCGCAGTCCGACCTGATGTCTGCCCCCAGCCCATCGCTGGGGCCACAGTCAGACTGGTGTGTGCCTTCTCTTCCCGTCTCCTAGGGGCGGGATTCACTGTGGGGTGGCGTGGCCCGTCTGGGCTACTTGCACACTGCCAGGCTTGTGGTGCTGGGGATCTGGCGTATTAGCTGGGGTGGGTAGGCAAGGTGCACGGGGGCAGGAGGGGCAGGCTTAGCTCGCTTCTCCTTAGGTGATCCACTTCAGGAGGGGCCCTGTTGGCAGTGGGAGGGAGTCAGATCCGCTGCCAGAGGTTTGGCTCCACAGAAGCACAGAGTTGGGTGTTTGCGCGGAGTGCAACACCTTGTTCCCCGCCAAGCTGAGCTCTGTCGTCCGGGGGCTCAGCAGCTCTCCCTCCCTTTGTCCTCCAGCCTTCCCGCTTTCTGAGCAGAGCTGTTAACTTCTGACCTCCCAGACGCTAAGTCGCGCTTGCTGTCAGAACACAGTCCTTCCGGCCCCTCCGCTTTTGCCAGCCAGACTCGGGGGCTCCTCTTGGCCGGCGAGCCGCCCCTCCGCCCCGGCTCCCTCCTGCCAGTCCGTGGAGCGCGCACCGTCTCGCCGCCCTTCCTACCCTCTTCCGTGGACCTCTCATCTGCGCTTGGCTCCGGAGACTCCGTTCTGCTAATCCTCTGGCGGTTTTCTGGGTTCTTAAGGCAGGTGTAGGTGGAATCTAAGTGATCAGCAGGACGCGCGGTGAGCCCAGCGTCCTCCTACGCCGCCATCTTCCAGAACTCCCCCCTTGTGCCTTTTTCTTTCTGTGTGTTTATACTTCATTGAAAGTTTCAAAAAGTTACTTCTACTTCATAGGTACATGAATAATGAGTATTAAGTAAAATAATATGTGTAAATGTTTAACATAGTGCTAGGACATAGTAAATACTAAATAGATGTTAGTTGCTGCTTATTTTCATTATTGTTACTTTTGTCGTGTTGTTATTATTATGCCATTTGAAATCTCTGAAGTAAAATAAATGCCAGTCCTAAATATATTAAAAAATAAAAATATTTTGTCAAGAGAAAGCCGGACTAGCCATACTGATATTGGACAAACTAGACTTCAAAAGAAAGACTCTAACAAGAGATGAAGAAGAGGAATGTATTACATTAGAGGGGAAATTCAACAAGAAGATCTAACACCTGTAAAGGTTTATTCATGGGAGCACCCAAATGTAAAAAACAATTAACAACAAACATGAAGGAACTAATTTATAGTAATACAATAATAGAAGGGGACTTTAACATACCACTTACAACAATGGACAGATCATCTAAGGAGAAAATCAACAAGGAAATCATGGCTTGGAAAGACACACTGGCCTGGGCGGACTTAACAGATATATTCCATCCTGAAATAGCAGAATACACATTCTTTTCAAGTACACATGGGACCTTCTCCAGAACAGATCACATACGAGGTCACAAATCGGGCCCAACAAGTATAAGAAGATTTAAATAATACCCTGCATATTTTCTGACCACAATGCTATAGAACATGAAGTCAACCACAAGTAAAAGTTTGGAAAGACCACAAATACATGGAGGTTAAAACAATATGCTACTAAACAATGAATGGATCAACCAAGAAATCAAAGAAGGAATAAAAAATGCATGGAAACAAATGGCAATGAAAGCACAGTGGTCCAAAACCTTCAGGATGCAGCAAAAGTGGTCCTAAGAGGGAATTACACAACAATACAGGCTTACCTGAAGAAGCAAGAAAAATCTCCAATAAACAACCTTACCTTACACGTAAATTTAGGAGCTAGAAAAAGAATAACAGATAAAGCTTACAGCCAGCAGAATGAAGGAAATAATAAAGAACAGTGCAGAAATAAAGGATATAGAAACTAAAAAACAAACAGAACAATTGAACAGATCAATGAAACCAGGACTGATTCTTTGGAAAACATGAGTAAAATTGACAACCCACTAGCCAGACTTATCAAAAAGGAAGGAGAAAGGACAGAAATAAATAAAATCACAAATGAGAAAATAGAAAGAATAACCAATACAACAGAAATACAAATATAATTAAGAGAATATTATGAAGAACTACATGCTAACAAACTGGACAACCTAGAAAAAAATATAAATTCCTAGGAACGTATAAACTACCAGAACTGAAACAGACTGGGGGCGCCTGGGTGGCGCAGTCGGTTAAGCGTCCGACTTCAGCCAGGTCACGATCTCGCGGTCTGTGAGTTCGAGCCCCGCGTCAGGCTCTGGGCTGATGGCTCGGAGCCTGGAGCCTGTTTCCAATTCTGTGTCTCCCTCTCTCTCTGCCCCTCCCCCGTTCATGCTCTGTCTCTCTCTGTCCCAAAAATAAATAAAAAACGTTGAAAAAAAAAAAATTAAAAAAAAAAAAAAAAAAGAACTGAAACAGACTGATAACCAGCAAAGAAACTCAATCAGTAATGAGAAATCTCCCAACAAACAAAAGTCCAGGGCCAGATGACTTCACGTGCAAATTTTACCAAACATTGAAAAAAGAATTAACACCTATCCTTCTCAAACTATTCTAAAAAGTAGAAAAGGAAGGAAAACTTCCAAATTCATTCTATGAGGCCAGCATTACCCTAATGCCAAAACCAGATAAATATGCCACTAAAAAAGAAAGCTACAGACCAATGGCTCTGAGGACCATGAATGCAAAAATTCTCAATAAAATACTAGCAAGCTGAATCCAACAATACATTAAAGGAATCATTCACCATGACCAAGTGGGATTTATTCTTGCACTATAACACTGGATCAATATTTGCAAATCAATCAACATTACACACCACATTTTTTTTAAGTTTATTTATTTTTAGAGAGAGACAGTGAAAATGGGGGAGGGGCAGAGAAAGAGAGGGAAAGAGACCGAATCCCAAGCAGGCTCCACACTGCCAGTGCAGAGCATGATGTTGGGTTTGAATCCACGAAGCTACGAGATCATGACCTGAGCCAAAACCAAGAGTCAGATGCTTAACCAACTGAGCCACCCAGGCTCCCCAGTATATCTATCACATTAGTAAAAGGAAGGATAAGAACCATATGATCCTTTCAACAGATGCAGAAAAAGCATTTAACAAAGTACAACATTTATTCATTTCTTTTTAACTTTTTAAATGTGTATTTATTTTTGAGAGAGAAAGAGAGACAGAGTGTGAGCAGGAGAGGGGCAGAGAGAGGGCGACACAGAATCCAAAGCAGGCTCCAGGTTCCAAGCTGTCAGCACAAAGCCCAACATGGGGCTGGAAACCACAAACCACGAGATCATGATGTGAGCCAAAATCAGACACAACCAACTGAGCCACACAGGTGCCCCACGATATCCATTCATGATAAAAATCCTCAACAAAGTAGGGATAGAGAGAAAATACCTCAACATAATAAAGGCCATATATGAAAAACTCACAGCTAATATCATCCTCAATGGGGAAAAACTGAGAGCTTTTCCTTTATGGTCAGAAACAAGACAGGATGTCCCCTCTCACCACTGTTAGTTATTGAACATAGTACTGGGAGTTCTAGCCACAACAATCAGACAACAAAGAAATAAAAGGCATCCAGATCAGCAAGGAAGAAGTCAAACTTTCAGTATTTGCAGATGACATGATACTCTACATAGAAAACCTGAACGTGATATTCTGTATAGAAAACCTGAAAGTCTCCACCAAAAAATTGCAAGAATTGATACACAAATTCAGTATCACATTTCTACATACCAGTAACAAAGCAGCAGAAAGAGAAACTAAGGAATCAACCCAATTACAACTGCACCAAAAACAATAAGAATAAACCTAACCAAATTGGAATAAATAGTAATAAACCTAACCAAAGAGGTAAAAGATCTATATTGTGAAAACTATAAAACACTGATGAAAGAAGTTAAAGAGGACACAAAGAAATGGAAAGACATTCCATGCTCATGGATTGGATAAACAAATATTGTTAAAATGTCTATACTACCCAAAGCAATCGCTGCACTTAATTCAATCCCTATCAAAATGACAACATTTTTCAGAGCTAGAACAAACAATCCTAAAATTTTATGGAACCACAAAAGACCCCAAATTGCTAAAGCAATCTTGAAAAATAAAAACAAAGCTGGAGGCATCATAATTCCAGATTTCAAGTTATATTACATGAAATTTATTGTCAAATTGGTTTCCATACAACACCCAGTGCTCATCCCAACAGGTGTCCTCCTCAATGCCCATCACCCAGCCTCCCCTCCCTCCCACCCCCCATCAACCCTCAGTTTATTCTCAGTTTTTAAGAGTCTCTTACAAAGCTATAGTTATCAAAATAGTACGGTACTGGAACAAAAAATAGACACATAATAGAACAGAATAGAAAACCCAGACATGAACCCAAAACTGTATGGTGAATTAATCTTGAACAAAGTAGGAAAGAATATCCAATGGGAGAAAGAGTCTCTTCAACAAATGGTGTTGGGAAACTGGGCAGCAACATGCAAAAGAATGACAATGGATCACTTCCTAACACTGTACACAAAAATAAATTCAAAATCCATGAAATATATAAATGTGAGTCAGGAAACCATCAAAGTCCTAGAGAAGAACACAAGCAGTAACCTCTTTGACACTGGCCGTAGCAACTTCTTACAAGGTATATCTCCTGAGGCAAGGGAAACAAAAGCAAAAATAAACTATTGGGACTTCATCAAAATAAAAATCTTCTGCACAACAAAGGAAACGATCAACAAAACTAAAAGGCAACCTACAGAATGGAGAAGATATTTGCAAATGACATATCTGATAAAGGGTTAGTATCCAAAAAATATAAAGAACTTATAAAACTCAACACTCAAAAACCAAATAACCCAACTTAAAAATGTGAAGAAAATATGAATAGACATTTTTCCAAAGAAGACATCCAGATGGCTAACAGACACATGGAAAGATGCTCAACATCATTGATCATCAGGGAAACACAAATCAAAACTCTAATGTTATATCACCTCGCACCTGTCAGAATGGCTAAAACAAAATAAATAAATAAATAAATAAATAAATAAAAAACAAGGAACAATGGGTGTTGGCAAGGAAGTGGAGAAAGGGGACCCTCTTGCACTGTTGGTGGGAATGCAAACTGGCGCAGTCAACTCTGGGAAACAGTATGGAGGTTCCTCCAGAAGTTAAAAATAGAACCATCTTACAATCCAGCAATTGCACTACTAGGTATTTACCCAAAGAAAACAAAAATACTAATTCGAAGGGACACAATCACCCCAATATTTATTGCAACATTATTTACATAGCCAAATTATGGAAACGTCCCAAATGCCCACTGGCAGATGAATGTATAAAGAAGAGTGGTGTGCGTGTATGGATGTATGTATGTATGTATGTATGTATATCAGCTATAAAAAGAATGAAATCTTGCTATTTGCAAGGACATGGACAGAGTCAGAGAATATTATGCTAATGTTAAGTGAAATAAGTCAGTCAAAGACAAATACCATATGATTTCACTCATATGTAGAATCTAAGAAACAAAACAACCAAAGGGAAAAAAGACAGGCAAACCAAGGAACAGACTCTTAACTATAGAGAACCAACTGATGGTTACCAGAGGGGCGGGGCGGGGGGTGGTGGTGGGAGGGGTTACACAGGTGATGGGGATTAAGGAATGGAGCTCACTTGGGATGAGGACCAAGTGATGTATGGAAGGGTTGAATCATTAAATTATATACCTGAAACTAATGTACAGTTTGTTATGTTAACTCACCGGGATTTAAAAACATTTGAAATATTGGAATATGTTGTAAGACAACTTTGCAACTTTATGACAGTACTCTTCTGTCTTTGTTCCACACTCAGGAGTCTTTAGGATGAGTTTCTTTATTCAAATACCAGGATTTTTGGATAATAGTGAACCCAGGTTTCTGTGACCAAGATGTGGGATCTTACATAAATTCTGTGACCTCACTCCTTCTACATTTCCTCATTGGTAAAATAAAGATAGTATGTTTCCTGTCTATATCACAGTAGACCGTATCACAGACACAGTATCACTGCAAATAATACCAAAGTAGTACAGGGTCTAGTTTCTTCCCTCAGAAAGTGTACAACCTATTAGGGGAAATGAGATACACCAGCTAGGAAGATATAGGTAGCAAAACGAGGGCAGTCTACACTTGAAAGAGAAATAAAAAGAAAGTTTTTAGTACTATCTTCAAAATTCGCACTTACTTACAAATCTCATGGTGTATCTAAGTTTTCCATATTTTTTGAAGCTCTGAGAACAACATCCATTGATCTTGAGAATCAGAGGGGAAAAATCGCCTGCGGGGCCACACAAACACATATTCAAATTAGCTTTACTACTTACGTGCATCTCTGGAGGAAACTGAGCCTCAGTTTACTCAACGATAAATTCAGATGATAATGACTTCTCATGCTTATGCAAACAAAACATATACATGTCACATCAAAAACAAAACTCATCACCTTTAGTCCATGTAAAGGTTTGCCAAATGCCAATAATTTTCCTAAGAACTTTATGTATTTTGCTATAGATGAAAAACCTGATCAGAGAGGTTCGCAGATTGCCAGAAAGCATACAGCCAGTAAAGGGTGTAGACAAGATAGGAAAAATAAAGCACGGCAATCATTGTCAAAACAATTAATTTCAATTATAAAAATTGAGAACTTTCAGGGGATGAATAAATAGTAAATAGATTGACAGTAAGCGTGAATATGAAGAGATTCTGTATTAGCTAAATAACTTCAAGGGGAACAAAATGCCTTCTTTGAGACGGTGAATGTTTATAAAATTTCAATTACAATCCAAAGAGGAATAGAGGTACAAGCTTATATCTTTAAGTCTAAATTTGATTATTATATGTAGTGCTCTAGTATTTGTAACTTTTAAAAATCAACAATTTTCGGGCGCCTGAGTGGCTCAGTCAGTTGAGCGTCTGACTTCAGCTCAGGTCATGATCTCATGGTCTGTGGGTTCGAGCCCCGCATCAGGCTCTGTGCTGAGGCTCAGAGCCTGTGCTCAGAGCCTGGAGCTTGCTTCGGATTCTGTGTCTCCCTCTCTCTCTGACCCTCCCCCGTTCATGTTCTGTCTCTCTCTGTCTCAAAAATAAACATTAAAAAAATTAAAATAAAATAAAATTAATAAAAATCAACAATTTTATTTAACCCTTATTTATTTTATTCTATTTAAACAACACATCTTTGAAGGAAATTTCAAAGTCAAAATTCTTCATTTCCTATAAGAATGTTGTAAAATCAAAATTTCGATTTTCCTACATTAAAATTTCAGAAGAATAAAAAAATTCTAAAATCATGTATCACAATGACATCCATGAGAAATCATACTCAATTTAGGCAAGTAAAGGATATAAAAAGAATGAGAGGGCTTCCTGGTGGCTCAGTCGGTTAGGTGTCCGACTTGGGCTCAGGTCATCATCTCGTGGTTCGTGGGTTCAAGCCCCGCATCGGACTCGGTGCTGACAGCTCGGAGCCTGGAGCTGCTTTGGGTTCTGTGTCTCCCCCTCTCTCTGCCCCTCCCCGGCTCATGCTCTGTCTCTCTCTCAAAAATAAACATGAAACATTAAAAACAATGAGAAAATTTTGTCCTACTAATCAACTGAAAACCAGCATAAATTACACACACTGTTTAATAAGACAATTTCTATAGCCTACATCTACAGAGTATAACATTTGAACACAAGCTTGTCAGAATGGTTTCTATACTCTCTTAATTATTTTTAGTAGTTGAAGCCTTTTTGAGATTTACATAATTTACAATACCAGCTTCGAAGTTCTTTCAGAAAACATATAACTTAAACCTTTTTTTCTTATTAATAAAACCCTGTTGTGTTAAAAAATGTTGGTGGTATCATTAAATGTGTCAGCTGTGTGTGTCTTTTTGGTATTGCCAATGTGCAACAGAAAGACTGTAGAGTTAATCCAGTGGTGCCCTATTTGTACACTGTATTGTCAATGCCTTAAAATGAGAATATTATAATTTTTCATAATAAATGATACTTTGTAAATACGAAGTCGGGTTCGTGTTTATAACCCCTTCATTCATGAAGGTGAATTAAGTATTCTATTTCTGGTACACAGGATTCTCTTCCCATTTGGAAAAGATGTGTTTTTAACCCCCCTCAGTCAGGACTGATGAAAAGAGAAAATGCGCATGGATAACTGACAGGAAGCAGTGATTTTCTGTATGGAATTGAGTGAAGGCCAAGGAGAGTTAAGTCCAAAAGGTAATACAAAGGGTTAAGCCTGCATGGCTAGGATAATGGCAGTACCATTGATAGAACTGGAAAGTGAATCCGATTTGGCAGGAGAGGCAGAATAAAGGGTGTTGCAAAAGGCCAGTTCAGTTTCAAACGTTGTTGATTTGACGATGAGAAAGTTCAATAGCTAAAAGAAAATGTGTCACTGAAGCTTAGAAAAAAGGCCCCTCAGATTCAAAAATCATTTACTGATCAGCAGAGTGTCAAAATTAGACACATGCTCTAAGAGAGAGCACAAAAATGAAAAAAAAATGAGGGCCCAAAAGAAATTCCTCATAATTATTCGCACTTATTTGTTAAGATGGAGTAGCTAGATAGGGAGGAAGAAAATGAGGATTATGGAAGCTAAGTTGCAGGCACTTTCAGGAAGGTACAAGAGGAACTAGGAGAGGAGACCACAATGCTTCTAGGCCTGGAAGATTCCTAAAGATGGAAATATACTTTGGGCATAGACAAAATTGATATGATTTTTCATTATTCCCATTGAGTTTCCAGCTTATTCTTCTGAAGCTTGGATCTAAGGGAATCAGAGAATTGACTTGTTCTGGGTTAGTAATCAGAGGTAGATTTTGTCTCTAGAGCCCATTTTAAGAAGCTTTTGCTATAATAGAAACCTTTTCCTCCATTCCACCTTCTCTAAAGCGGATTGTGTTATTGTTCAAAATGTTTCTGTGCCTCCCTGAAAGAGGATTTATTCATTTGTGCCACACTGATATTAGGCTCGATCTTATGATTTCCAGTAGTCAATGAAATATGAGTGGAAATGATGTATCACTCAAGCAGAAGTTTAAAATCCAACTCGTGATTCTCCATGGTTATTCTGACTCCCAACCGACAATGTGCCAGAGAAAGGCTATCCTTTATCGCCTGGACCCCAGATATAGATTACATGGGTAAGAGCCCAAAGAGACACCAAAATGGATATGGTACATGAGAGAGAAATGAACCTTATTGTTTCAAGCCATTGAAATTGCTGGCTTGTTTGTTATTGCTGTATAGCTTACCTAAGCTGGTTGGTATTGTCCCCAACACAGCATTTCTGCTTTGCTGTCCTAAAGAACAGGCCAAGGGGATAATCAAGGCACAGAGCTTGAAGTTAATATGGAAAAGTCTACATAGTGTTTCTTAATTTTAAGTACGAGGGATGTTTTTGACATTTTGGATTTTTTTTCCTTTTAGGGACATTGCAAGATGTTTATCATCTTTGATCCCTAAGGTGATTCCTGTGTCACCACCACCTGCCCACTCCAATGATAAAACAAATAAAAACAAAAAACAAAGTCCAGAAAAATCGCGGGCTAGTAGTCGTGTACTTGCTTGAGAACCACTAGACAAACTGACGCCTGCAAGCAGCATATTGAGAATGTGTGAATGGTAAACATCTCACCTAAATATACAGCCCTAGAGAGCAGGAAAAAAATCCTGTGTTTCTTTGCATCTCCTCCAGTCCTTAACAAATATGGCTGCATGAGCAATACTTCTTAAAACATTTGATGAACTAAGATGATTTCAAGTTCTGTTCTTTTTCAAAAAAAGGACCATCAGCTCCTCCTCTTCACCCTGCAGGCAATTTATATACAGGAAGTAGGATTTCCAAGCTTCAGGATAAAAAAAAAAAAGTGAGAAGTTATGCATACTGGTACCTTTCAGTTCAGTGTATAAATACACTCTTTCCTGGGAGTTTTATCATCAAGTAAAATTCTCTTTTCCTATTTCTCAGAATATATATATATATATATATATATATATATATAGTAAATGGCTATTAAAAAGATCTCGATTGTGGGAGGTATTTAGTGAACCTGCACCAATAGAAACACTTTACATAATTCCCTTTCCATCCATCCAGACTTGAATGGTAACCTTGGGCAGCTAACAAAGTTCCCCAGGCCTTTGCTCTAAGATCACAGAGAGAACAGGTAGACAGCTATGCAGAAAGAGTATCTAAAGTGTTGCTTTTTCTCTGTGGGGCTCATACCAGAGTCTGTGTGTTGTTGCAAGCTGAGCTGCTCCCTTCTCTGCTAATTGGATCATGGATTGTAAAAAGTGCCAGGCTTATCCTTAGGCGATGTAAAGCACTGAGGCTCAAAGAAGAAAAAGGAAGCATCTGTAGTGAGAGAAAACTGGCAGGCAGACAGGCACAGACATCACTTTTCTCGAATGCTGAGTGGCGGAAGGTGTCATACCTAAGGGATTTAGGTCCTGGGTATCAGCACTTCTTATTATGGTTGTTTGGGATCCTCTATCAAAAGGATTAGAAAGGACAAGAGAGCCCACAGACCTTCAGATAAAGCAAGATCAAACCAGCAGGGAGGGTTAACAGAATTGTATCCCTCCTTCCCACTACCCTTTTCCGAGCATTCGCCTGTTCCAGAAAGGTTCTGCTGAAACACCTGAGGATGTCTGAATATGACTCAAAGCACTCATTATGTTAGTCATGCCAGCCTGCTGGTCCACTTGGGTAACAGTTCTGATTGTTTCACACAGTAGATTATTTGTCCAATTTAGGTTGTGATTTCCTGAGAAAGAGAATTTTCACTCTACATCAGCAGCAGGATGAGTGACAACTTCATTGATGGCAGCCTTGCCTCTCCGAGTTTGTTCAGTTTACTCAGGGCAAGGTCTCCCACCTTAGGTTTTCTTCTGCCTCCCTCCGCTGACTTAACACAGCAATGGACAAGCCATTGGTCGAAATGATAGGGCACAATGAGTCATTTTCTGAGTATTTATTCCTCTTAGCGCTATCATCAATGAAAGCAAAAGAAACAAAGCCCTTTTCCCTGAAGTAGCAAGTACAGTGAGATGGGCTGACTCGAAGGTTCGTGATGTCCCCTTCCTTCCTGAACCACACCTGAGACTTCATGAAAAGGGTGTTCACAGCAAGGAAGCTTGATATATATTCATGTTCTGAAAGCAGGAGTCATATTTTAAAATATAGATATTTGGGGGCTCCTAAGACATAAACTGAGCAAGAGGTCTCTGCTTCTTTCTTAAATGCAGCATCTCTAGGTCTCCAGCTCCTCTTATATAGAGAAACTAGTTAGGTGGTATTTACATCCTTAAAAAGAAAAGAAACAAGGCACTGGCTGGTGTGTGCCTTTTACTTTCACCCTGACCTGCACTCCATTGCCGTTTACATTTTTTCTGTGTTGACCAGAATCTGATGAATAGCATTTCGGCATGCTCTCTTTATAGGTGACGGCGGGGATTGATGGTGATTATAAGAGCGATGGTTTATAATTCTCTGAAGATGCTCTGCAAGTTTTTCTTGATTCAGCAGAGATTTCTTCTGGTTAGATTCTTGGGAACAACTGAAGTTCAGGGTCTACTGAAAGCTATGTGTGTTGAATGGACCTCTCAGAAAAGCTGAAACATTTTCCAAATTTTAAAGCATCTATCAGGCTTTTTCCACATAACATGCTTTGTTTTGAATTCACGTTTCCTTGAAGGTGAGCCAAGGGTATTTATAGATAAATTCAATACTCTCTGCTGCTCTGCTTCTGGGTCATTCTTGATAGCTAAAGACTCTGAAGACACATTGCAGAAAATAACATGTGAGCATAGAAATAACATGGGTTTTAAAGATCCAAATACCTGGGTTCATATTTTTGTGTTTTTTTAAAAAAAAATTTAATGTTTTTACTTATTTTTGAGACAGAGAGAGACAGAGCATGAGCAGGGTAGGGGCAGAGAGAGGGGGAGACACAGAATCTAAAGCAGGCTCCAGGCTCTGAGCTGTCAGCAAAGAGCCCGATGCGGGGCTCCAACTCACGGAGTGTGGGATCATGACCTGAGCTGAAGTCGGACGCTCAACCGACTGAGCCACCCAGGCGCCCCTTTTTGTGTTTTCTTAATAGGTAAAATGGGTACAAGAACACCTATATTGCACAATGATTGTGAGTGTTGTATAAGCTAACATGTAGACATTATATGACATTCAAGGAGTGGTAACTTTATTATTCGTCTTAATGCCATCATTTAAAAATCTCCAACATGGCTACTATAGCAAACCAGATGGAGACTAAGGTTATTTTCTATAACACTAAATGCTATTAAGTCCTACCTTGAAAAAAAGGAAGAAAGTTCAAATAATAAAAAAAGAATAATGGGGGTGCTTGGGTGGCTCAGTCAGTTAAGGGTCTGATTTGGGCTCAGGTCATGATCTCATGGTTGGTGGGTTCGGGCCCTGCATCAGTTCCATATGCTGAAGGTGTGGAACCTGCTTGGGTTTCTCTCTCTCCCCCTCTTCCCCTCCCTCACTCACGCTTTCTTTACATAAATAAATAAATAAATAAATAAACTTAAAAAAAATAATGACATATGGATTATCAGAAAAAAAAAACACTATTTGATGAATAGGATAAGAACATTTTTAAGAGAAGGGAGGAATTGCTGCTTCTCAGCTAGGGCATCTCTGGAGAGTGAAATCTCTAGTTTCAGTATCCTTTCAAGTTTTCCTCATCTCTATTTCTTTATTTGTCACATGGAGCTGACAATACCTGACCAGATACCTCATAAAGGTGTTATGAGGTCAAAACAAGATCTATAGATGCGAAAGTTGGTTTTTTTTGTTTTTGTTTTCTTTATCAGTTAAAAGCAACATGCACACACACAAAAAAGCAACATGCACGTAGAAGTTATTCTTTCAAGAATATCTCCCTCACTGGCATTAGAGAGTGTTCCCCACAAGTAAATTTCTATAAAAGGCTTCCCCATCATGAGAATTTGTTGTGACTACTTTCAGAGAAGTGACTCCAAAATGCTTCAGCACTTCCTTTCCTTTACATGCCCTACAGTAACATATTCTTTATGAGTCATGAACAAGATTATCAGTATGAATCTTTCTCCTTTTCTATAAGTGATGTTATCAGAAACCATTGAAGGTTTCCCCTTACACTTAATGACCTCAGATTGCTGAATTTTTGTAATCTTTCTGCCCGTTTTTGTATTCTTTCTATCATTTTCCCCATCTTTTTGATAACAGGGCACACAAAGAAAATGACGATTTTTACTTTTCATTTTATTTATGATTTCTAATTATCCAATCATTTATGATTTAGCCAGATGGACAAAAGATTCTTTTTAATGCTTATTTACTTTTTTTTTTTTTTTAATTTTTTTTTCAACGTTTTTTATTTATTTTTGGGACAGAGAGAGACTGAGCATGAACGGGGGAGGGGCAGAGAGAGAGGGAGACACAGAATCGGAAACAGGCTCCAGGCTCCGAGCCATCAGCCCAGAGCCTGACGCGGGGCTCGAACTCACAGACCGCGAGATCGTGACCTGGCTGAAGTTGGACGCTTAACCGACTGCGCCACCCAGGCGCCCCTTATTTACTTTTGACAGAGAGGGGAGACAGGGTGTGCAAGCAGGGGAAGAGCAGAGAAAGAGAGGGATGGAGAATCCAAAGAGAGCTCCATGCTATCAGCACAAAGCCTGACGTGGGGCTCAAATCCACAAACCATGAGATCTTGACCTGAGCCAAAGTTGGACTTACAATGGACCGGGCTATTCAGGTGTCCCAAAAGTTGTTTTTTGTTTTGTTTTGTTTTTTAATTAATAAAGTAGTAGATATCATAGGCCATCCCTAGGATTTCTGAGCTACTAACTTCTTGCGTGTCTGTATCCTTAATGTCATAATAGGTAACGCTTACTAAACACACACTCTACACACACACTGTATTGTATGTTACATGTACAGACTCAATCTCACTTACTTCTCACAACTCAGTGAGTTAGGCACAATTAATATCCCACATGATATAAGAGGAAATGGAAGTTTTTAAATGTTTACCTATTATGCTCAAGGTCAAATGAAATGCTTGAGAATTCCAACTAAGTTTATCTGACACCATAGCCCGTGCTATTCATCATATATTTTTGTTCAGAAATGTCCATTTTTACAAAGAGGTATCGGCATGAGGTGAAGCCAGTGAAAACACACAGAAAATGCCAGTTGTTGCAAAGGAGGGTAAAAGACGAGAAAGCGTTGCACACCAAGGGAGCACCCAAAAGGAATAGCCACATTCTAAAGACTAGACTCATCAGGAGAAAAGTGAAGGGTCAGTCTCAGAGAGGAGGGTAAAATAGGTAAAGATTATTCCATAAGCCCCAGAGTTGACCTCTCTGAGGCAGCTCAATAAAGAGTAGCCTTCTTTCCTACTCCAATCTAAACAAGTTAAGAGAGGGGCGCCTGAGTTGCTCAGTGGGTTAACCGTCAGACTTCGGCTCAGATCATGATCTCGCGGTTTGTGAGGCCAAACCCCTTGTGGGGCTCTGTGCTGACAGGTCAGAGCCTGGAGCCTGCTTCGGATTCTTTGTCTTTCCCTCTCTCTGCCCCTCCCATGCTCATGCTCTGTCTCTCTCTTTCTCTCACTAATAAATAAAAATTTAAAAAATTAAAAAAAAATAAACAAGTTAAGACAAAAGACAAGCACATGAAGAATCAAAATATTACCTTTCTTGCTGATAAAAATGTTTGTTTCCCAAACATTTTTTTTTGCCTCCAGGCACATAAAGAACATGATAATGTTTTTATGAGAATGGATAAACAGATAAGGCTTCTTATGCCTAGTAATGAATGGTACTGTGCACTGGTGACCATAAAATCTCACTCAGTCATCCTAACTCCTGAGAGGATCGATATTTTGAGATCTCTGAGGCTTTTCATAGAACATCAATTGGGAAACTCCATCATAACGTCCAAGTGAGAGGATACGCTTTAAGGACAGAGCCAAAGGGGCCTAGTAACTAAGCCCTGGATATGAAGAGAATTACTATTCCCATTCAAAGAGCACTAGACTCAGAGCTGAGCATGACTCTATAGAAGGACAGCTGAATTTCTGCTTCCTTTGGGCAGCTGATCCCCAAAAGGAAAAGGAGAGGAGCTGAGCCGAGCATGCCTGAATTATTCTTTCCAGATTCATCTATCAATTTAAGCCATTTCTCTCCCCTCATCAGAGCAAGTAAAGGAGTGTCTAGAGGCCAAGGTTTAGACTGATTGGATTCCCCCTACAGGAAGGGAGCGTCAACAGTGAAGAAAAAACTTTCTCCTCTGGTGTTTGAGAGCCATAGGAACAGCTATGGATAACCACAGAGAGCCTCCACATTGGTTAGAATTTTTCCGATTGGCAAAGAAGGGGTACTAAGGACTCATATCTGGGTAGATTCAGGTTTGGAATTGTAAATATTGAATAGGAAAAGAAATGCTCTGAGAAAATCTTGAATGTGTGTGTATAAATATATAGATATGTGTGTCTGAATCCGGACGGCCAACAGGCACATGAAAAGATGTTCAACGTCGCTCCTCATCAGGGAAATACAAATCAAAACCACACTCAGATACCACCTCACGCCAGTCAGAGTGGCCAAAATGAAGAAATCAGGAGACTATAGATGCTGGAGAGGATGTGGAGAGACGGGAACCCTCTTGCACTGTTGGTGGGAATGCAAATTGGTGCAGCCGCTCTGGAAAGCAGTGTGGAGGTTCCTCAAAAAATTAAAAATAGACCTACCCTATGACCCAGCAATAGCACTGCTAGGAATTTATCCAAGGGATACAGGAGTACTGATGCATAGGGGCACTTGTACCCCAATGTTTATAGCAGCACTCTCAATAATCGCCAAATTATGGAAAGAGCCTAAATGTCCATCAACTGATGAATGGATAAAGAAATTGTGGTTTATATACACAATGGAATACTACGTGGCAATGAGAAAGAATGAAATATGGCCTTTTGTAGCCACGTGGATGGAACTGGAGAGTGTGATGCTAAGTGAAATAAGCCATACAGAGAAAGACAGATACCATATGGTTTCACTCTTATGTGGATCCTGAGAAACGTAACAGAAACCCATGGGGGAGGGGAAGGGAAAAAAAAAAAAAGAGGTTAGAGTGGGAGAGAGCCAAAGCATAAGAGACTGTTAAAAACTGAGAACAAACTGAGGGTTGATGGGGGCTGGGAGGGAGGGCAGGGTGGGTGATGGGTATTGAGGAGGGCACCTTTTGGGATGAGCACTGGGTGTTGTATGGAAACCAATTTGACAGTAAATTTCATATATTAAAAAAAAAAAAAAAAAAGATATGTGTGTCTGAGTGTATTATATCACACACATATCTATTTGATATGACACATATCTGTATAGATGATACACACAGATATATACACATATATCTACATGACATACGATATACACCCATATCTATGTGTAAGAGAAAGAGAGGGAGAGAGAGGAGGGCTGGATGAGAGAGGGCGAGTGAGAGTATGGGGAATAAGTGGGACTATGTCAACCGTTTTTGCTTTGACAGTGTTTTAGTTTTGTTAATTAAATGCAGCGAAGGCTTATCTTGCCACTATTGCATGAATACATGTAAATAATCACTTAATAAGAATAATTTGTGATAATTATAATTTGAACAGTGATCACTTTTAAGTGAAAATCTTTATCACATGCTTGTTTCTGTATAATGATGATGTAAGCAAAATGCCTACACATGCTAATTTAGTAGTCTTTTGGAATGAGGAGAAACAAAATTGCTTCCTGAAAGGGCTTAAATTGTACATTTCACGCTCAAAAGCCACAAAGTGACTGGGAACGGCGGGCCGTTCATGTTTTCAAGGTAAACGGCATTGTCATGAAAAAGTGAGTCACTACTGGAGACATCAGCCATTCATCCCTTGTATAAAATTATGCCCAGATCCCAAAACTTCGTATTCACATTCAGGTTCTTATTTTGCCAATTAGAATAAGCACCTTATCTAATCATCCCCACCAGACCTGCTAGGGACCAAGCTTTTACTTAAAGATGTACTGGTGTTTCTGAGACAAGCAAGTATTTTATTGTCTTTTGACTTCATAGGGTCCTTCCCGTCTACTTAGTGATAAGCACATCTTGTCACTTCCCACAATGAATGGCAAATCAGTGACTCTCTTTTTATTTATTATTTCATCCAATCATGAGTACAGCCATGTAGAAGACCCAGAGATTCCAGAAATCCGTAAGTCCTCTTGCTGTTGACATAGGTGGTCTCTTATTACTTTTTTTTTTTTACATTGAATTTATTTTTGAGAGAGAGAGAGAGAGACAGAACACAAGTGGGGGAGAGGCAGACAGAGAGCGAGACACAGAATCTGAAGCAGGCTCCAGGCTCTGAGCCGTCAGCACAGAGCCTGACGTGGGGCTCAAACTCACAAACCTTGAGATCATGACTTGCGCCAAAGTCGGACGCTTAACCAACTGAGCCACCCAGGGGCCCCAGGTGGTCTCTTATTACTTTTTTTAAAAAAATTTAAATATTTATTTTGGGGGAGAGCATGAGTGGGGATGGGCAGAGAGAGGGGACAGAGGATCTGAAGTGGGCTCTGCGCTAACAGCAGTGAGCCCAATGTGGGGCTCGAACACACAGACCATGAGATCGTGACCTGAGCTGAAGTTGGACGCTCAACAGACTGAGCCACCAAGGTGCCCCAGTCTGTTAGTACTTTATAAACATAGCACTCAAACTCTGGGCTGATGAGTGTGGCAAGACTTTCTCTAAAAGAAAGATATCTATTTCTATAGATCAGTATACATAGTGGACTTGAGAAAATATAGAATTATAATGAACTTGCCTGAGCCTTGAAAAATCACTGTCTGAAAGTATTAATTAAAAAAAAATGGAATCTAATGCTTTGTTAGATACCTGGATGTTTTCCTTTGGAAAATTCATTCTTATGCTGCTTCTCAAGGGTGGGTATGTGGGAATCAGAGAAGAGACAAATCAAGAATCAAAATGACACCATCTTCAAGGCATTCCCTACAAAGTCTTCATTTGAAAACTACTCATAACAGCTTTACTCTTCCTATTGGCATGTGGGACGTCCACGCAGATCTTATGCAATTACACGAAACAGAATACAAATCTAGTTCAGTGCGATGTTGTTCCAGGAAAATCTTCTGGGAAACTCAGGAACTCAAGACATCATCTGATTATTGTAGAGCCAAGTCTACCATGGATCATTAAAGGTTTTCATAGTGCTTTTCAGCCATGTAGATAAAGAAAGATTTAGAAAAGGATGGAGGGATGCTGCCATTTCCCTTGCAAGTTTAAATATTTCCTTGTTTTTACTCCCATTTATGACTCAAAGCTTAGTTCCCCCTTTTTAACAGCAATGCTAAGAAGCTTCTGAGAAAAGGGAACAGTAGAAAATGAAAAAATGGACTATTGGGACTTCACGGAAATAAAAAGATTCTACACAGCAAAGGAAACAACAAAACTGAAAGACAGCTTTCAGAATGGGAGAAGATATTTGAAAATGACATATTAGGTAAAGGGTTAGTATCCAAAATCTATAAAGAACTTATCAAAGTCAACACCCAAAAAACAAATAACCCAGTTAAAAAATGGGCAGAAGACATGAATAGATGTTTTTCCAAAGAAGACTTCCAGATGGCTAACAGACATATGAAAAGATGTTTAACATCACTCATCATCAGGGAAATACAAATCAAAACTACATTGAGATACTACCTTCCTCCTGTCAGAATGGCTAAAATTAACAACACAGGAAACAACAGGTATTGGTGAGGATATGGAGAAAGGGGAACCCTCATATGCTGTTGGTGTAGCCACTCTGGAAGACAGTACAGAGATTCCCCAAAAAGTCAAAAATAAAACTACCCTGTGACCCAGCAATTGCTCTACTAGGCATTTACCCAAAGGATACAGAAATACGGCGTCAAAAGGGTACATGCACCCCAATGTTTATAGCAGCACTATCAACAATTGCAAAGTATGGAAAGAGCCCAAACGTCTATCAACTGATGAATGAATAAAGAAGATTTGGTGTATATATACAACGGAATATTACTCAGCAATCAAAAAGAATGGAATCTTGCCATATGCAACGACACGGATGGAGCTACAGTGTATTATGCTAAGCGAAATAAGTCAGTCAGAGAATGATAAATACCATATGATTTCACTCATGTGGAATTTAAGTAACACAACAGATGAAGTCTTAACTATAGAGAACAAACTGAGGGCTGCTGGAGGGAAGAGGATGGGGGGTGGGCTGAATAGGTGATGGGATTAAGGAGTCCACTTGTTGTGACGAGCACGTGTGTTGTATGTAAGTGATGAATCACTAATTCTACTCTTGAAACTAATATTACACTATATGTTAACTAACTAGAATTTAAGCAAAAACTTGACACATTAAAAAAAAGAAAAAGGAGGGGTGCCTGGGTGGCTCAGTCGGTTAGGCGGCCAACTTCGGCTCAGGTCATGATCTCATGGTCCGTGAGTTCGAGCCCTGCATTGGGCTCTGTGCTGACAGCTCAGAGCCTGGAGCCTGCTTCTGTTTCTGTGTCTCCCTCTCTCTCTGCCCCTCCCCCATTCACACTCTGTCTCTCTCTGCCTTTCAAAAAATGAATAAATGTTAAAAAAATTTTAAGAAAAAAAAGAGAAAAAGGAGAAAAGTAGAAATAACTGAAATAGAAATCTATTAAGTGAGAGAAGATTATTGAGAACTAAAACCTTCACTTTAAACAAATGAGCATCTTGGTGACACAAGCCAGAATTTTGTCAACAGTTTCTACTCTCCCTCTTTATGCCCCAAATCTTGGAGAAAACAGCCTTCAATTTCTATTCCCTAGTAGCTAGAATGCCCATCGAGGTCTCATCATTACCTTCAGGAAAGAACCTACTTAAAGGTCAATGGCGCAATTCTCCTCAACTGTGTCTACTGAAATGAGTTGAGAGATACATAGCAAACAGTTAACTGTTTGTTGTTACTATAAAACACTGGAGTTCACAGAAATTTTTCTTTAAAAAAGAATGGAGGCGGGCATGGGTGGCTCAGTCAGTTAAGCATTTCGACTCTTGGTCTCAGCTCAGGTCTTGATCTCAGGGTTTTGAGTTAAAGCCCTGAGTTGGGTTCCATGCTGTTCATGGAGCCCACTAGATGATAGATGATAGATAGATAGATAGATAGATGATAGATAGTTGATAGATTAGATAGATGATAGATAGATAGATTAGATAGATGATAGATAGATAGATAGATAGATAGATAAGATAGATGATAGATAAATGGAAATTGGCTTCACTTTAAAACCATATTGATTTCACACCCCCTCATTGGCATTTCTTTGCTGGAAAAGAAAGTTTAAGTTTGTACTCTGCATAGTGCTCTAGAAATTGTATATGCTCCGATCCATTTTACATATGTGAACTACATATGTAGATGTGATTGTAAATAACTGTAGGAGGTACTTTACTTCCTTGTGAGTCAATAAGTTCACAACAATTATAACATCTACTGATGTTTAAAACTAGATCTTGTGGGGGGGGGAATGATGTAAGTCATTGGGTGAGCTGATCCCTTGAGCTTGAAGGAGCTGGGTATTGTCACGTACATCCTAGGAAGGCTAGTCTGGAGCAGAAAGGTACCAAGGTTCTGGGGTAAACAGAGAAATCCTTGGGTGACAGCATGGACTAGGAATGTTCCATGAAACAAACGATCATGTAAGCTGCAGGTTATAAGGGCTTCTGGGTACATTGGTTTGGGACCTGCTAAAAGAAACTAAGTTAAATGAATGTTTTTAATACTACGATGATCAGAATCCTTAGCAAACAAATGTGTATTGTGTATCTCCAAATATGCGTATAATATACGGTATTTTCTCAAACCTACCTGGACTTAAACCCTTTTTCAAAAAATATATTTATCAAAACTAGGTTCTGCAGAAAATAATTTAGGATGTGTTATAAAAAGATGGTGGGGAAATGGGGAATCTAAGGGAATAACAATAATAACTACTATTTGTACGGTGCCACACGGTTTATAAAGTGCTTCCTCATTATTATCTCTTTTCATCCTCAGGCCAAACCATTTTATAGGGAAAAATAGCTCAAGGATCTTAAGTGCCTTTCCAAAATATATACAGTGATAAAAATGAAGAGTTTCATCTTGGCTCTAGGTGTTCTGATTTTAGCTCAAATATCCTTTTCACTGTACTATGCTTTCATGAAGACATCATATCTTTTGTTTCTATTTTTACCAGGAGATGATCCTAAATCATATTTCTCAGTGGTGGGATAGCTGGGACTTTCTGTACCCAACACAAGTTCCATGAATTATATGTCCCCAGACTCCATCTCTTCCCTTCCCCATAAACCTTCCCTTTTTATTCTTCCATCTTTGCCAGATGTCCCAGAATCTTAGCAGAAATAAATTATGTACTCAGAGGGGGTAATGAAAGAACTTTAATACAGAAAATTTCTACAAATATCGGAAGAGGAATATGGGAAACCGAAAAGAGAAAGTTAGTCTCCCAAGGCCAGCAATGCTAGGAGCTCTCTCCACAATGCCTGAAAAGCCAAGGAAATGGATAGTTCCTGACGACTGGGGAGAGTGGCTGCTTAGAGAGGGCTTCCCAGCACAAGAAAGCAGCCACATTGGGGTGAGACAGAATGAAAAGAAAAGAAAAGAAAAGAAAAGAAAAGAAAAGAAAAAAACAATACCCTGATTTCATTCTCTTCCCACTATTTCATCTCCCGATAGCCCCTGAAATTAGCCAAAATCAACAAGAAGCCCAAGGGAAAGAAACCCTATTGATGAAATTCATAGAAGTCCACCTCCCAGGTCACAGAGCAGGGCCATGATGAAGGATATAACCTGAATCTGAAGGAATAAATGGAAGACAGCCAGCACACCAGCTAGTCAAGGTTGTCGAATTCTTAACAGCAGGAAAAGCGTGGGTCTTCGAGATTTAACTGCCACCCCTAAGTTACATGGGGGAGAAAATCCTTAGGAAAAAATCTGGGAACCATATTGTTCACTGATTCTAGGGATGATAGTTCTCTGTGGTGAGTATCTTAGTTAAAAAACCTCATACTCATAATGAAGGGCAACTCAGAATTGGCTTGCCATTTAACTACCAGTAGAAGTAGCAGCCATCAAGGATTAGGTCATGTTTACCTGGTTTCTGTTGCCCACTAGATGCATTTATTCCTACTACAAAAGTGCCACTTGTGATTCACGTGAGCCTCAGGCTTCTCCTTTCTCTGAAGGTCTAGTTATACCTTAGGTGAGAGAGATGTACAGGATCCTAGCATCAATGCAGAGTGACTCCATTTGGTGCCATTTTCTCCAGATTCTATATGTAAGGTCAGGAAGTGACTAAATAATTTTAGGTTTCTGCATTTTTTATCCCAGCAAAGAGGATTTGATAACCAGGTTCCTGTCACTGCTCTGTGCCCAAATACAGAAGAGAGAAAGAGAAATGATCATCCAATTATGTGATCAAATACTACCTCTTACATATTTGATTTTTTTTTTGCCAGTCTTACAGAGCTCATATTTTTTGAGCCTCAGAATTAATTAAAGAAAAATCCCTACACGAATATCAAAGGGTTATTAGCAGCCTATGGATATCTATACAATTTGTTTAATTAATCAAAGACTGCTATCTTTCAGACTGTTTGCCATCCCCAAGATCTGTATATCTATCCTCGACAGTTTTGCAAGAAATTCACTCTTTAGCCTTCCCTGGAGATTTCCAGATGTTTAACAACAAGAACCAATAACTTTTGAAATGATCAGTTATTTTCTTCCAGTCAGGTGACCTCACAAATATCTTTAAGAGAATTGTTTGCCTCAAGGAACGTTTCTGTCCATGGTCTAATGCAGACTAAATTCTTGTTTAGGGCCTTGCTAGAGTGTGGTCCTATTTTATTAGTTTTACTCAATATGGGCCCCAGCTTAGGACAGTCTCTACATCAGGGATAAGCTGAGCCTTCACCAACACTTTATACAGAATAGGATCCTTATCTGTTGTCCCCAACAAATGAGTCAAAGATTACCAAGTCTTTACGGGAGAGGTCTCTTGCTTTTGTTATCCTTTCAAAAAGAGTGCAATGTCTGAAGTACCCCAATCAGGGCCTCTGAATCCCAAAAAAGTTGTCCAGTGCTGACACTCTTCACTATTCTGAAGGCAAACAATGAAACCCTCTTCAGGCCACAACCAGGGATATTCAGGTTACTGATTTTATAACCTTGGTTGCCTGGTTTCCCATGGCAACCACCAGTTCTTCCAAGGTTACTGTGGATAACAAGCAGCAAAGTAGGGGGTTGTTAGAAGCAGGCATGCTGAAAAGTGACAGGTGTCAGAAAGAGAAGAGACAGAAGGTACACTAACTGGAAATGCCCAGCAGCCTACGGCCAGTAAGTGTTGGCCACATAGCCCTTAGTACCACAATCATCCCTGAGGGCATCACTATATTTGAGCCATACCAATGGCCCTGAATCATCAGGAAAAGATTAACTTATGTCAAGAATATTCTGTCAAGTAAGGAAAATAAGTTTTCAATACATCTTAGAAATATCTCCATCAAAAATGATTATATATGCACATATACATGATGTGTTTAAACTATTAAGCCTTAGTTACCTAAAAATTCATATACAGAAACATTTAGTAATTGACAGTGCTGAATATAAAAGCCTTTGATCTGTGTAAGGTTATTTCTTCTCGGGGATCAAGGGTTGGATGCAGAGAGTTCCCTTGATTGCTTATTGGCCTGGCTCATATTAATTCTTCTTATTCTAACACGGAGTGTGAGTGTGCCTGTGTCTTCTCAAATCATATGAACTGGTAGGAGGAGTGGACCAAAAAGAAGGTATATAAATTTCCGAAACAGTGGAGATTTCAGAATGTAAGCAATGGAAAGAGTAGTGACAAAACAACTGATCAAATGATAATTGCTTCCTCTGTTTTTCCATTCTTTCTGCTTCCCTCCTGGCTCCTTCTGCTCATTTGAATGCCTGCTTTCCTTTCCCAAATCACTATCATTTCCAGAGATAATTGTGCTGCTTAAAAAGAATCTCACCCTTCTCCTTATCAGTCTATGTGTGGCTAAGGGGACTGGTGTTTCTCTCCACCACCACCCCTCTTGCCTTCCTTTCCTAATGTATTTGACTGAAAATTAGAGAGGAAGGGGCAGAAGCTGAGGTAACTGTCCTCACAAATTAGGCTCCTTAAACTTCCAACTCGGCAGTAGCTTGAGTAAACAAGAGTGGGGTGCGCAGTGTGTTGGGGGGCTAAGTCCAGTGGCAGATCCATGCCTCCATCACAGGGCACCGGCTGCATTGCTTTAAGTGTGATTTTTTTTTAAGTTTATTTATTTGGAGAGAGAGAGAGAGAGAGAGAGAGAGAGAGAGAGAGAGAGAGAAAGCATGAGTGGGGGAGGGGCAGAGAGAGGAAGAAAGAGAGGATCCAAAGCAGGTTCCATGCTGCAGAGCAGAGCCCGACATGGGGCTTGAACCCACGAACCAGGAAATCACGATCTGAGCCAAAATCAAGAGTCAGATGCTCAACTGACTGAGCCACCCAGGCACCCTGAAGTACACTTTTAATTGTTAACTCTGGAGCTTAATTACTTTAAGAAATTCAGGAAGTAAATCGAAACATGGAAAATTGGTAAAAAATAATAGTAGTTCCTTAAAATAAAGAATAATGACCCGTGTTTCCAAACAACATTATATCAGAGATACTAGTCAATGCAAAATAAAGAGAAGCATAGAAGGATCAGGATGGAAGAAAGAGGGCTATTATTATTTTTTTTCAAATGATGTGACAATCTAAAAAGAAAACCAAAAATAATTTACAGGTAAATTTATTAAACTTAATAAAAAGTTCATTAGTGTTGGCTAAAATAAGATCAATGGCCAAAAGTCAAGTTAGAACATGTGACTTATAGATGGGAGAAGGAGCCCATTTCTTTTTTTTTTTTTTTTTTTTTTCAACATTTTTTATTTATTTATTTTTGGGACAGAGAGAGACAGAGCATGAACGGGGGAGGGGCAGAGAGAGAGGGAGACATACAGAATCGGAAACAGGCTCCAGGCTCCGAGCCATCAGCCCAGAGCCTGACGCGGGGCTCGAACTCACGGACGGCGAGATCGTGACCTGGCTGAAGTCGGACGCTTAACCGACTGCGCCACCCAGGCGCCCCGAAGGAGCCCATTTCTAAAGGGAACATAAAATAGAAATTTCCTAAGAAAATTGATTTTCAAAATATGTAAAAGACTTTGTGGAAATTATAACAGTGTATAACTGAAAGGCATTAAAGAAGGCCTAAATAAATGAAGAGAACTATATTGCTCACAATAGAAGACTTAGGTTACTTTTCCTTAAAATACAATTCTACTTTAAAAAAATCTCAACAGAAGTATTTTCATGGAGTTGGACAAGCTTATTATAAAATTAATATACATGCAAAGAGCCAAGAATTGCTAAGACATCTCTAAAAACACAAGAACCAGGCAAAAGACTTTTCCCAACAGGTATCGAGGATTAGTTGAAAACTACTGAAATTAAGGGGTGCTTGGGTGGTTCAGTCGGTTAAGTGTCTGACTGGGGCTCAGGTCATGATCTCGCCATTTGTGAGTTTGAGCCCTGTATTGGGCTCTATGCTGGCAGCTCAGAGCCTGGAGCCTGCTTGGGATTCTGTACATGTCTCTCTCTGCTCCTCACCCACTCACATTCTGTCTCGCTCTGTCTCTCAGAAATAAATAAATGTTGAAAAAAACCCTACTGATATTATAATAGTATAGGATTAATAGAAGCTTAAGCAAATGGACCACCAAAACAGAATGCATAATCTGGAAGAGCTATGCATGAAAAGAAATCTGATATATAAGAGTTGATATTGTAGATGGCAAAATGATGGTCTTTAGTGTTTGTGAATTGTGTGTGTATGTGTGTGTGTGTGTACACATATATATGTATACATATATAATGTTTATTTATTTATTGAGAGAATGTGTGCAAGCATGAGAGCAGGGGAGTGGCAGAGAGAGAGAGGGAGAGAGAATCCCAAGCAGGCTCCACACTCAGCACAGAGCCTGATGCAAGGCTCCATCTCACAACCGTGCAATGATGACCTGAGCTGAAATCAAGAGCCAGATGCCTAGCTGACTGAGTCACCCAGATGCCCCAGTTTTTTAAATGTTTATTTATTCATTTTGAGAAGGGGGAGAGGCAGAGAGAGCGAGAGAATTCTAAGCAGGCTCCAAGCTGTCAGTGCAGAGCCCCACATGGGACTTGATCTCACGAACCATGAGATCATGACCTGAGCCAAGATCAAGAGACTGACGCTTAACCAACTGAGCCACCCAGGCACCCTGTGAATTGTATATTTTTAAGGAGAAAAACATACTTCCTTCCCTCATATCAAATAGAAAAATTACTTCCAGATGGATTAAAAATTTAGACGTAAAAATAAAAGACATGTAATGAGGGAGAAGCACATACATGCTTTAAAAGGAATGATTTGTTTATTAAACTGTGCGGTGAGTACAGAAATATATATTTTCATGTCTTTCCTTAAATAGTATGTGTGTATATATGTGTACCTCATATATATATGTGCATGAATATATACACAAACATATCTGTAATTTTTACATGATGTAATTCATAATAAAAGTAAAAGATTATATACGTAGAACTATTGACGTTTATATATTTAAATTTCCTGATTATTTTCTATACCGAAGATTCTCTTGTAGAAATAATACTTCTATATTGTTTACTTCACAACTCTATTTTCCTAGAAAATGTTACATATGAGTGTTACAGAGTTTCAACATTTCTACAGCTTGCATAAGTGAAGCTGAAGGTTAGAAGCATACTTTCTGAGTTCATTCATTCATTCATTCATTCATATTGAAACAGCTTGGTAAGCTTACATTAAGTGACAGGAAAGTGGATGAGCCCTGTTCACTTGAGTCTTTTTTTTTTTCTAATTTGTTTTTCACATTTATTTATTTTTGAGAGACAGAGCGGGAGCAGGGGAGGGGCAGAGAGAGAGGGAGACACAGAGTCTGCAGCAGGCTCCAGACACAGGCCTGCAGCAGGCTCCAGGCTCTGAGCTATAAGCACCTGACACGGGGCTCGAACCCACGAACGGAGAGATCATGACCTGGGCTGAAGTGGGATGTTAAGTTCTATTTTTCTAGGGATGCATCCATTTAACTGTCCAAATTTATTGGCATAATGTTGTTCACAACATCATCTTACTATCCTGTGAAGGTCATGGTGTGATAGTTCATTTCTTCTTAGCACTAAATAAGTTTCCATTGTATGGATATACACCAGTATTGACTTATCCATTCACCCACTGAAAGACAAGTTTTGGCGATTATGAATAAAGCCATTATAGACATCTCTGGGCGGGTTTTCATGTGGACATACATTTTCAACTCCTTTGGATAAATACCAAGAAGTATGATTGCTCATTCTTACAAATCGCCTGACCCAGGCTCCTTTACCCTCCAGCTTCTGGCTGGATTTAGCCAGTGGAAGGTTGGGTGGTGGAAGGTGAGAATACTGATCACCTTTTTGTTCCCTCGCTGACTTGTCAAGGTTTTGGTAGCAAGCGTTTTCCTGCAGGCTTGCAATACTTGTGAGATGAGTTTTTGTAGCTCCAGCTCTCGCCACGTTTTGACACCACTGGGCCCACCTTTGCCATTTCAGGATGAAGGGCGCTAACAGCTTTCCATTCTTCCTCTTCCTGGGCTCCTTGCCATCCCTCCCTGATCCTCTTATGCCTCCTCTCTTCAGTTAAACCTTGTGAGTGCGCCCCCTACCTACCACTCGTAGGAAGTACTAGAAGGAAGAACAGGAAGATGTGTGTCTGATGCCTCTGAAGCACTTCTAATTATCTCGGCCTCACCTGTTTCTCATATCCTCAACACTTCTTATGACACAGAAAGTGTCACAGGCGACAGATTCCACGTGGGCCCATGTGGTTCTATCTTCTGAAGTCTCCAGACGTGTGCCTGGGTCTCTTGCCACTTCCGGGAATCAGTGAAATTCCACAAGGCACGCCTAAGGCCTGGCTTTCTGCCAAGGGGGTGCCATGGCATAATCTAGAAACGCAGAGGACAAACTCCTCTCTGAAGTAAACACTGCCCAAAGAGGGAGAGAGAGGAGAGAAAGGGGGAGAAGACAGGGCAGAAGCACCCATCTTCTTTTACTCTTTGATGCATGATTTCTACATCCAGCCAGTATAAAGATGTTGGCTGTGGCTCAGCAGATGCTGTTGTGCCACTGTCGTGAAGCAGCGAAGGACTGGCCAGCACAGGAATGCGTCCCCTGTGTCCACTTCCCATCCTTCCATGCTTCACTTTCTTTTATTCTAACAGTTATGGCCTTGGCCTGGCACCTCCCAAATACAGCATTACCACGCGGGTTAGACTTAGTTTTCAAAGACCCAGGTAATACACTGAATAATAACAGGGAGACATCTTTAGATACCATGACTCAGGTAGATATCCTTGAGGAACTTGTGTGTAAACTAAAGTCTGGGGATGCCTGGGTGGCTCAGTTGGTTGAGCGTCTGACTTCAGCTCAGGTCATGATCTCATGGTTCGTGAGTTCAAGTCCTGCATCGGGCTCTGGGCTGACAGCTCAGGGCCTGGAGCCTGTGTCTCCCTATCTCTTTGCCCCTCCCCCGCTTGAGCTTATCTCCCTGTCTCTCAAAAATAAAAAAAGAAAATAAAACGTAAACTGAAGTCTGAAGGATGGGAAGCAAGCCATATAAAGAGTATTTTTGTCACAGAGAAGAGCACTGACTATGGATTCAAAGCATAGGTTCAAGAAAGAGGAATTCCCACAAGACCAATGTGAATGAAGCATGGTGAGGAAGAGGGAGAGAGGTGTGAGATTGAAGAAGCTGGCAAAGGTGTTGAGGCCAGAGAAAAGATTTGAGATTTAGTCTAAGTGCATTAGGTAAAATAAAAAGTCATTAGACAAGTTGAAGAAGAAAAGAGCCATAAAATGATTTGTATTATATAATTTTTTGTAATTATGTTAATGTTTACTTATTTGAGAGAGAGAGGGAGAGAGAGAGAGAGAGAGAGAGAGAGAGAGAGAGAATGAGCAGGGGAGGGGCAGAGAGAGAGGGAGACACAGAATCCAAAGCAGGCTCCAGGCCCTGAGCTGTCAGCACAGAGCCCAACACGGGGCTCGAACTCACGAACGGTGAGATCATGACCTGAGCCAAAATCGGGACACTTAAGCAACTGAGCCACCCAAGTGCCCCAAACTGATTGGTTTTTTTTAAAACCTCATTCTGGCTACTATGTAGGAATGGCCAATACTGGCATATGTGCTGAACTGAAATTGGTTGGAAGTACAAAAGTTGTGGTGAACTTGAACTGCATGGTGGAGATAACGGACAGAGTGGAGAGATACAAAATACATTCTGGAGGAAAAAAGAAGATTGCCAGATTATTAATTGGATATGGAGGCTGAGAGAAATAGTGATACCGGGGCTTTTGAATTAGTACATCTATCGATGATGATGGGCTACTTACTGAAAGAGGGGCATTTTGGGGAAGTCCAGTTGGGGGGAAGTAAAGGGCTCCATAGACTGACATGTTGAATTGGAGGTGCTGCTGCTATGGCAAGATAGAGATATCAAGCTGAAGTTAGAAGCACAGTGCTGCAGAGCAATATCATTGGTAGGCGGCCTCATAAAGCTGGCATTTACGATTACGGGAAAAAATAGATCACCTAGGAAGAAATGATGGAAAAGGAATGAAGGCCCAAGCCAGGTCTTGAACAGGAGGAGACTGTAATAAAAGAGACTACAAAATCGCTGTCAGGAAGGCAGAGAGAAGGTGAGCTGTCACCATGATTGAAAGGAGAATATTTCAAACAGGGAATGGTCAACAGAGTTGGGTGCTGTTGCACTGCTGAGTCAGATGAGGACACAGAGTCGGCTATTTGATGTGACACCACGGAGATCATGGATGACTCAAAGCCTCGATGACTGAAAGATTTAATGGGGTGATAAGACTAAAAGGCAGAGTAGAGGAAGCCAAGAAAAAAAGCAACACCAAAGTATCGCTTCCCATGCAACACATTGGGAAAAACTGAACAAACAAACCCACCAAGCACTGTTGAACATGTAAGGAACCAGGAATGTGCAAACACTTCAGGTGACTTTGGAAATTAGAAAAATAAATACTTTTAGAATCAATTTATCAGTATTAAAAAAAATATGATGACTATTTTTAAGACACAACTAGTTTATTTCTTAGAATTAGCGCTGTGGAAACTCATTTATATGCACAGGGTGATGTCTGCAAGGGTGCTCATTGAAACCCGGTAGTAAGAGACTTAGGGGAGATAGTCTAACTGTCCATCCTTCAGGAACAAATCCAAGGAACTTATTCAAATGACGCTATAACAGGTACCATAAGGGAAATATAGGAAATTAACCTACTTCAGCACGGATAAATTTCGAAACAGAATTTTGAGTGAAAAGGAGTTTCCAAATAATTGCAAAGTGTGATGCCGTGTGTCTATTTTTTTTAAAACACGGTCCAGTATTTAAAAATTTGCGGGTATGTATGTATATAAAAAACTTAAATTAAAAAACGGCCATGGGGTGGATACAGATCAAGTATCATTTATATAATACCAACATTTTTGTTTCCACTTCTAACCTCTCCATCAATGGTAGTCTCATATGTCCATGCAACTGTCTACTCTTCTGTGGAGCCCAATCCTCAGTACCCAACCATTCATCTCAGTACCCAGCCACACCATGAACCCAGGTTCTTTGGCCCCAGATCTAGATTTTATTCAAACTTTGTTTCTCCCTCTTGTAGCCCTACATGCACACCATCAACAAGTCATTTTTTTAAATATGGTCATTTATTTTTTAAATTTATTTATTTAAATTCAAGCTAGTTAACATACAGTGAAGTATCAGTTTCAGGAGTAGAGCCCGGTGATTTCATCACTTACATAAAACACCCAGTGCTCATCCTAACAAGTGCCCTCCTTGAAAAAAAAAATTAATGTTAATTTATTTTTGAGAGAGAAAGAGAAAGACAGCATGAATGGTGGATAGGCAGAGAGAGAGGGAGACACAGAATCAGAAGCTGGCTCCAGTCTCTGAGCTGCCAGCACAGAGCCAGACATGGGGCTTGAACTCACAATTTACGAGATCACGACCTGAGCTGAAGTCAGACGCCCAACCTACTGAGCCACCCAGGTGCCCCAACAACCAGTTCCCTCCTTAATGCTCATCACTATGGAGCCCATTCTCCCACCCACCTCCCCTCCAGCAATCCCCAGTTTATTCTCTGCATTTGAGACTCTCTTCTGGTTTGCCCCCTCTCTGTTTTTATCTTATTTTTCCTCCCTTTCCCCTATGTTCATCTGTTGTGTTTCTTAAATTCCACAGATGAGTGAAATCATATATTTTTCTTTCTCTGACTTATTTTGCTTTAGCATAATACACTCTAGTTCTATCTACAGTGTTGCAAATGTCAATATTTCATTCTTTTTGATTGCTAATTTTGCAATGTTTATATATATACAATATATATATGTAATGTATATAATATATATATATATGTAATGTATAATATATATATATATATATATACACACACAACACCTTCTTTATTCATTCCTCAGTTGATGGACATTGGGGCTCTTTCCATAAATTGGTTATTATTGATAGTGCTGCTATAGACATTAGTGTGCATGTGCCTCTTTGAATCAGCATTTTTGAAAGTCATTTTGATTTTGGCTTACAAAAATATCTCACATCTGACCATTTCCCACCACTTCAACTACTACCATGATAGTCCAAGCCACCAGTGTGTCTTCCCTATTTTGTTGCAGCAGATACAAATGGAGATTCTCTCTCTCTCACTCTCTCTCTATAGTTCAACACTGGTCTTGCTATCTTTTAAGATCTGAACCACATCAGGCCACTATCTGATTCAAATTCATTCTTGAGATACAATACAGATTCCTCTTTATGACTTCCATGAAGTCAAAGCCATTTTTATATGTCATGTAGTCTAAAATATAGGTTTGTTGGGGAGCACCCAGGTGGCTCAGTCAGTTAAGTGTCCAACTCTTGATTTCAGCTCAAGTCATGATCTCACAGTTCCTGAGATTGAGCCCCACCTTGGGCTCTGTACTGACAGCATGTAGCCTGCTTAGGATTCTCTCTCTCCCTCTCTGCCCACTCCCCACTCGTGTGTATGCACTCTCACTCTCTCAAAGATAAGTAAATAAAAAAATCAAAGAATTTACAGGTTTGTTGGATGAATAAGTGAATGGGGGAAATCACTGAAGGAATAAGACACTTGTAGTGGTGAAAGCTGATGGGCACAGGTGGAGAAAATATCTGTTAATGGGAGGCAGAAAAGTTTTCTATTATAATGAGAGAGGATGGAGGAGAGGATTGACGGTTTGGTGGAAGGAAGATTAAAGGACTCCCTTTTCGCTGGTCTTTATTACCTCAGTGAAATCTCACGAAAGGTCAGCATCTGATAGAATGTGTGGACTGTGAGAGAAGTATGAGGAAAGGACAGAAAGTGTATTTTAGAGAATAGGAAGTTAAAATACCTATGAAAGTAAGATTTCCAGGACACGTTTAGCGCCCACTACACTTCTGCAATTATGAATTTACAGCGAATCTAGCTTGCATATAATGATTATATCTAACGATGGATCCTGAAATCTAAGGTGGGCAAGGATGAAATGAACATAGGGGGAAGGTGAGACATAGCGAGAAATTGGTAGGGCTAATGTACTGAAGACTTGGATGTGAGGTGAATTGTAGCAGAGGAAGGCCTGGGTAACTGAGCTAAAAAAAGATGAAGAGCTGAGAAAGGAATGCTTGAGGTAGATATTTCGGAGGTGGAACACCAAAAGCCAAGACACGGGGTAATTGAAGAAGAATGTAGAGAACGTTATTGGAAAAGAAAGGAGCAGAGTATTAAATCACATTAAAAGAACAATTATAGATAGTAGGTACTCCAGGGGAGAAAAAATCTACAGGAATACAGAGGACAGTAGGAGGAAATAACCAGGAAGGGGGTTGATATCATTAATACACAGGGCTTGGTTTGGTTTAGAAGGAAATGCGGAAGAGGGACGTCTAGAAATGTTAGACATGGGTGATACTCACCCTACTTCCTGCCAGGAAGGAATGGAATTTAGTAGATCTCTTTTCTGAGAGGGGGCAAAATAATAATGATAATAATAATAATATCCTCTGTTTTTGTTAAAAAAATTCAAAATGCCTGAGTCTTTGGTATTCTCTACTGCATGACTCTGGGAGAGTCATTTAACATGCCTTGTTTTGAATTTCCAACCTAGGCTGTAAGCTGCATTAGCTAGATGATCTTTAAGCATTTACCTAGAATCAGGATTCTATTTCTTTATATTCATCATATTTACCACATTGCCTTCTGTATTTTACCAGTTTTCAATTATTTTGGAATTATACTTGCTATTTGCTAAAAAGGAACTTTAAGTAACCAGGATACATGCAGTTTTCTTCTGCTTCCCAAAGACAAAATTGGTGGAAATACAGTAATCTATATAGATAACACTTGGTTAGTCACACAAATGAAGCTTGGCTTCATTCCTGATAATTTGAACATCAGATAATGAAAAAGCCATTTATATTTGGATTTGAACCACTCTATGATGTTATTTTGTGAGTGTACTTTCTTAATTACAACGTAAACTAAACAAACTTTGCATTCTCCAGGGAATTATCAGCGAGGAGGCATGGAAATGAAGAGTTCTGGATTTATGCTAATAGAAAGAGAAAGACCAGGTTAAGATTTCCAAAGATCACCAGCAAATAAATCCACTGAATAATGGAGAGTTAACTAAAGAAGCTTAGCTCTGTTTGACCATTCCCACATTTAAATGACCTAAAGTGTAAATGTTCTAGCACAGTGCCTGGCACAAAACAACTCAATAAATATTGATTTCCGTCTTTCTTCCTTTGATCATTATAGAGGCTCTTTTTTTTTTCCTTTTTTAACTTATATGAAGGTCATTTCTTATCTTCCTCTCTATTGATTTCAATCCTTAGAGAATTAAGAGATCACAAATACAAACGAAACAGTGGTGAGGTCTTGTTCTATGGCACAGCCTAATGTGACAATGAGAATGTTTCCCCTTTGTATAAGGGTATTGTTAGGAAATGTATGCACTCAGACTAGCATCAAAACTATTTATTTAGTAGATATGGGGTAGACTGTCCTTTTCGTTACTCAAATAGGACATATGGCACCATGACAATGATTATTATAAGCAGCTGGTCTTAAGATGGACAGTTTGAACATAATACAATAAACCTTCACAAATGGGATTTTACCAGGCTCCAGGTATTTTCCCTGCTGTGTGAGATCTTCTGGGTTAAATCTCTTTGTTCAGCTCAGACAGGTCGTTTGTCAAATTCCTTCTCATTATTAAAAAATGTATTCAATAGCATTTAATGAGTACATATGGGTTCAGAAATGATCACAAATCAAAATTTCAAAAGTCATATTTTTATCTGCACTCTCCAAGACTATGAATATGTAGCAGGCCCTTAATGTGGACTATTCTTAATGCTGAAACAGGAGCTGATCCCTGTAATAGTCATTGAGTTTTTATAGCCTTCAATTTTCAGGTATGGAAATGACAAAACCCAAAGAGATGGAGTCAGCGTCAGGGAAAGAAGCCACAACAAGAATGGGGCTTCCAACTTCAAATTAAAGTCTCGATTTAAGCATTCTTCCATTTGGTGACTTTGCAATATTAATGTTTGCCACTTCATTCTTGTATTTAGAAACCAGTTTACAGAGCGCTTTGCAAACAAAATATGTTTTGTAAGTGGAATTGGTGTTACTGGTAATTGTTTTAATAAGTGTGATTTTATTCGTCTAGTTTTACAGACTACCTGGAGCCTTGTTTGGAAGCACTGCTTCTTGTTTTTGCACAGTCAAAACAGTGCATCACAAAATCAAGGGGGCAGGGAAACTTTTCAATTCCACGCAGAGAAGCCTGCCAGCTGTTACCTAAACTGAGAATATTCCTGTTAATAATGCTTGCTATTTACCATGGCAGAACATCTCACAGGGCTAAGAACTATGGCAATCCACCAAAGCCTCTCTTATTTGGGCCAGGTTCTAATCCAAGAAGACCTTTAAAATGTGGTTCACAAAAGTACGAAAATTGCCTGGGACAGTGGACGCAGCAGCCACCCGCAGCTGGACAGAGACGAAGAAGGAGAGTGTGCCCTGCTTTCAGGCCAAGAACACTCACCTGGGCCTGGCCCACCAACACCTGCTCCCACCACTTTCTATGCTTTCACCTTCTGCTGACTTAATGCAGGACATTAGGTGGGCATTTCAGGAGCTGTGGAAGGTGATAGAGCCCTGAGATGGGGAACAGCCCGGCTCCTCAAGCCACTGCTTGAATGAGAGCTACTTGTTTTGAAGTTTATGTGAGCAAAAACACACTTCTTGAGTGAGTGTGTGTGGGTGTGTGTGGGTGGGTGTTATAGTCTACATTCACATAATATTGGACAAGACAGGCAGAGACACAGTCTCAACAAAAACCTCACCCCCAGCACAGTGACCCATAATCAAGAGAGATCTCACAAGTCCAAAGCTTCTTCCTAAAGAGTGAAAAAAGCCTGTGTCCCACCCACATCGGGCATCCGACCTTTGGAACCTACAATGGTGAGTAGAGCCCCCAGAATATTGGCTTTGGTCCCGAAGACTCGAAGCGCGGTCTGGAACTGAGTTATTTCTTAAAGGGCTTGATTGCTTTTTCTTTTAAGGGTTCCTCATCCTGGGGACTAGCATGAAGGCTGCAGTTTGTAAAGTGCCTGGACCGTATGTGAAGGAAATTCATTTGCTAATCTTCAAGTGTCTGTCAGAGAGGCAGGGGCCTGCAGGGAAATTTCTCTACAGGAAATTCGGCATTGGCAGGTACCATTTTTGTGCTCTCCTTCTACCTTGATGACTCCAGTGAACATGCCCTGACCCTGTGCTCTCCTGCTATACCACTAAAGCATGTGGGGGTGTCCCTGCTCTGCACTCCCCTGTTGCTTCACTAAAGACAGTAGATGTACACAGTACATAGAGGAGATGCTCCTTGATTACCTGGTTCTGGTGGCCAGGGTATTGCACTCCTGGGACCCATGGGACTAACAATCAGAGACAGTTGTTGGTAGGCTAATACCCCCAGGGCACCACACAGACAGCAGGCTAACGCATGCATCCAATCTTTCTGTGAAAAATACTTGTTAACTTGTCCTGGGGTTTGAGCCTGAGAGGAAGACTTCCAAGTTTGCCTTACAGGCTACATTGCTGTTTGCAGGGAACATAGGCTGGGGGACGTCATCTTTGTGTTCTCATTCAGCCCCACCACACTTCACCAGGACCTCCCAGAAAGGAGCTTAGACGTTTAAGCAGAGCTTAATTTTTGTACCTATTGCCCGGGAGACGCTGCCACATTGCCTGTTCTGGAAGCCAGCAGGGTTTACAATTGCCATCCCACAAGACTATATATATATTTTCATACTTTAAAAGTTGCTGCTGAAGGATCTGGCTTCCAATCAGCTTGAAAATACATGCTAAGTAAGATACTTTTCTTTGGAACACTGACAGGTCTTGGCATGCTCTCAAATACCTGGGATCAATTAAAATAAGTCAGACTGCTGGGGCACCTGGGTGGCTCAGGTGGTTGAGCATCTGACTGGGGCTCAGGTCATGATCTCGTGGTTTGCGGGTTCGAGCCCTGCAACCGTCTCCAGGCTGACAGCTCAGAGCCTGGAACCTGCTTCGGATTTTGCATCTCCTTCTCTCTCTGTCCCTCCCCTGCTCACGCTCTGTCTTTTTCTCAAAAATAAATAAACATAAAACATTTAAAAAATAAAGTTAGACCACTAAGAAAATCACAGAGATTCAAGAGACAACCAAGAACTAGAGCAAGGTTGAAAGATAGGGTTCATCTACACAAGACCACTCCTTCAAGACTGAGGGAGGTAGCTGTTTCACCTAATCTATAGAAACAAACACAGAATCAAGCAAAATGAGGAAACAGAGGAATATGTGTGAAACGACAACATAAAACTTCAGGGGGGAAAATCTTAGTAAAAGGAAGATAAATAATTTACCTGATAAAGGGTTCCAAGTAATGGTCCTAGAGATGCTCACCGAACTTGGAAAAAGAATGCATAAACACTGAGAGAACTTCAGGAAAGAGACAGAAAATATAACAAAGTACCAAACAGGGGCCACAGAGCAGAAGAAAACAACTGAACTAAAAACTAAAGGGTTCAACAGCAGACTAGATAAAGCAGAAGAAAGGAACAGTGATTTAGAGGAAAACACTGTGACACTTCCCAAAACAGAGCAGCAAAAAGAAAACAAAGCAAAAAAAAAATTAAGTTTTCTTTATTTATTTATTAATTTACATCATTTTGAGAAGGAGAGCATGAATTGGGGAGGAGCAGAGAGAGGGAGAGCGAGAGAGAATCCCAAGCAGGCTCCGAGCTGTCAGCACAGAGTCCCATGCAGGGCTCAAACTCACGAACTGTGAGATCATGACCTGAGTCAAAATTAAGAGTCAGACACTTAACCAACTGAACCACCCAGATGCCCCCAAAATAAAACATTTTTACAAAGTGATAGCTTGAGGGACCTGTGTGAGGCCATCCAGTGGAATAACATTTGCATTATAGGGATCCCAGAAGGAAAACAGACAGAGAAAAGTGCAGGAAATTTATCTGAAAAGATAATGACTGAAAACATTTCTTAAGCTGGGGAAGGAAACAGACAAGCACATCCAGGAAGTCTGGAAAGTTCTAAATAAATGAGTCCAAAGAGAGATATACTATGACACATTACAATTAAAATGTCAAAATTAAAGATACAGAATCTTAAAAGAAGCAAGAAAAAAACAACTTGTCATGTACAAGGGAAGTCCCACAAGACTATCAGCAGATTTTTCAGCAAGAATTTTGTAGACCAGAAAGGAAAGGCATAATATATCAAAAATGCTGAAATAAAGAAAGGGAAAAAAATTTTTCAACCAAGAATATTTTACCTGGCAAGGTATCAATCAGAATTGAAGGAGAGATAGTTTTCCAGGTAAGCAAAAGCTAAAGGGGTTCATCACCACCCAACTGGCCTTACAAAAAAAAAAGTTAAAGGAATTTCCTCAAGCTGAAAAGAAAGGGCAGTAATTAGTAACAAAAAATATGAAAGTATAAATCTCACTGGTAAAGGTAAAGATACAGTGAAGGTATGGCTTATACTTATAAAGCTACTATGAAAGTTAAAAGTGGAAAGTAGTATAAATAACCGTAACCATAATAACAGTTAAGGTATACACAAAATAAAAAGATGTCAAACGTCACATCAAAAACATAAAACATGGAGGGGATGGGCTAAAAATACACAGTTTTAGAATATGTTTAAACACCAGCTGTTATCAATTTACTGTAGACTGTCACATATATAGGATGATATACGTGAGACTCATGGTAACCACAAAGTAAAACCCTATAGAAGATACACAAGAGATAATAAGAAAGGAATCTAACCATAACAGTAACGGAGGTTATCAAATCACAAGGGAAATAGAACAAGCAATTCTAAAATTGTATGAAATTCCCAAAGACCCCAAATAGCCAAAGAAATCCTGATAAAGAAGAACAAATCTAGAGGTATCATGCTTCCTGATTTCAAACTATATTCTAAAGCTACAGTAATCAAAACAGTATGGTTTCAGCATAAAAAAAAAGACACATAGGTCAAAAGAATAGAATAAAAAGTCCAGAAATAAAGACACGCATATATATAGTCAAATAATTTATAACAAAAAGATAAGAATATACAATGGGCCTAGGGCAGTCTCCTTTATCAATGGTGCTAGGAAAACTGGACAGCCACATGCAAAAGAATAAAACTAGATCACTATTTTACACCACACACAAAAATTAACTCAGACTTGAGTTAATTAGGACTTGAATATAAGAAAAGAAACCATAAAACTCTTAAAGGAAAAGTAGGCGGGAAGCTCTTTGACCTCAATCTTGCCAATAACCTTTTGGATCTAACTCTAAAAGCAAAGACAACAAAAGCAACTATATACAAATGGGACTACATCAAACCAAAAAGCTTCTGCACAGCAAAGGAAAGGGCTACCGACCGAATGAGAGAATATATTTTCAAATAATATATCCAATAAGAGGTTAATATCCAATATATATAAAGAACTCATACAACTCAATAGTAAAAAGAAAAAATCCAATTAAACAAATGAATATACATTTCTCCAAAGACATACAGATGGCAAACAGATACATGAAAAAATACTCAACATTGTTAATCATCAGGGAAATGCAAATCAAAACCACAAAGAGATATCAACTCATACCTGTCAGAATGGCTAGTATCAAAAGATAGGAGACAAAAGTTTTCCTATTCTATCAAAAGATAGAATAACAAATGTTGGTGAGAATATGGGGAAAAAAGGAACCCTCGTGCACTGTTGGTAGAAATGCAAACTGTGTAGCCACTCTGGAAAACAGGATGGAGTTTCCTCAAAGAGTTAAAAATAGACCTACCCTATGATCCAGCAATCACACTACTGGGTATTTAGCCAAAAAATACAAAAACATTAATTCAATGGGATACATGCCCCCCCTATGTTCATAGCAGCATTATTTACAATAGTCAAGATATGGAAGCAGCCCAAGTGTCCATCAATTGAGGAATGGATAAAGATGTGGTATACACATACAATAGAATATTATTTATCCATAGAAGGAATGAAGTCTTGCCATTTGCAACAACATGGATAGAGGTAGAGAGTGTAATGCCCAGGGAAATAGTCAGACAGAAAAAGACAAATACCATATGATTTTACTCATATGTGGAATTTCAGAAACAAATGAACAAATAAAAAGAGAGACAGAAGCCAAGAAACAGACTCTTAACTCTCTTAACTATTGAGAACAAACGTGGTTACCAGAGGGGAGCTGGGTGGGGGGACAGGTGAAATAGGTGATGGGGATTAAGGAATGCGCTCGTCTTAATGGGCACTGGGTGTTGTATGGAAATGTTGAATCACTATTTTGTACATTTGAAACTAATATAACATTGCATGGTTTGGGGGAGTTTTTTTTTGAGAGAGAAAGAGGGTGAGTGGGGCAGGTGCAGAAGGAAGGAGGAAGAGAGAGAGAGAGAGAGAGAAAGAGAGAGAGAGAGAGAGAGAGAATGACAATCTTAAGCAGGCTCCATGCCCAGTATGGAGCCTGACAAGAGGCTCGATCTCACAACCTTGAAATCATGACCTAAATCAATCCATTGTTTAACCTACTGTTTAACCACGCATCCCTGTATGTTAATTATACTGACATTTAAAGAAAAGTTCACTGTCAACAATTTCTCAAAGTCTACTTACAAAATAATTTTATAAACATTTAGGTATTATGGATCATTAATGACTTAAATGACACACATAATGTGATTTGAGCCCTAAAATTTGAATTGCTATCACTATTCTAAAATATTTTGATACTCTCTGTGTCCATATTAACATCACATACCTAGGAACTGGATGAAGGTGACCAAACGGTAAAAACTTCCAGTTATAAGATAAATAAATACTAGGGATATCATGGATGGCATGATGATTGCTATATGATATATCTGAAAGCTGTGAAGAGAGTAGATCCTAAGAGTTCTCATCACAAGAAAAACAAATTTTCTCTTTACTTTTTACTAGGAGATGATGCATGTGAATGGACTGAACTTCGGGTGGCAATCATTCCACAGTATGTGTAAGAAAAGTCATTATGCAGCACTTACACAGTGCTGTATGTCAATTAATTGTATCTCAATAAGACCAGAAGAAAAATAGATACCATTTATATGTGTGAAATATATGTATCATAGAGAATTAAGATTGCATATCATCTAATATATATACATATACACATATATATTATATATAATATGTATAATAATACACAATACACAATGTCCTAACATTATATGTTATATACATAATCATAAGTACAGCTAATATGAGAACTAGACTAGAACACACACAGCTCATGTGATAATATTACGTTACATAGGTAATCAAAGAGCAGCTGATTTGAGAACTATATCAGGATCAAACTTCTAGAATTACAGTCCAAGGTCAGGGTGAAACAGCAGTCAAGCCGCCTTGATGTTGAGTACTGAGCACCTACCCAGCTTTCTTCCATCTCTCGGTAAGGACAGAATTGGTCCCAGATGTCAGGATGACACTGTAGCCTGCATATGGAGATCAAGTGGCTTTAATAGTGTAGAAAGGGGCATTGTGGGGACAAGGAGTATGGCAGGCACTGACAGTCTTCTTTCAAGTGACTTCTTTGTAATCATTTGCAGGTGGCAACTGAAGGCAGATTCGGCCCAAGGCTCTTTACCCAGCTACTTCCAGCCCCTGTCAAGCTCGGGCGGCACCACGGGCTACCTCCAGCCCTATAGACTTTGTCACTAAGACCCTGTTACAACCAGGTACACGCTGGCTTGTTCGGGCCACGCTCACCTCTGTGACTCTTCTGTGTTAAACAGCAGGTCAGCTAACTTCATAATCCTTCACTGGATTTTTCTTCCCAGCTTCCGTCTTCAAGAAGATTATAGTCCTGTGATATCTTTCTTCTTCCCTCTATTTACCACAGGGCCGTGTCTAAATGTGATTAGGTGTACCCCGTGCCGGTGTCTGTGCCCAGAGTCACAAACTGCTAAGAGGTAGATCCGAGGGATGCTCTACAATTTTTCCTTTCCATTTTGCTTTCTTATTGCTCTCCGCAGCTCAAGCGCAGAAGTTAAAACCAATTTATTGCTTTCGCAGACGGACGCTGCAGCCATTACATTGGGGGTTAAGTGGTTTTCACTCTTCCAAAATGGTTAAGATAGCTGTGTTATTGGGTTACTTCAGCTCCCTGTGATCTACATCCTGTTGCCGACTAAGGTCACAGAGATTTTGGAAGCAGAGTGATGAAGCCTTGGGGGTGATGGTTTTACTGAAGCAGCGCGAGCGAATCATCAGTGATGAAAAACCTGCGAGTCCTGATCTCTCTCTGGATTCCTGGAGCTCAAACTGGGATTAGGAGCCCAAGGCAGGCTTTTCTTTCCCACTGGAAGTGTGGCTTCTATTCTTAGGTTCGCATCCCAAGGCACAGAGATCAGGGCAGCTAAGGGTCCTCCAGGATGCTCTAGCATGATTGAGCCTAGCGACCTGAAGCTGCATAGGTATGAGGCTCTTTCTCCTATTCATTAATACACTAGGGAAGAAGCTTCTGAGAATTCTTCTGTGTGGCTGACCCATTATGTGTCCATCCTGAAATTTGGGGCATTTTCCATAATGTCTAGCTCTCACCTTTTTAATTTATTCTTACTTTTTATTGAAGTATAGTTGATACACAATGATACATTAGTTTCAGGAGTACAACACAGTGATTTGACAACTCTATACGTTATGCTATGTTACCAGAAGAGTAGCTACCACCTGTCACCATACACTGTTATTGCAACCCTAATCCTTCTTCTTAAATCTGTTTTTTCCTCCCTGTTTTCCCCTCTTCACAATGGAGCGGGACTATTGCAATCCCTCAACAACTCTGCCCTACTCATGTCTAGTCTCTTCCTCCCTATAAAAAGAATAGGACTGAAAAAGGACAGCCCCGTTATGTTTTACACCGAGAAAACCCAGCCTCATAATTTTATGTTCTCTGTTTTTTTTTTTCCTGTACCACAAATATTGAAGCAAAATCGAGAAGCACTATAAATTTAAGGTGTGGGTTATATGTTACTGGATTTTGCTGCTCTTTTAGGACAAAGAGGATGGAGTAGGTCTTCCGCTCAAGTGTCGCAATGATACTGAGCCCTGTGCTCAGAGAGAGGAAGCAGAAGAGGAAGGAGATAATGCAGCCACAGGGAGCAGTCAGTGGGCGAGGAGAGTAACAGACAAAAGGCAAAGATCCCGGAACTGCTTCCGTCTGTCGCTGGGCAGTTTTACTCAGCCCCTCTCAGCTCACCAGGGTGACATCTGGTGCTGGTATAACCAAGGGTATGATCGTGATTTTGCTTATTTCTTATCTAGATCACCTGTCGGCTCTTCATTTCCCTAGTCATTCCCTCGTTTGGATTCTGAAACACCTTCTTAATGCCACTTTCCTTCTTAATAAGCTTTAATGGCTCCTCATTGCCTATAAGATAAAATTGCATGTACAATTAACTGTAATACACTAAGCTAATAATAGCTAACATTTATTGCGCCCTTTTAAGTGCACTATGCTGAGGGCGTTCTATGTACGATACCTAAATCTCACAACTATCCCGCAGGGTTGGTGTTATTATTCCCATTGCACAGATGAGGGATGTGAGGTTCCAAAAGGTAAGGGGCTTGCTCTCAGTCAAAGGTCTACCAAGTGGTGGAGGTAGGATTTAAACCCAGGTTCTCCTGACTCCAAAGTCATTACCCTCACCATGGGGCATGCAGGTTATGTTCATTCATCAATTCATTCATTTACTTCATTGCCATTAATGTTACTTTTATCCACAAATTGTTGTGGGAAGACAAAAAACAGGAGCAATTAAGTCTTTTAGAGGCATGAAGCAGGGCTAACACTTGAAGGATAAACAGAATGGTTTCAAGTAGTGGGAATGTGGGTGTGAGCAGTGTGTGGGATGGCTTTTGGGAGACGGCTTTCCTAGCACCGCGAACAACAGGAGAAAACAAATAGATAATCAGTCCAAAATGAAGCGCTTTGCCATAGGAAATGAGAAAAAAGAAACCAAACCCTATGAGAAATGTTCTTTTCTTTGATTTAGGCCAAACCTACTGACTTCTTGAAAGAAATCATATGATTCACTATAATCTCCTTTGCAGAAAGGCATGTTGGTCTGGGGAGGGGTAATGCATATCTTGTCTTGGAAATCTACAGCCTCCTAAAGAGGTATTTCTTCATAAGACAGTGAGTCTAGACTCTAGGGAAGGCCATACATCTGGGGAATTATCAAAGCTGTCACCTGAATCTTCCTTCCCCTGGACTCTTCTAGTAGGTTAAGCTTACTAAATATCAGGGGCAGGTACTGTGTGAAGGGAGAAAGGGTTCTGAGGAGAGTCACATGGGCAGGAGTCTCCTTTGTTATCTGTGAGCCTCTGGCATCACATTAGGGCGGCCATCTTACACTCAGCATGGCCACTTGGCTTGAGGGGAGGAGGCTAATTCTGTAGCGCTCTGATGTCTACCGCCCCTGAGACACGACCTGCCTTTGAAGGTGTCCGTTTCATACGATGGCTGGTGGAGAAATGACTTCCACTTCGCGTGCTCATTTGCAGAGGGCAGTGACTGACGCCTCATTCTAAAACAAACACGTGTGAGTGAAAAACAACCAGCCAACGCCGACAAAACCCATCTCCCAGCGGCCCTCCGGAACCTAACACAAACAATTGACTCCAACACAAAACACATACACATTATCTTGTCAGATTCTGCTCTTCCTGCCTCAATTTCTCATGGTGACTGTGATCTTGTTTCTTTCCCTCTCTGTGTCGGTTACCATTCTTTCGGAGACTCGTAAGAAATACAGTTGTTTGGGGTTTTTTTCCCCAGAATTCAGATATGGCCAAATATGAAATTCCCATGAGGTCTCCTCTTGCTCTCCTTATTTAGGCTTCCTCTCCTAACACACAAAAAAACAAATCATATCCGATGACCTGGGGACAGTTTATCTTAGTGGTGGGGGGGGGGAGGAGGAGTCACTGGCTCCATCCCACTTTTCATTTCTGGCCCCATTTCACATTTCTTCTTTGGTGTATTATTGGTGTTCTCCTTTCTTTTGCCTCTTCACCATATTATTTTTTTTTTTTTTAATTTTTTTTTCAACGTTTTTTTTTATTTTTATTTTTGGGACAGAGAGAGACAGAGCATGAACGGGGGAGGGTCAGAGAGAGAGGGAGACACAGAATCGGAAACAGGCTCCAGGCTCTGAGCCATCAGCCCAGAGCCTGACGCGGGGCTCGAACTACGGACCGCGAGATCGTGACCTGGCTGAAGTCGGACGCTTAACCGACTGCGCCACCCAGGCGCCCCTCTTCACCATATTATTTTTAAAAACAGAAGGCACACGACGATTCCTTCAGAGTGTCGCCTAACGTGGTTTATTCTCTTTCAGAGAAACGGCTGAGGAAATACACCCACAGTTCCATGTTCTCTCTCATCTTGCCATGGAACACTTGTGGATTTCCTCTGATTGGATAACCCTGAGAGCGTACAGAGCACACTCTGACCCTGTGTACCCCTTTATCCTCTCCCACCGTGGATTCACCAACCCAGAAAGCAAACCCTAGCTTTGGCAAATGAAGCTATTTAAAGCTATCCTACTAAGTTACGATAAGGGGTCCGTTTCAGACACCTCTCTGGCTCTCATTTCCTCAGGGTCTACCAGATTGACATTGTATTTCTGACATGCTTAATACTCCTTCAAAGATTTTCACTATGCAGTTTCTTAATGCAACTATAATGAGAGCAACCTGAAGAATTTCCTCTCAAGGGAGTAAAATACTGGTTTCCAGTCCTCGTGTTTTCATTTACTATCCAGATGACCTTGAACATGTCCTGTTTCCTTTCTGGCCTCTGCATCTTCAGCTGGAAAAGAGGACTGTGGACTAGATGCTCCTGAGGGTCCGCCCAGCTCTCATCTTTTGCCTACAGAATCCGTGGGCTGATGATCACTACTGACAGCAAATTGAGCGACTCTTTTACGCTTCTACGAAAAAGCAAACTAAAGACAGTCTGAAAATCTGCACGCTATGAGGGTTATAAATTTCACAGGCTGGAATGACAGAGGCAAAAAGTCTTAGGTGGATGATGGAAGAAACTTTTGACTTAAAAGGAAAAGTAAGAGACCCATCCACGCTGGTCTGCGGTCACTCATACACATCCAGAGACATCGCAGCGACCCTGTCCCTGCACCGCCCCATGCCTCAACTTCCTCCTCAGTCTCCGTTTACATAGCAAGTAAGACTCGGAAGTTATAATAGCATTTTATTTTGCCCCAGGATCTCCTTGCAACAGAGATTAATAATTTTCTAGGCTCAGAGCAGAACTGAAAGATCTCACTCTTTCCTTTTTTTTTTTTTTCTTTTTCTTCTTCTCTGTGGAATTCTCTGTCCCAGATCAATTTTTCTTCTGCTCTCACTCTTCACCCTTTTACTACTCTTCATGTCTCAAGTAAGACATTTTGTTCAGGAGGCACCTTCTGTCTGCTGCTTCTGTAGCTCTTAATATCTGAGCCATGTGCTCTGCCCCAGATATGTTACTGAAGGGACCCTTCAGTAGGAAGGCATGTGGCCTGAGATCCTTCTTACTGCTAAATTTAACTTGCTACTTGCTATCTCAAACAAACCATTTCCCTCCTCTGTTTGTGCCTGCGTTTTGTCTCATATAAAATGGAGATAATAACACTTACCTTCTGCAGCCCACCAGGGTGTTATGAGGATTAATTAAAGTTCTTTGAAGATGACAAGTCCTGGGCAAAGTTATTATTAGCTAAGCAAAGTACCTGTTTTAATACCCAGGGTCTCTGGGAAGGTCAGACAAGCTCCCTTAAGGGCAGTCCTCTCTCTCATTTTTCCCATATTACTTTCTGCCAGCTCCAGCCTGCAGAGGACCTGGGGGTGTTCTTTGGAGAATGTGCTTTTTCAATGGGATTAAACTGCATAAATAATTGAAAAGTGCCAATGTGCCTGAAGAGTGCAGAGCACCTTCTCATTACTACCTGCCTTCCCAGCCCCCTCTGTGGAACAATGATTCAGCGCCGTCAACAGTTTTCCGAGGTAAACACGGCCGTGCAGAGGCCGATGCTAATTAATTCTGGGCATATACCTGCCATTTTGCTCACTCCAAAATATTTCACAATGTGGAATATACAAAAACAAAGAAAATTGGCTCATTGTTTCTCACTTCAGTGATGGAAAACCTGGGGTATAAAGGTAGGAACCCGTTTCCTTACGGCCACAGAGGCGGGAAAAAAAAAAAGGCACAATCTTGATTCTTAGACTCACAGAGTTTTTTAGCGGGAAGATTCTGCTAAGTGTAAAAGATAGCATTTTAAAATGTAAAACTGTCCACCCCAGGCCTTAGCTCAACTCTTTAGAGTAGTACCAGTTTGGTGATCGGACGGCCCAGGGACCAATGAAAACCAAAGTTTTCAAGTTTCTGGATGTTTCTCCCCTGCCCCATTTATGCCTTCTCATTAGGATGTAAAAAAATCCCTACTCGGGATGTCCATTACAGTTTCCCTTTTGTAAAACCCAACTAACGTCCTCTCTGTCAGTCTCCTTGAAGCATGATGCTTACTTACAATGTGTACCAAGTACTCTAGATACGATCTGATCGGCATGGAACAAAATGCGGTTTCTTGCTCCCTTGTTCCAGACACTACTTGATGTTACATAAGACACATCATACTGATGACTCATATTATACATAACATCAACTAACACCGCCCCATCCGTTTCGCCTCCTGCTAACGAAGGATATGTTTCTTTATCTCTAACTCATATAATTGATTTTTGACCTGTATGCAAGACTTTACATTGATGGATATTCATTTAGCATTCTGGTCCCAGCCTGTTTTTCTCAGCTTGATTAAATCTTTATCAACCCTGACTTTTCCTTGCAGTCTATAAGTTAACTCTTTTCTCCCAGCGGTGGGAATGTTGGTCCCTTTATTTCCTTTATTGCCTTTGCAGATGTCTGGTCTGCAGAGAAAGACAGCTCAGGAAAAATAAAAGCAAGGCCAAAGCAAGAGAGCTGGTAAGTCAGTGAGTGTAGAAAGGAGAGTGACAGCAGAGAGGACAATGGAACATTTCCTAATTTCTCATCATCCCTTTCTAAAGGCATCAGTGTTGCAAAATAAGAAGAATTTGGTTTCCCCCTGAGCATGCAATAGAAACTTGACTAATAGGTGAAGAAAAGTGCAAATTTCTAATTTTGCAGGCATTTCCTCGACTTGGATGTAACTTCATTTTCCCTATGTCATTTCATCTTTGTGTTTCCCATCAGGAACAGTGAAAGGACCTTGCTAATTCAGGGCAAAAAGTTTTTTAATGGGTCATATACGGAGCTCATACCTTCTCTTTCCACTCCTGGCGGAGGCAGAGGCTTCTTTATTATTTTCTGGGGATCTATATTGTGGCATCACCTACCACCAAGCCATTCGTTTCCGGACAATGCGCTTTCTTTGGCTATTAAAAGTTCACCCCTCTCCCCTCTTTTGGAAATGAAGCTATTGGGATTGTCTTTCATTTCTATTTTTATTAAAAAAAATTTAATGCATTGCCATTTTACCCTCTTGCCTGCAATGATTGCATAAAGAACCAAACAGCAGCCAAGAAAAAGTCTTAAGTAATCCTTAGAGAAATAAGAGAAGCCGTAATTGAATAATCTGCAACCGGCACTTATTATCTGGGTTACAGTCTTTCCTCGTGTCCCTTCATTCCGGATGGGGGTATAAATAGCCATGTGCTCCGGGAAAAGGAAGAGTGGAGTGGAGAGAAGACAAAGTAGAAGGTAGAGTGTCGTGTAAAAGCCAAAGCTTTAAAAAATTAAAGTTGTAATAGCACAAAGATTGCCTTTTGAATTGCACCAGTGTGATTCTCTCTCTGAAATCCAGTTTAGGTTAATGGCCTGAGGAGGCCTTGGCTTCAGCCTCCCTGCAAATGTATGAATTAGGTTTGTGCGGCTCTTGCTGGAGGCTCTCGGCGGGTCTCTGAAAGAGGCATGATGCCACCCCCACTCCCAAGAAAGTAACGGAGCAGACTTCTCTGCTCCCCTCACTCCCAACTCTTTCTCCCTCCTTCTCCCCTACCCCTAGGGTGTGTGCTGACTTTGCCACGAAATACCTCACGGCTGTGGATTCCTGCTGTCTTGGACTTCTGGGTGACACTTTTATTTCCTACTTAGTGACCCAAGGAGCATTGTTTCGACAGTTGGAGCCTGACTGGAAACCTGCAGCAGAGTGTGGGGAGGTGGGGTGGGGGAGAGGTCCATCTCGGCTCGGGCGCGTCTCCTGGTTTCATAGCTTGTTTGTGAGCTTGGACTCTTGCCTGGATTGTGAGTCCTCATAAAATTTTATGGACATGAGGTCCTCACTTTGGCCCCTGGGATTTTTTTTTCCACCTTAGGGATTTTCAGAAGGCTACTTGACCCTTAAAGGGAGAGAGGGAGAGACTGGAGGAAGTGACGTGGAAAAGAGTGGGGTAGGGCACAGAGGATTGCATATCACAGGGACAACCTTCGAAACGGTGACATAGTCTGGATAATGGAAAACTTATCACTCACCCTGGTGTGCTCCTGCGGGTCTCTCCACGGGGGTCTGTGCAAAACTAAGAGAAGGGCCAGAGACAGATAGAGGGTGTCAACTAGGAAGAATGGTCTCCCCATTCAGCTATCTTTAAATGAAACCTGTGTAAGTGCTTGGCAGCTTGAACCTATAAATTGCCCTCCTCTGAGTCAGCAGAAGAATTCCCCTTCTCCATATGACACGTTACTTTATCTCACGTGTGATGGCCAGTATGGAAATGTCTTAGTGTGCATAAGAGCAAATCCTACAGGCCTTCATGGTAAAATAAATAAATACATATAAACAAAAATAAATAAAGAATTAAATACATAAATAAATGAATAAGGAATCAAAACCAAATCAAAACAATGCAACAACAACAACAACAACAAAAGAAGAAGAAGAAGGAATTAAAAAGTTAAGCATAAAAATAAGGTCTCTCTTGGGGCGCCTGGGTGGCTGAGTTGGTGAAGCGTCCACCTTCAGCTCAGGTCATGATCTCATGGTTTGAGGGCGCATCGGGCTCTGTGCTGACAGCTTGGGAGCCTGGAGTCGGCTTCGGATTCTGTTTTTCCCTCTCTGTGCCCCTCCCCTGCTCGTGCTCTGTCTCTCTCTCTCTCTCTCTTTTTCTCGCTCAGAAATAAACATTTAAAAAAAATAAGTTCCCCCAGAAGTTTACAGGACTATTATACACTCCTAATTATTATTTCCTAATTTATCTGATCTTACCGCATAAAAACATGGGCAGGTCTTAACCTTTTTCTTAAATCACATTATTCTGGTTACAGAGGAGTATCCTAAATCTAAGGGACATTGAAGAAGGTGGGAGTGGAAAAATGTCACAGAGCTATTTGGTTTTTTGTTTTGATTTTTTTAATGTTTATTGTTGAGGGGGGGCTGTCAAGGAGCAGAGACAGAGAGAGAGACACAGAACTTGAAGCAGGCTCCATGGTCCGTGCTGTTAGCACAGAGCCCGACGTGGGGCTCAAACTCATGAACTGTGAGATCATGACCTGAGCCAAAGTCGGACGCTTAACTGACTGAGCCACCCAGGTGCCCCAGAGCTATTTGTGACGAAATGTGAAATACCCAGGAAGCCTCCAAGTAATATCAGGGAAAAACTTCCTTGGATGGAGAATATGGATTCAAGTGATTATTGTCTTTTGTCGGTGGTGACAGGAAATTTGAATTGGATCTCCTTTGTCCACAAACCAGTGACACCTGAGAAAATTCTAGCCATTCTTATCACATTCTATGTTATGACTCTAAATAAAAACTCTGCAGAAGGAAATCATCATCAACATCTTGAAGACAAGGAACAAAGATTTACAGACCATCACACCTCCAGAAGATACATAATCCCAACCTCTTATCCCAAACGGTGCCCAGATTGGGTTACGTTTCGGGACATGGTGCTGTTCTATACATGGTTTCACTCCAAATTCTAAAGCAGTAAATTCAGAATCTCTTTCCTTCCTTTATTTTTTTTTAACCAGGAATAAGTTCAATTAATATCAAAATAAATCTTAGAAATGATTATTATCTTCTCGGTCCATTTGGCAACTAGTCTTGGCTACGGTTTTATCATCCCATGATTGATCATGAGAAGATTTGTCTATTTCCAATTTACAAAAGTGAAAATTGAGAGATAGCAATGAAGAATGTAAGGTCCATACTTACATAAATAAAAGAGGGGAGATAACAGACTACAGAAATCGTAATAACACGCCAATTCCCAAATGTTATCTTAGGCTTTCTCTTTAGTTCAATACCCTTTTTAGAGAAACCGAACTAAATTCCTCTAGAAGAGTATAAACCTGGCAATGAAATGAGTTGAACCTGAATTTCTTCTTTTGTTGGGAGTAATAGCTACAGTCTGGAGTGCGATCTGATCTGTATTAACCTGTTTTTCAGAAAAAAATGAGTCTCTCTGCCATCAAGAAAGGTGAAGAGGAATGCCCATGCTAATAATCTTGCACACCACAGGACTGACCACATCAATCATGGTGTCTTACGGGAGACAATGATGAATGTCCCCAAAGCCTTTAAAGGAGAAAATCCTTTTGGGAATGGCAGTTTAGGATAATTGCACCTAGAATTTGGAAAAGCACACACACAACTTGATGCACGAGAGGATTTGACTGAAATCCAAAGACTCGGGACTGGAAAGCTAGACAGCTTGGCATTCCTTCCAAATCTCAAAAACCAATTTTCAGTGGGCCAGTAAAAAGGCATTTTCTTTCTCTGAACTTGGGTTCCTCTAGGAAACAGGAAGAATTGAAATCAGTGCTCTGAACCAACAAATCAATCCTATCAGTGGATTCAGTGAATTGTCACCAAACACATAGCTACCCAAAGACTTCTCTGGGCTGCTACAATTTCAGGAGTTTTCGAAGTAATTCCTACAAGTTCTTCAATCAGTAAGTCTTAGGTGATTGCTCTACTAACCATTTAAATATATACCTTAGTAAATATTTCTCACTCTGCAAGAAATATTCCATTTTTTACATCCCCTGCCTATTGTTTCTTTTTAGGTTGATTTTTCTCATTACCTCCCCTGCAAACCTTCCCTCACGCCCTCTATTTTCTCAGTAGATGTCATTTTTGGTACTTTTGTTGTGTACTGTTGCATTTGCCATATTGCTTTGTGATTTTATCCATTAACGGAGTCACTCCTTCCACAAGTACACGCTGAGTACTTACTTTGTACTGGTTACTGTTCTAGGCACTGGGATATAGCGGCGTATGGCAGATAAGGTCACAGAACTGAGGGAACTTTCATTCCGTGAGAAGGAAGAGAGATAATAATCAGTTCACATGACTTACTACAGAAACTGTCCTCATCTGAATCTGCTTCCCCAGTGACTGTACCTAAGAAAGGTACAACACAGGTTGGTCAGGCTGAATTTAATTGTATCTATAATTTCAGGTCACTTGAATTACCTGCATCCTTGATTCTGTGGCTCTGTCGTGATACACCTTCCAGTCTTCCGTACATACCTCATCTGCACTCACAAGTCATTTCTGCCTCGGCTGCGACAGGGTAGTCTGCTCTGCTCTGGTTATTAATCAGGAATCTCCTCTCAAGCGGCTGTTACTATTGCCACTGTGCTCAGAGCCGTTCCCTGGACATTCTGTTTGGCCACTGAACATGCTTCTCTTGTTGCCTTACGGCAGCTCGCTGCTTTCCAGTTAGTATGAGCTCCTGGCTGGTCACGTTGCTAGCGAGCCCTAGGCTGTCGATGGCTATGGTCTGCTGTTCATTTGATGAACACCTCCTGGGCTGTACTGTGCTCTGGAAGCTTCTGGAAGGCTACCAAGATCACTACGAAATGGACCAACACAGAGAGTGATCCTCCCGTGAGCCTTGGCTTTCACTATGGTTGTTTGGTGCCCACCGCACAGAGTGGGCCTGCGACCGCCTGTGGACTCACTGTTGCTTTGCAGGCCAGGATTGCTCACATTTCTTTTTTCACATTTGGAAACAACTTTCCTTCCTCGGGGCTTTGCCTTCCTACAGGGACTCTTTAGTAGGTTTGTTTGGGCCCTGGGATGTACACTTTTCACATACACAGCTATCCATTCCCTAAGGTACACATGAAATACGAGAGGAGCTGAGTCTGGGTGGAATTTAGCAAAAGCCACCATGTTGTTATTTGACATATTTCACCTTTTTGTTCTCCTCTCTGGCGTCCAAGTACATCTATTTGGCCCGACTCATTTTCCCATGATGGATTTTCTTAGAGACCATGAAATCCCAGTGGGGACCTTCAATGTAACCAAGCACGTACTCGCATCCCAAATGTGTACACGATTCAGGAATGTCCGGGCTCCCATGTGAATCAACGGATGCATAGAGATAGTGGGCAGGAATGGCATAAAAGATGTCACTTCATTCCACATGAGAACACCTGCCCACCTGGGAACCCGGCTACATGTTTACAAGAGGAGGCTTACAAATCAGGCTTACAAATAGCTCTAAATGCTTCCCTAGAAATCATTCACAACATAGACTCGCTAATTATTCTTTGTTGATCAACCCTTTAATTCATCTTATTTTCTGACTATGACAGACCTTTGAAATATGAATCATTTGCCTCAATTTTGCCTTTAAGTTACTGAGTTTCATTCATAGAAATAAAAGAGGTAGAGAATTCAAATTCTGACTCAAAAGCCAGTGCTCACTATACCATTCTACAGTGCCAATGTACATAGGCAGCCTGCAACGTACGTATTAGAGATTATGACTCCTGCCTCTATCTCAATGAGAGAGACCCAGAAAAGCTAGTGAGACACTGGCCTCTGTGAGTCTCGTAGGTGGTCCTTAGATTAGTAAAGCCACCCTTACCTCTGGGAGTGGGAGGAAGAAGCTTTAAGAAACAGTCCTCTTTCTCTCTTTTTCTACATCAGTTCAGGGCTGGGGCAATGCTGATACATCTAACTTACCTCGCACAACTTCTAACTATTCCTCATACAGTGGCTAATCTCTTAAGAGTGTTCTCTTATCAGAATGTGAATCCTTGAAAGAGGGTACGGTAGAAACCAAGGACCAATGAAAGGCCAATGGGAACCATGGAGACAACAGAAGAAAATCTATGAGTGTACTAGTCTCCTAGTACACGGCATCTTCTAGATGCTGTCTTCTAGGTATGCCAAAGGGATATGGATGCTACATTCTTGATCTTACTTGCTGTCACCAAGTAAAGATGGGAAACTGTTGAAGAAAGGATAATGCCTCGGCGTGGCCACTGTTTCAGCTTGCAGACATAGCTTTTTTCCTCCCAATAAGAAAAGCTGGTCAGCAATATTTTTTTTAAATATATTGTTTGAGTTTATTTGTTTATTGAGAGAGAGAGAGAGAGAGAGAGAACAAGCATGAGTGGGGAAGGGGCAGAGAGAGAGAGAGAGAGAGAGAGAGAATCCCAAGCAGGCTCTGCACCACCAGCACAGAGCCCGACGTGGGGCTCGAACCCACCAACCATGAGATCATGACCTGAGCCAAAGCAAGAGTCGGAGGCTTAACTGACTGAGCCACCCAGGAGCCCCATGGTGGGAAATAAAAATATTAAGTAATTAATAATTTTTCGTAGCCTGAGGCTGCCTACTGTATATACACAAATAGAATTGCTATACAAATAGAGCCCTAGACTATGACCCCTCTTACCTAATCAAGTAGGCAGGTGGATAAAAAGAAATGAAATACGAAGCCACAGATGTCTCTAATGTGGGTTATCTGGTACCACCTCCATCAAAAAAGGTTGGATTCTCACTGCTGTGGGACAGGCTACTGCAAATCCAGCCCCTCCTAGAACCTTCAGCATGCAATAACCGGAAAAATACATCATCCTTCTTCATTCTTCCACTATCCATATCAGTGCCCCTCTGTAGAATTCATATATCTTGATAGGGTGAGTTATGACTATGTCATGGAAAGAGGAATGAGTCTTTTCAAAGCTTTCAAGTCCCAGATCAAATCCACAGGGCTAGATGCCATCAGGTGACTTGATCCATATAGCCTACAGGGAATGAAAGGGGATTTATTTTATTTCTTTAAAAATGCCAGTGTAGTTTTCCCTCATTAAAATGTGTTTTCTTTCCAGTGTGTTGACAGTTCTGAGTTTGTCCCCTGTGGAAAGGACTCCAGGTTTGGATGTGCCTTATCATCTGGCTTTATGCTTGTTTGGAGCTCATATTAAATTTTGGTTTTGTTTTCTGATTCCAGCTACCTACCTAATGCGTTAACAAAAAGAGAATCCATAACTGTTTGTCAGAGGCCCAAAGGGATGTCCTTGCAGCATGTGAATTACTCCTGAGGCCTCTGTCATTCCTCGGGGTTAAGTTCTAATGCCAGTAAAGACAGTTTGGACTGAATGCCCCCAAATGACTTCACAAATGGAAAGAAAAAATAAACAATGTATCTATCTACTATTAGGATATCAAGTTTTATTCTATCATTTGAAGGTTCACAACTGACCTCTTCAGGACAAAACTCACGCCAACCTTGGAAGATGATCTGTCTCTTTTGCTTTAGGAAGGGCCTTCTAAAAGCTTGAAAGGCAGTGGGCAGAAGAAGTCCTGCCCTGTTTAGTGGGCCCACCCTTGCTGTATCTTCAGGGCCTTCCTTGTAACTGCCTGTTGTTTGTGATGAGTTTGGTTCACTCGGCAGAGGCTGTATCCCTTCCCGACATCACCAGGAAGAGTAACGTACACGATGAAGAGTACATTGCAAAGGGAACCTGGTCCCTGAAGTACAGTCCCCATCAGGGATATATCTAGGCTTTGTGGGCCCTAAAATTCACACAATTTGAAGCAACCTATTAAGGAAAAGCAATACAAAATTGCAAATAACAAAATTAGAAACAAGATTTTGGAAGGCACCCAGTAAGGTGAATGGTTTTTTGGTTTTGTTTTGTTCCCAGTTTTTGTTTTTTAAAGAATCTCTATGCTCTATGTAGGGCTTGAACTCAAAATTCCAAAATCAAGAGTCACATGCTCTTCCCAGCGGAGCCAGCCAGGTGCCCCTGAAGTGAGTGGTCTTGACAAACCAATCTCATTAGCTTCATGGTAAATCTACCGCTAGTGTTTGCCTTAACTCCTGGCACAAAATTGCACATGCCAATTATTACTCTGGTACTTCTTGACTTGTAATATGAAACATATTATTATACAATATATAATATCTACGGCAACTCCTCAACACATTGTATATGTGCAGGGACCTTCAACCTGGGTTAATACATGATAAAGTAGCTCTGAAGCCATTTAGTTACACTCGCCTCCGCAGTCAGAAACCAAAACAAATCTAGCAAAACAAAACAACACATGTCACTACATAGCGCCTACGTGAAAATTCCAAATGGCAACTCCCCCGTGCTCGCCATTTCCTGCTATACTAAATTAACATCCGCTGAACATTTCCTCTGCCCTCATTCTTCCTCCAGTGGATCTTTAAAAAAAAATTTTAATGTTTTATTTATTCTTGAGAGAGGGAGAGAGAGAGACGGAGCATGAGCGGGGGGAGGAGCAGAGCAAGAGAGGGACACAGAATCTAAAGTAGGCGCCAGGCTCTGACCTGTCAGCACAGAGCCCTGACACAGGGCTCGAACTCAGAAGCCATGAGACTACGTATGACCTGAGTCGAAGTCAGATGCTCAACCCACAGAGCCCACTGAGGCGCCCCTCCAGTGGATCCTTGTAAATAGCCAGTCTTCTCTCCAGCAAAGCGGTTTTCCCTAAAGTCTGAGAAGTATGTGTTGCTTGGACCCATACGTACTTGCTTGCCTTTTGCTGGTCTTGGGGAATCTCTTCTCTCTCTTTTAACATCTCTCAGTGGTACTTTCCAGCAGTTCTCTACATGTAGTCCATAGATACAGGAGTCTCTGAGACCCTTTCAGAGGTTAACCCTAAAATATTCGCATTTTCACTGTGCTGACATTCGTACTAATTTCTCAAAAGCTGTGACAGGTAAACTTGGAAGGAGGGCAGCAGACATAAACTGCACCAGTGGTCACTGAGGTCAACTGCCATGCACTTAGAAGAAAAGGGAAGAAATGGAAAAAAGTAAAATGCACATTAAGACTGTCGTATTGCTGTTACTGAATATTGACCTCTGAGTACTCATCGTTTTAATATCCCCTTTTACTAAATGGGATGAATGCAGAAAACACTTTAGAGGTTTATCTAGGTAACAGGCTTTGACAAATGGGATGCAGGCAGCCACGAGAGGGGCCACACCCAAGCAGAAGCTTTACGAAACAATGATACAGAGAATATGTGAAGGAACAAACTATTAAAGCTATTAGAACTAATGAAGCGGTTCAGGAATGCTGTGGATTATATAAAATCAGTATGCAAAGATTTATTGTATTTCTCTACATTGGCAGTGAAATGCATATTGTGAAAATAGAATTTAGGGGGAGAAACTATATTTGAAATACCATCAAAAATAACAAAATACTTGGGTATAAATTTAATAAAGTATTGAGACTTATACTCTGAAACCTACAAGACATTTTAAACAATAAATAAATAAAATGTAAATAAATGGAAAGCTCTCCGATTGTCACTGATCAAAGACTTCATACTGTTAAGATATCATTACTATTCAAATTTATTTATATATTGAACACAATGTTTACCAAAATCCCAGCTTGGCTTTTTTGTAGAAATCGATGAGCCAATCCTACAGAAAATGCAAGGATCTCAGAATGACCTATAACAACATGAAAAGGAAAAAGCAACTTGTAGGATTCTCACTTTGTGAATGAAACCAAGTTAGTTAGTTTGTCATGAAACCAAGAAACCTTCCTCTCTTACATACAGCTTAACTAAAAGCACAGCAGGCCAATCAATCAATCAATCAATTGTATTGTGTCAAAATTAAACATTAATAGAAAAAACATCCAGAAAGTGAATAGACAACCCACAGATTAAAAGAAATATTTGAAAATTATGTATCTGATGAGAGACTTGCATCCAGAATATATAAAGAACTCTTATAACTCATGAAGAAAAAACAAATGGCCTGTGCAAAAAATGTAAAGAAGATTTGAATAGAAGGGTGTCTGGGTGGCTCAGTCGCTTAAGCGTCTGACTTCGGCTCAGGTCATGATCTCACGGTTTGTGAATTTGAGCCCTGTGTCGGCTCTGTGCTGGCATCTGGGCTTCGGATTCGGTGTCTCCCTCTCTCTGCCCTTTCCCTGCTCACTCTCTGTCTTCCTCTCTCAAAAATAAATAAACATTAAAAAACTTTTAATAAAAAATTAAAAAGGAAGATTTAAATGGACATTTCACCAAGAAATTAAAAAAAAAGGCTAGTAAACATCTGAAACAATGCTCAAGATCATTAGCATTACACTGAAATGTAAATCAAAATCATGTGAATAACATTTTATACCCACCAGTGTGGTTATAAAAAAAAACAAAGACTGACCACGTATGTCAACTATACTTCAATTGAAGAAAAAAATCTGACCATAAAAAGTGTTCACAAGAATGTAGAGAAACTGGAATGTCCATATGTTGATGATGAAATTATGAAACTGTGTAGTCACTTTAGCAAGAATTTGGCAAGTCCTTAAAATGTTAAACAGAGTTACCACACAACCCAGTAATTCCATCTCTAGATATATACCCAGGAGAAATGAAAATATATATCTACCCAAAAACATGTACACCAATTTCACAGCAGCATGAGTCATAATAAGAAGAAGGTGGACATAAGCCAAATGTCTATCATTGATGAATGATTAAATAAAATGTGATATATGCATATGAGAGCATACTATAAAACTGGAATGGAGTGCTAATATGTGCTACGACATGGAAACATGTTAAGTAAAAGATGCCAGACACAAAAGACGATTTATTACATGGTTCCGTTTAAACAAAATGTCCAGACTGGTCAGATCGGTAGAGACAGAAAGTAGATTCTCTACCAGGGTTGGGTGAGGACAATGGATAGTACGTGCTAATGGAGACAGGGTTTCTTTGGGGGAGGATGAAAATGTTCTAAAATTAGATTACAGTTGCACAGCCCCGAGAATATGCTAAAAACTATTGTAGTGTGTACTTCAAGGAGGTAAATTGTATGGTGTATGGATTATATTTCAGTGAGGCTGTTAAAAAAAAAAAAGCAGCACTGTGATGTTCTGCCAGATGACTACCATAAACTCCTGGACGTCCCATTCTCCTTTAGCTGGTTGTACTAAATATTAATAACTGGTTAATCATTTATGAACCCACGATCTTGAGCATGTATCTCCTTGAGTATCTACAGTCTGCCCTACGCTACTTATCATTCAATCATATGTTCATTTAACAGTTACTGAGTATCTATTACATGCTAAGTGCTGCTCTACACACGGGGTTGAGAGAAGCAGTGTATAATAAATACAAAATTAAATAATCCCAATCCCTATTCTTACTAAACCTATAATGTACTGGGGAGAAGGGGGTTGTAAATTTCCATAGTCATGTATTTTTTTTTTTTTGCCTTCATTCACTATTTCCCTTTTTTGTTTTTCCCAAATGTATAAGTCAATGACTACCTGATTTATACCTACGGACAAGCTTAGTACTGAGTACTCTGTAATACTAAAAAAAAAAAAAAAAAAAATGTTTGCTGACTAGTTGGAAAGTATCCTGAATGATATCAATTTCTAGAGAAGAGTAGGAGTATTTTAGTTACTTGTGTATTTGCTTCAGAATTGGCAGTATTGGAAATCAGGAAGTAGGGAGGGCCTCCCTCATCAGGCTCTGGAGACGTTTCCACGTGGGATGAGCAGTGTCCTTGCAGTGACCTCCATGGATCATGCAGCAACAGCCATCGCCGGGGTTCTGAACATCCCACTCACAGTCAGTGTTCTCTAGGGTTCCATTTCCTCAAAGCTATTTGCACCCCATACTAAACAGTAATCAAAAAGTGACCCTGTAAATCTCAGGCTTCCCGCATCATTGTGCGTATCCTGATTCCCTGGGCGAGACTCCTGGGATTTGCCTCTCTCCGTTCAGGCTGTAAAACTGTAAAGATTTGAGCTAATTGAGTTGCATCCTTTGTTGGTGCCGGGATCTCCAGTAGGTTTTCTGATCACTGAGCCCGATACTTCAGGGGCAGAACTGGGGACATCACATCTGATCTAATATGCCAAAGAGAGCCTGGTATTAGAATGCCTGAAACATTTGCATTCACCAAATACAAGATGCAATTAACTCACAATTTTGCAAGTCTTTTTAAAATTATTATTCTATTTAAATGAGGTAAGCAGAAAGGATGTCTGAACTATTGGGATGGGGTCTAAGTAGAGAAGCGGGGGTGGTTATGGAGATGTAATCATACCCCTGGCGTGAAGTCTAAGCGTATAACCAATGCCTGCAAAGCCCCAGGGAGGTGGCTGTCTCATTATAACCGTACCCCCTGGAGTTGTTTTATAGTCTGCATAAAACTTTGTTCAGGAAAAGAAGGGAGGGTGTCATTTTGAGTTTGGAAAGGAGATGAGGCTGACAGCCGAGATTCTGCCATCAACCTGATCATCTTGTTAAATAACGGAGTGGAATTTTCCTTCTCAAGTAAAAACTCCATATTGGGAATATTCTCTTTCAGCAAAAGCAGTAGTGAAATTAGGCTTAAGGTCATGAAATTTATTGGGGAGCCATCTGTAATCATCATTCAATGCCTATTAAGTCACAGTCCTGTGCTAGGTCCTTCCGGTGTGGGACGCAGACAAATAACAAAGCAAATACCTTCCCCAGAGGAGATTTATCACCTCGTTGGAGAGACATACATAGTCAAATAAAAATCCTGAGCATTTTTACATATACAGTAACAACAATTACCGTAAGGGCATTTGGCCACCATGAAACTTAGACTGGAAGCACCAGCTGATTTGCTCAAAGTCCCTAGTTCAGTAAATAATGGTGTCTAAACCAGAAACAAAACCCCTGGTTGTCAGAAGAGACTGTTTTTGCCACACCCATGCTTTCACTTATTTCAAACAAATGAAATCCAGGCCAGGATGATGAACCCCCAAATTCCACTAGGCACCTGCTATTGTGTCATAGCCCTGTGGGGAGCTGACCACGCACAAGAATCCTCCAATCAAATGAATGTTATTGAATGTCCACTTCTTAATTTTCCTGTAGGGCTTTGGCCCCCATCCCGTATGATCTTTAGATGTGATCTAGACTGGGACTCGTGAAACGCCAGAACACTTTTGCTTTTATTGCTTAAAGCCCAGATTTAAAAATCATATAAGCACCCTGAGCATATCCCCTGTCCCCAAGCTGTGCCTTTTTTCCAAACAAGGAGTGAGGAAGATCACACTACTCCCGGGGCCAGAGTCTCCCTCAATGCATGCGAAGAATGGGAAGGAGGAAAATGAAAGATCCAAAACACAGCATGAGAGTCAGAAGGCAGATGTACATCACTGCTTGTCCCGGCGAAAAATCAGTATTTCTTCCATGCCCAAAACCATGTCTTCTCTTTCTGCAAGCAGAGGTCTTCCTTCTAGTATCTGAGTTTTAAACCCAAATAAATCTGCTGGGTTTTTGTTTGTTTGTTTGCTTGTTTGTCCTTTTGTTTTGTTTTTTTAAACAAAAATCCCATCCGATCGCATTAGGCAACAGCATACATAGGGGCTAATCTATAGATCCTTTCGGCCCAGTTAATGGATTCCAGCTGCAGAACAAAGAAAGTGTTACCAGTCAGATTTGGTGCATTAGCAGCAATCATCCATTCCTGTATTTGAGCTGTCAACCCCGGCTCAGGAAGGATGGAGGCAGAAATTAGTGGGTGGACTAAAAGTCCGGACCACCAGGAAAACCCAGGTGATACTATCAGAGGCTAGTTCACTGTTAGGTAGGAGAAAAGTTATGTCCAAGGGTTGGACACTGGAAGAGTAACTGAGGAATACCAAGGCCAAGAAAGCAAAATCACACAGACAGAGAGACAGAGACAGAAAAGTCAATCTGCCTAAAAAGCTAACAGGGGTTAGGGTGCCTGGGTGGTTCAGTCAAACATCCATTTCCTGATTTGGGCTCAGATCATGATCTCACTGTTGGTGGGTTCAAGCCCAGTGTTGGGTTCTGTGCTGACAGCAAGGAAACTGCCTGGGATTCTCTCTCTCTCCCCCTCTTTCTGCCCCTTCCCCCTCTCTTAAAATAAATAAATAAACTTTAGAAAAAAAGACTATGTATTTTTAAAAGGCTAACAGGGGTTAAAAAACAAAACACCAGAAGCACATTCTGTCTTTAATGCCGTCACTCATTTTAAAAGACAGAATTCTCTTTCTCCAGCAAGTGACACGTTTTGGATCCCTAGTTTTTGCTGCTCTTTCGGCTGTCATATACAAGCAGAAAGGACCTGTCGGGTGGATTTTATTTTAAGCACACAAGTTTAATTGGATTGAAAGCCAAGATGTTTAAAGGAGAAAGAGGCTTTTTCTACCTTTCCTGTTCAGCCCACCTGATTTTTCCTTTCCAATGCAAGTTTGCAGGTCCTTTAGATAAAAGGGACGTGGGGCACCTGGGTGGCTCAGTGGGTTGAGTGTTCAACTTCAGCTCAGGTCATGATCTCATGGTTCCTGGGTTCAGGCCCCACATGGGGCTTTGTGCTGATGCATGGAGCCTGCTTCAGATTCTCTGTCTCTCTCTCTCTGTCTCTCTCTCTGTCTCTCTCTCTCTCAAAAATAAACACTTAAAAATTATATTACAAAAAAGAGATATGACCATTCTACCTCTTCCTCCCATCCCTCCCCTCTTGTAGAAATGCCTCTAACAATGGCAAATCTTACCATGTGGGCAATTGAAATGTACAAGCAGTCCATTTGGCAAAACTACACAGATGTTTTACCTTTTCAAGAATAAGAAAGCCTTTCAATTTATGTTACATACACGAGTAAGCAGTTCACCACTTGGCCAGACTCACACATACACAGCTATGTAACTCTTCAAGGATCAGGGGCTACTATGGATGGATATGGGATCCATTCTTCCAAGGCTTGACTTCTAACAACACACAGTACTGACTCAGGAGTTTTCATCTTCATGATGGTGCAGAAGCAATAGCATTCAGTGGAAACTGTATTCTGAATTCTCAATTTCCATCTTCTACTGGGCTAGGGATGGTGTTTTGCGATGTTTGCAGTAGCAAAATGTAAACAACAGATACACCTACAAACATTCTTTCCCATAAACCATTCTGGTTTCCACCTTCCGTTCTGCATTCAATAAAGTACATGAGATAGTCAACCCATTATTAAAAATAGTCTTTGTATGAATGATTTTGTCCAGCAGTAATCTGATGTAAATGTGCTGAGCATGTTTAAGGTAGGCTAAGCTACGATCTTTGGCAAGTTAGATGTATTAAATGCATTTTCAACTTTGATTATCAATTGTGGTGGGTTTATGGGATGCAACTTCATCATATGTTGAGGAAGATCTGTAACAGGATGTTTTTGCTAAGTTTGCTAGGCATAGTTTTGTTTAATTCCTTTTCATCTTGTGTGGAAATTATCAAGGCATCTCCCTTGATCATATTACTTAGTGTAAGGATTTAGTGTAGGTATTAGGCTAATGATGTTTCCCTTTATTCTTTGCAGTGATCTTGCATGGCCCTGAGACACAATAAAAATGCTGACAGTGGTCAGAACTCAAGGATTTGATAAAACCCCTCTCAGATGTAAAATTAAGGTAATTGACACTCAAGGTGCACATTCTGATGACAGCAAAGCAGAAGTGGAGAGAACTAAGTCTTCTAATTACCTTTGCATAAACAGGTCTCTGAATCTTTTTTTTTCCTAGTTAGCATTAAATCATATTGGCCACTTCCTTTTATGTTCTGGACTTTCCATACACAGCCTATCTTTTTAACTTTAAGGATTTTTGTTTGTGAATGAATTGTTGAAAAGCAATTCTCTGGGTTGAGCACAAAGTATCCCATGGGTAAGAAAACCACTGGTTCATTGAAAGCTTCAGGTGAACCAGGTCGAAATAATCAAGAGCACAGCAGGACATGGGCAAGTAGGGGCCAGAAGTGACTAATGAGGCACATGAAGGAGGTAGAGATGGGCCTCTTGAGTGAGCACGGAGAAGAATGGGCTCTAAGGTCACAGAGGAGGAGAAAATGATCATAAGACAGGAAAGCACACTCAGGGATCCTCCTTGGGAAGAAAATTGTAGAAACAAAGTCAAAAAATGTTCTACTTCAGTGTGTGGTTCAAAAAATTGGGGGAAGAAAAGAGACTTGTCAAGTCGGGTTATAATAATGTTAATATCAGGGCAGATCTTATACCGAGACCTAATGATGCAGAACGATTTCCCAGGTGTCCTGTGTCTTTGCCAGAAAGTAGATGGGAAAAGTCCATCTCATCATCAGAAATTATTTTTTGGAGCATCTGTCTTCCTTTAAGGAGGCCAAAGTCTTTTTTCCTAATGGCTTAAGTCTCTCCCTTGTGGTATATGTGCTTAATAGTAATGCCCCACAGCTGTGTAGAGCTTTACTACTTACGGGACACTTTCCCATACATTATATAACCTATTGCATAGAAAGGGGTGCTATCCAGACCTCTGAGGAGCTATTTAGAACAAGACTGCGTCAGCTCCAAGTTCAAGTCCAGAAACCAATACAAGTCCACTTGAAACACGAAGAGACATAGAACTAAAAGGCCTCAGTTCCAAAAACTGTGCTTTTGATCCAGCCTAACATGAGCATGATCTAGGTGGTAGATCATTGCATCGGACCCTTGGACTGTTTTTCCCCTTCACAAATATTCCTTGAATTCTCTGTTCCACTGACCCTCAAAATAGCGAGAAGGCCCTGGCTAGGAAGCCGTCTGCAATTTGCTGACAAAGGGTATTTTATTTTTTATTTATTTATTTATTTATTTTACAAAGCATTGTATATTGAAGCCACAATTAACATTTTGATAGTTTGGAGGTCAGGTACTTACTGCCAACATGGAGGGCAGAACAGAGGCACATTTAGTGTCCTCGTGATGTTATCACGCTGAAAGCTTGAGTTTTTAGAAGGAGACCGCTTGAATTTAAACCTATCAGTTGTGTGCAATTGGGCAAACAAGTTTACCTCTGATTTCTCACCGAAATAAGAGGAATAATAATAGTGCCTCCTCCCTGGGTCATTGAAATGATCGACGTAAAATCAGGTAAAACTATTAGTACGGTGCCTGGTGCAAAGCAAGTGCTCTTAGCTGTTAGTGTTTTTTAGTAATCTGTGAAGTTGAACAAGTACTTTGCCCCTTTTATTATCTATCTAAATGATTCGCGATGGCCTAAGGTCATGGTTTTTAAACTTTAATAGGCACTTGAACCACCGGGAGGGCTTGTTAAACACTGATGGCTGCATCCCACCCCCAGAATTCCTGATTCACTCGGTCCAAGGTGGAGTTTTAGATTTTATGTTTCTAACGAGTTCCCAGGTAATGCCAATGCTGCCAGACCAGGGACCTCCTCTCAATCTTCCCCTATTAATATTAAAAACAGAATCTTAGGAAACAGATTCTTAACTATAGAGAACGAACTGAGGGTTGCTGGAGGGGAGGTGGGCATTAAGGAGGGCACTTGTGATGAACACCGGCTGTTATATGTAAGTGATGAATCACTAAATTCTATACTTGAAACTAATATCATACTGTATGTTAACCAACTGGAATTTAAGTAAAAACTTGAAGGAAAAGAAAATGAATTTTTTAAAAAGCTTCCTTGTGTTTCTGCTATGCAAAGTTGAAAGCCACTAAAAAGGCCATCTTGGTTAATGGAAGATAAGTATTTTATTTGGCTAACCTGAATAATAGTTTGATTCTTGGTTATGAAGGTAGTGTGTGGCATTGAGATTATTTTATTTATTAGGTAGAGGAGGAAGGTCAAAAAGACAGCAAAAAGACAACTTCTGGATAGAAAAAAGCAGCTATGCAATATTTACATATTAACAGAGCAACAAAAGTTAGACTTGAGAGTAGCGAGATACATTTATTAATTCCCCTGGGAGTTGTAGGTAGATAAAATGTAATTGTTTGCAATTCTATGAGAGCTTAGGGCAACTTTCCTCTTGGAAATTGCATTTTGGGTGCCCATTTCTGCCTTTCTGTTGTAGAGCTTGATTAAACCTTAACAACTAATTTCCATCTACAACTTTACCCTGCCTCCTATCTACAAATACAGCTATGTTTTTGGCAGCTCTATTTTTCCTATTTCACTTTGTCCTTTGGATAGAATCTTTTTTTTTTTCAAAAAAAATATTTTAATACTATGACAAATGCTTATGATAGAATACCACATGTGGGAGCACTCCCCTCAAATACGTGAAATATTTAAGTGAATACATAGCTTTTTAAAAAAAAAAATAATGTTTTATTTTATTTTTGAGAGAAAGAGAGACAGAGTGCGAGCAGGGAGAGGCAGAGAGAGAGGGATACAGAATCTGAAGCAGGCTCCAGGCTCAGCTGTCAGCACAGAGTCTGACGCGGGGCTTGAACCCATGAACCATGAGATCACGACCTGAGCTGAAGTCAGACGCTTAACTGGCTGAGCCAACCAGGCGCCCTAAAGTGAATATATAGCTTATTTATAACTTTATGTTCTATTTTTAAATGAATATTAGTTTTGTAATTAGGAAATAAACTTAGTTGTTAAAAATAATAAAGTGATAAAGTAATAAACAGGGTTTTTTAGTTTTTTATATTAAAAGGAGAAACAGGTAAGAGGCACATTTTATGAACCTTCCATTAGAGTTTAATTCCAAGTGTGATTCCATATTTGATTGAATTGTTAGAAAAGAGACCTGCACTTAACAGTTTTTACTCAAAATAATGATAAAATAGTTGCCAACCTGCGGGATTCTGTGTTGGAAAAGACAAAGCAAATGCAGGATATGTGGGCTTTATGATTTTGCTACCGTCTCCCCTTGCTGCAGAAATTAGTGTCAGGTTTGCAGATAGAAAATAATTTTTCCTCTCTTTTGCAAATGGCATTTTCAGCGTCTACGGTTATTTGGACGCGGATGGCCTCCTCCGTAAAAGAATGCGTAAAAGAAGTGTTCTGAGGTCTCATTGTTGAAATGGATACCTGCTTGGCTGCACCAGCTCAGAGATTCTCAGTGTATGGTTCCCGGTCAGCAGCAAGGATCATCGGGGAACTTGTCAGGAGTAGAAGTTCTCAGACCCTGTCCCAGAATATGGACCAGAAATCTGAGTTTAGCAAGTGCTTCAAGCGATCCTGATCCCTGCATAAATTCTACTCCAGTCCCTGCATTTCTGATGTGTGTTCTGCGGTGATCCACGGGGAACTCCATGCAAAGCACCCTCAAATGGTCGTGTCATCTTGTCGCTATAGCTGGCTGGCTGGCTCACTGTTATGTAGTCCCAGCACTGACAGCGTCCTAAGTAGGGTCCAAATGCTGTTCCAGTAACATAGTAACAGCTATAGCTTATTTAGGCCCACGGATGGAGCAGCCAGGAGAGATCAAGCAAATGCCCCAGAGCAGCACCTGGCCTGGCTTGCCAAGCAGCCGAGGTAAATGGTAGCAATGGGACGTATGTGTGTCAATGGTGTTAGGGACTCTGGGGCTGTCCTTGAGATCTACTGCCAGGAAGTCCATGATCTTCTTCCATGCTGATATTTGGAACAATTCCACCCCCAGTGATTCTCAAAATGAGGTTCAAGGATTGTTTGCCTCAGACTCCCTAGAATGCTTATTAAAATATATTCCTCTCTTCAAACCCACCTCTGCTGGTTAGAGTCTACAGGGATAGAACCCAGGAATCCGCATTTGTAACAACCTCACCTGGTGAATCTTGCGCCCACTGCACTAAATTAGCCAAAATCCCTATAAAGGCAAAGATTGTACGTATCACTTAACCCTTATCTTCTCTATACCTAGCACAGATCCTGGATACAGGGGTGCTCCTATGAATTTACCAAATGAATGAATACATGTAGAACGCACAAAGCGATAAAGGAACAGATGAATGAAAGAACAGACGGATGAACAAATTCAAAGGACAACTAATCTTTGTGCATTTGGCTAATATAGAGAATTCTTAAATGTTGGAACTATTATTTCAAAGTTGGATCTTAATTAGAATTCTCTCCATTACAGGAACAATGAGACCTCATGAATGAATATTCATGTGTGGGTATATAAATTATCTAGAACAAATTATTAAGCCAAGGCTAGTTTTCCTTCTTCCCCGGTTGCTGCAGATTTATGAACGGCACTCATTCCCAAGCTATTAGCTCTATAAGTGATGGAGGATGTGTAAAATCAGGACATTCAAACAAATATTAGCCCAATCATAATATAATTAGAAAAAGAAATCCTGTAGAAAAATAAGCGAATCCCAAAGGAAGGTTTAAATGATTATTTGGAGGTTAGAGGGTGTTTTGAATCACCTGCTTCACATTTCTTCATTACATAGTGTATATAGAGGAAAACAGCTATGCAGTACTTAACATGGGGTGATTCTGGCTGGAACATCTAAGAGCATGCCTCTAGAAGGTTTTTGGCAAAATGCAGAGTCTCTTGCTCCAAATTTACCATATAATTTTCTAAATGATTCATGGAGAAAAATACCTTTGCCTACTTCTATGGTTTTGCAAAACAGCAGCACCTGTTTCCCCCCCTCATTGATGAAAATCCCCTCTCCGGGATCTAGCCACTGGCTTGTTAAAAAGTACCAAGTGACCCTTCCTTGTGGCTTGTCAGAAGGAATAAAGGACACAGGCAAGACCAGGTTGCAATGGCAACCTGGTTTGAGCTCCTTGCCTGGGCCTGAGGGGTCTGGGATGTGTCTGCTGGTAGAGATGAATGGAGCACAAGAAGCACACTCATCAGACTCCGCAATGAATGGGCACTGAGTTCCCAGCATCTACTTACTTCCCCAAGCCTCCAGGCACCTTTACAGAGTAACAAATGATAGAAGCAGCCCCAGTGCCACCATCCAGCAGGATGAACACAAAAATAAGGTTTTACCATTTATTCGACAGTCGCAATAGAGCTACACGTGTGCACACCCACACACACATTTTTTTTCAAAGTAACACATATAGGAAGTTTAAACTCAGTAGTAGTAAAAGGCTTATGCAAAAGCTAGCAGCCTCTTGCTTTGTTCCTTCATAGCCTCTATTTCTTCTCCCCAGAAATAGCCTCTTTCAGAGTATTTAGCCGCTTATTTTGTGCATTATTCTCTATATTTCAACAAATATGCTTACACGGCTGTTTCATTTTTATTAACGTTCAATAGAATCTATTTGCCTCCTTTAATGTGAGGCACCACCAACTCATATTCTACAATCTCTACCAACCGTCCACTAACTGGCACCAACTGTGCTTGAAATAATAACCTCGCAGACATAGTTCAAGCCAAATTGAGCCAAGCGTTGTTCAATGAGCATCTTTCTTGTACAACCATTTCCCCCCTGCAATTAATAATTGTTTTGCCTTTTTAAATTTGCTTGTTTTCCATGTACCTGAGGCTGTTTTATTTTTCCAAATCCTCCAGTTTTCTCCTCTACTTGAAGAATAATATTCTTCCCAAAATCTGTGAAAATATCAATTTCTTCATGTTTTCCTGTGGAAAACTCTATATATCTCCACCCATCTTCTGTAGTCTCCACTGGTTGCTCTCTGGGCTTTGTGCTTGCTCAGGCTGTTACATTTTCCATTTGCCAGATTCCAGTGTTTATTCACCTGCTTCCTGGTTCACTCCCTGAAGTGTTCAGCTATCTTCTAAAACCTGAAAGCTACTTAAAGTGTGGGTCACTGACCGGAAGCATTGGCATCACCTGGCATTCTGTTAGAAATGCAGAATTCCAGCCCCTGGCTACCACCAACAGAAGGACTAGCAACAGTTTAACAAGCCCCCCAGCTGATTTGCATACACAATAACATTTGAGAATCAGTGCTCTAAACATATTTGGGCTGGAGACAGATTTCTAGATTGGAAATAATTTTCCAAAGAATTGCTATCTTCTAGAATCCCAGATGGTTGAGGAAACAGCCATCACTATTCTAATCTAGTTTCTTGGTGTGATCAGTCTTTCCTTTTTCCTCCTCTAAAACTTTCTTTTTGCCCCCAGTGTTCTGAAGTTTCAGAATAATATTCTTGTGTTCCTGTGTGTGTGTGGGTGTGCATGCCTCTGTCAGTTCTGGGTATTTTCTCATATTCTTTTTTTGATAATTTCTCCTCTCTGCTCTATTTTTTTAAACTCCTATTTGGATGTCAGATTGTCTATATCCATCTTTAATTTACCCTTAATTTTGTTATCTTTCTCATCTTCTTTGTTTTGCTTTCTGGAATATTTCCTAAATTTTATCTTCCCACCTTTTAATTATTGCTTTAATTATATTTAATTGACAACTTCTCTTTCTTGTTTGATTGTTACATTCATTTTATAGCACTCTGTTCTCTCTTTTTTTGGGGGGGGTTCAATATCTTCTGTTTGTTCTCAGGAAGTATTAATCATAAATGTTTTGAAGGTTTTTTTTGTGCTCTGTGTATTATTGTTTTTTCTCTGAATTCTTTTTCCTGTTTGTGTTTTCCTTCACATCCAAGGCATTCTTCAAAAATCTGAAGTCTGGTAATCCATGTTCATTCATACTAAAGTCTGTTCATAGTTAAGAGCAAGGCCACAAAAAGCTTTCTATGTAACTACGTGTAGGCTCCTTGAGTTCTGGGTAGCACTTAAGGACAATGAAGTCATGAGTTGTGTTCTTCATTAGAGGATGCTTCCATATCAGTACATGGAGGGAGATCTTTGCTCTGGGCTATTCTGTATGCAGAGAATCTCTTAATATCTCACATGAGGGAGGAAGATAAGATATATACCTGGGGGAATTCTGGAAGCAAGATGAGGGGAGGGCACTGAAATCCTCTCTCTCTATTTTTCAATTAATCTCCTGCTTCGGACTTCATGGAGCACCCATGCTATTTCTTATGTTGATGTACATTACAGGTCCTTTCCATTTTGATTTCTTCAGAGAATAATCAGTCCAGCTCCAGAGTGAGGAAAGGGTGGAGGGAGAGGTACCTGGATGCCCAGCACATGGGAAGCTGTCTAGGGGTCTTCCACATACAGATTTTAAACTAATGAGCCTGTTGTCAACTCAGCCTATCAGCCTCAACTGCTGTGGTAGCTGGCATTTTCCAAGGATGATCAGTCTTGGGGTGGAGTGGGGAAAATCTGTTGTTCTTAACAGTCATCACACATCCAGGTCCCTCCATTCTATTTTTTTTCCAACTTTTTTTTTTTTTTTTTTTTTTTTTTTTTTTTGGGACAGAGAGAGACAGAGCATGAACGGGGGAGGGGCAGAGAGAGAGGGAGACACAGAATCGGAAACAGGCTCCAGGCTCCGAGCCATCAGCCCAGAGCCTGACGCGGGGCTCGAACTCACGGCAGGTCCCTCCATTCTAGACAGCTAGGTCAGATGTCCCGTCTTCCAAAAACGTAACTTGAAAAGTGTTCTCTTACAACTCGTAGGTTTTCAAGTCCTTTTGGCATCATTTACTACAGCTTGCAGACAAAGAGAAGATAAATGCTTGTGGTTAATCTTCTATGTTTAACCAGACAGCCGTGAAATGCTCGTATTGCCACTTATTATTCACACGTTTAACAATATTATTGAAGAATCCTGATTAAACACAGTAAATTGAAAAACATATGAAACTCCACCAAAATGGAAGTTAAGAGTTCTTGTGGGTGTAGTTTTTTTCTTTGTTTGTTTGTTTTAATATCAACCCCCAATTATAGATAAGATGAGAGGAAACAAACCATTTTAGAATGTGGAAACATGCCAGATAATGTTAGCTGACTTAGTATATGAAGAGAACTGCAGCTTATGATGGGGGCAGGGCAAGAATAAGCCAACAGCAATCTTACTTTTACCACAGAACCTCAGAAATCTTCAAAAATTAGTCATTCCAGCCAGACACCTTGGAAGGTAGAGGTGGAGATTGGCTTAGATCAACAATGGTGGTTTGAAAGTCTGTAGTCACGCCATAGGATAGGATCAGGAGGCTTAACAAGCACAGAGCATATGCCCAGTTACATGTGAATTTCAGGTAAACAATCCATAATATTTCAACTCACAACTTCTATAAGAAAAAGCATTGTTTATCTTCAAGTCAGATTTAACTGGGTGTCCTGTACTGTTTCAGGTTCCTGACCCACAGATTCCCTCCCTGACCCAGCACTGAGCGGAAACTGCCCTCCTCTTTCAGGCAGAAGACTAGGAACTTACTCCTAGAAGTGATCTAGAAACAATGTGGACATGTGACCACTAGACCCAACTGACTCTTTACTGAAAAATGGGGATCTGCTGAAGTCTCTAATGGAATAGTGAGCCCACTCCCACCACCTCTTGTCTCCTTCCCCAACTTGTTGAAAGCCAGGCTTACAAGACTCTATCAGGGGATTACTTTGGGTATATGTTGAGCCCATTTTATCAAAAAAAAAAAAAAAAAAAAAAAAAAGTCCTGTTTCTTGGGTCGCCTGGGTGGCTCCATCGATTAAGTGTCTGACTCTTGGTTTCGGCTCAGCTCACGATCTCATAATTTTGTGAGTTCAAGCCCCACATTGGGCTCTGTGTTGACAGCATGAAGCCTGCTTGGGATTCTCTGTCTCCCCCTCTTTCTGCCATTCCTCTGCTTGCACTCTTTGTCTCTCTCAAAATTAAAAAAAAAAATTGAAAAAAATAAAAAGATCCTGTTTCTTGATTAGAGATTTGGAGATCTAGATTTCTTTCTAAGAAACTGAACTGTGCCCTGAATTTAAGCTAATGGTATGGAGCCTCTTAATTCTCCCAGCCACATAAACCTATACCAGGCAGGAAGCCCCTCTGAGGCACACAGACCCTGTGAGCTTTTTGATAATTCACTTGTTACATATTAGTCATCAGCTAAGCCACACCAGATATTTGTGGAATACCTTTCTTGTTAAAGACAGATATCACATCACAAATATTAAAAAGGGTAACTGGAGGAGAGAAAAGCAATTCAAGGATCAGAAAAAGATAACTTTAAAATATTGCAGTCTTCAGAGAGACAAGATTTAGCTTACTAATTTTTGGAGATAAGAAGAGAATGAGGTTGAAAAGGAAGACTCAAAAGAACAAAAACTCTTACAAATTAAAAATATAATAGCAGATATAAAACATTCAACTTGGAGCTACAGACTAAATCAAAAGAAATATTCCAGAAAAGGGAAAAAGTAAAATAAGATGAAGCTAGGAAAATAGGAGAAATGAGAAGACAGTTTAAGTCTCCAATATCTACTAAGAGAAGTAGCAGAGAGAAAAGAGAAAACAGAAGAAACTTGCAAAATAAATAAGAAAAAACATAAAGGAAAATACCCATAACTAAAGAACATAACTTTCTCTATTAATGAGCTCAATACGCACCAGGATAATGGCTGAAAAAATAATACGCCAAACCATATTATCACCAAGTTCCAAAAGGAATCCTATTTGTCAACATCAATGCTGGAAGACAGAAGAGAATGTAGCAAGGCTCTGGGAGTTCTGGGGGGATGTAATTTCCAACCGAGATTTCTGTGAAGATAAACTATGAGATAAGTATGAGGTCAAACTAAAGACAAGCTCAGATGTGTAACCGCTCACACATTTACTTTCCAAGTATTCTTTCTAAGAAGCATTTCTTTTTTTTTTTTTTAATTTTTTTTCAACGTTTTTTATTTATTTTTGGGACAGAGAGAGACAGAGCACGAACGGGGGAGGGGCAGAGAGAGAGGGAGACACAGAATCGGAAACAGGCTCCAGGCTCCGTGCCATCAGCCCAGAGCCCGACGCGGGGCTCGAACTCACGGACCGCGAGATCGTGACCTGGCTGAAGTCAGACGCTTAACCGACTGAGCCACCCAGGTGCCCCTCTAAGAAGCATTTCTAAGAAGTATTCTTTCTATTAAAGGAGTGCCCCTCCAAAATGAGGGAAAAAATCAAGAACAAGCAAGATATGATATCCAAGAAATAAAAAATTCATTACAGGAGAGAGGCAGAGGTAAGCACCCAGTGATGGCCAAGGCAATATGAGGACAACAGGTGGAGACGAAGACTGGAGACTGAGGAAGGGCACCTGGAGGGATGTCTTCAAGAGATAAAAATGGACAGAGTTTAGTAGCTGAATATTTTTTCCCTATTTATTTATTTATTTACATCCAAGTTAGCACATAGTACAACAATGATTTCAGGAGTAGATTCCTTAATGCCCCTTACCCATTTAGCCCATCCCACCTCCCACAACCCCTGCAACAACCCTCTGTTTGTTCTCCATATTTAAGAGTCTCTTCTGTTTTGTCCCCCTCCTGTTTTTATATTATTTTTGCTTCCCTTCCCTTATGTTTGTCTGTTTTGTCTCTTAAAGTCCTCATATGAGTGAAGTCATATGATATTTGTCTTTCTCTGACTGACTCATTTTGCTTAGCATAATACCCTCCAGTTCCATCCACGTAGTTGTAAATGGCAAGTAGCTGAAATTTTGACAGGATACTTTGGGAGGATATTTGAAAGAATGCTTGCAGATAAATGGATATTAGGTCCCTGGAAAATGGAAAGTGTGGGGAGGTGAGGGGAAGGAAGAGAGGGTGAGAGAGGGAGAAGGAAAAGAGGGAAGGGGACAGGAAAGAGAGAAGGAGGGGAGGGATCGGGTATCGATTCAAATCGTCAACCCCAAAAGAAAGAAAATGGTTGTGCAGGAAATAACCTGCAAACCTAAATTTACAAAAGGAAAGTTAAATTAAAAATTGCTTGGCTCAGCAATAAATATTTTTTAAAAAAAACTATTTTAAGTAAAACTTATGGCATAACTCTATTGGGAGGAGGCAAGAACAGTGTGGTATGGGTGATGAGTGAGTGAGTCTCTATGTGAAAACGTGCGTGTCTAGACAGTTTTAAGAAAGCAAAATCCCCCTTTTACTAAGGAGAGCCAGCAGAACCGATCAGAAACTGAAATAGAAGTTAGGAGTATTTAAATGTTGTTTCGAAATATTTCAGCTAATATTAGCAACAGAAATCTGTAAGAGTTGAACACGATTCACATCGGAGATTGGTACTGAGGAGGGGAGGGGCAGGGAACTGCTTTTTAAATTATAAAGCTTTGAAAGCTATTTGATTTTTAAATGATGCACTTACAAATCTACAAAATAATATGTGCACACATATTTGATAAAGTGATATATATTATACATATTCTCTCCTCTCTGACTCCTCCCCTTGGCAAGGATTTTGAGTATACCAGTGAGGTACATCATTTCTTCTTCATGCTAATTTTTTTATTCCAATTTGCACAGCACAGGTAGCCAGAACTGTCTTGTTTTGCAGTTTTTATACGTCTTTGTGCAGTTCACCTTTAGACTTTTGGTCCACAAAAATATAAATCAGACCTGACATTTCTTTTGTGTCTCTTACAAAGAGACAAAACGATGCTAATTCTTAAAATGCCTGTTATCGAGTCTATGGTTGTTCTACTCTTTGGAACAACGGTCTATCCAAAACCTAGTCAAGGCTACAATAAAAAGGTACACACATAAAAGAGAGGTTCTAGGAAATCTCCCTTCAGTTGGAGAAACAGGAGCCATTGGATCTGATAGTACAATTATACCACTCTGTGGGTCCCTGTTAGGGATTATTTCTGTGCAGTCATCTGCTGACTGTAGCATCCAGACCCTCAGAAACCCATTTTAAGAGCTAGAGGTATTGGAGACCATCAATGAGAAGGTCACAGAATAGGTTCTGTCCTGGAATGACCTTCCACCTCATGAAGCTAGGGCTAGATTTCAGATTGCTGAATTCAAATGGAATTTCAAAACAATACAAACAAAATTATTGAGTCTAGAATAATAATGGGCATGAAAGTCTATGATTGGCACCTATACAAATTTCAAGGGTGTGAATTACATCAAAACAAATTTATATACAAACGCTGGGTTTTTAGAGCTGTAAGGAATCCATTGATGCTTGGGAGAGCTAAGTTAAAACAATTTAAACAAAATGCTATGTTTCACAGCAGGAAACAAAGTTTATGGAACTCATTACTCTAAAAAGTGAAACAGGAATTATAGTTCTTAAAGAGGTTTAAATAAATTCATACATGATTGATCTGCAATGGGTTCTTTGTGAAAATTAGATTATATTTTCAAGCTAAACATTGGAGGTTAATGCTACAGAAAAACAGTAACAAGAAAAGTAACAACAATAATTTTTAATAAAATAACCCTACTATTGAGTGCAGTGAAGTCCTCTATGCATTTTATAATAAATTATCTTAGTTAATTCTATAGCAACCAGCAAGCTATTATTCCTCATATGTTACAAATGAGAAAAATGAGTCTCTGATCAGTTAGTGATGGACATTAGATTTTAACCAGTCCAAAGATATATGTTCCAGGATGAGGTAAGCCTCCTATGATTGCTGGTCCTGAACAGAAAGAGCCATTTTCTGGGGTGTAGGAATGAACCATTCAGGCTTGCATATCCCTACTCTCAAAGTACTCGCAAAGTGAAATCTGGTAAAGGGGGAAAACGATCAAAAGTCTGTGAGGAGTATGTGGAGTATGTGTAGGATGAACACATATCCCAGTTGGCCTGGTACAGATCCAGAATAACCATTACAACAACTCCGTCACTCTGAGGAATAAAGAAGAATTGAATAACGGGGGACCAAGTAAACAAATACACTTAAAGTTTATCGCTTCAGTATCTTAAGTTAATTTTAAAATATTAAGAACATTGTATGTTTATACTAAATCATATCCTCAAAAGGCCAAATGTCTTAAAAGACTAGGCTCAGTCATTACTACATCACAACTTCCAATGCTAATTTAACCCCACATTGCACAATTTTACCTTCCTTCCACAATGCGAAAACTCTGGATTCCAACAATATTAACACAGTGATTCATTTGTTCAACACATCAAATAATTTTCAGAACTGCTACACCCATACAACCAAAAAAAAAACCCTAATCTATTAAAAAGAATCCAAGATCTGTTTACATTCCTTTTCCCCCTACACTAAGCATATACAAAGTTCCATGTTAAGAAATTATTTGGTTTAGCTCTTTCTTTCCCCCCACCTTTCAGTGTGGTTATGTTATTTATTTGAAACTTACTAAGTTTGATTTGTATATTGGCATTTAGATTTGGATTTTTCTATTTTTAAACTCTCATCTTGGTTTAATTTGTTTGAATATGCAGATAACATTAGTGTGCTTCCAAAAGTAAAACCTGTACCAAAAAATTTATATTCAGAAGAATGACATGTTCTCTTTTTTCTTTCACTATATGGCTCCCTCCCACTACCCACCCCCCAGCCCCCACCACGTCTTCCTGCCCTGCTTGTGGATAACCAATTTTACTCTTTTCTGCGTTTGCTATTTTCTCTTTGCAAACATAAGTACTCTTTTCTTTTCTTTTTTTTACTTAAGGTATATCCTAAATACAACTTTCCATCATTTCATTGAGATCTTTCTCATTCTTTTTTAAAGCTGCATAATATGCCACTGCGTGTATAAGCTGAAGTTTATTCAATCGATTACTTATGTTTGGGCACATACATAGTTTCCAATTAGTTTGCAGTGAAAAATAACATGGCAATGGGTAGTACCAGTATGTATATTTTTGTATTGTTAAATGTGTGCTTTGTGGTAAGTTCCTAGAAGTGAAATTTTTAGTTTAAAAGTTAAATGCATCTGTGGGTTGGTTAGATATGGACAGATCTCCACATAACAAATTAACATTCTCAACAGCATTGTAGGAGGGTGCTATGTCTCCACACGCCTACCATCAAATTAGATTGCCAAGTTTTTGAGCTTTTGTTGAGAAATGCTATCTCTAGGTAATTTTAATGTATAAAGTTTAAAAAATCATTTTTCTTATATTTAAAAATATTTTATTACAAATTTTTAAAAATCATTTACTTATTATTTTAATTCACAATTTTAAATGATGAGTGAAGGTGAACATTTTTCATATGGCTAAAGCATATATGTAGATATAGGTACATATATATACACACACACTGTAAGTTTTCTGTTCATATATTTTGCCCAATACTTTTACAATTTATTTAAACTTTATTATTTATTTATTTATTTTTATATTTATTTTTATTTTTATTTATTTTTTTGAGAGAGAGAGTGAGGGGAAGGGACAAACCCAGAAGGGGACAGAGGATCTGAAGTAGGCTCTGTCAGTAGAGAGCCTGATGCAGGGCTCGAACTCACAAACTGAATGACCTGAGGTGAAGTTAGATGCTTAACTGACTGAGCCACCCAGGTACCCCAATCATTTTCTTTAAATTTGAAAAGGTCTGTACATATTAGAGATATTAGCCCAATATCTATAATGTATGTTACAAATATATTCTCACTTCTCATTTTCCTTTGATTACTTGATTTTTTTATCAAGCATGATACATTATTTTTGCTTTTTTGTCAAATTACGAATCTACTGCATTTATATTTTGAACCATTTCTATAAAGCTTTTCCCTACAACTATGTTATGAATTACAGATTATTTACTCATGTTATCTTCTAATACTGTATTATTTCTTTGAAAGTTTTTCTTGTGAATGGTGTGAGAACTGGCTCTATTTTTTCATTTGATATGGCTCTCCAACTCTCTCAAAGTCCATTTATATCCATTTAGTGATTCGAGATATATCTTTATAATACATTACAGTTTTACATGTAATTGTGTCCATTTCTGGATGTTCTGTTTCATTTGAGTCTTATGCCTATCTATCCATGTGCCAGTAACACATGTTTTAATTATAGAGACTTTATAATATATTCTGTTCATGTCTTAGGGCTAGTTCCCCTCCAAAGCTCTTCTTTTCCTGTCTTTTTTAAGGTTTTTTTTTTTTCTCATGTATTTTTTTTCATAGACTTTAGTATTGATCAGACTAGCTCCACAAAACCTCTTCTTAAAATTAAGATCACTGTCTCCTTCAAAAATAAATAAACATTAAAAAAATATTTTTCAAGGGAGGACGCCCGGGTGGCTCAGTGGGTTAAGCATCTGACTTTGGCTCATGATCTCACAGTCTGAATTCAAGCACTGCATTGGGCTTGAATTGTGCTGACAGCTCAGAACCTGAAGCCTGCTTCCGATTCTGTGTGTCCCTTTCTCTCTCTGCACCCTCTGCCCCTGCTCACACTCCGTCTCTCTCTCTCCCTCAAAAAATAACATCAAAAAAAAATTTTTAATTAATATCATATTGTTTATACATTTACCTAGGAAGAAATTACATTAAAAATTTTTTAAATGTTTGTTTATTTTTGAGAGAAAGAGAGAGAGAGAGAGAGAGAGAGAGAGAGAGAGAATGAGCAGGGGAGAGGCAGAGAGAAAGGGAGACACAGAATCTGAAGCAGGCTCCAGGCTTTGAGCTATCAGCACGAAGCCCGATGCGGGGCTCAAACTCATGAACTGTGAGATGACCTGAGCCAAAATCAGATGCTTAACTGACTGAGACACCCAGGCACCCCTAAAGAAATTACATCTTGATGATGCAGTCATACTAACCAAGAAGAAGAGATTTGCCTGTTTGTCTATTTGCCAAAGTCTACTTTTATGTTGTTCGGCAACATGGAACAGTCTTCTGCATATAAGGTTTAATGAGTTTTGTCTTACTGATTATTCCTAAGCATGTTATCTTTATATTTTCCTTATTGTAAATGGGGATTTCTCCTTCATTATGTTTTCCAACTACTTATTTATTTATGTATGTGAAACCTATTAATTTTTGAATGTTAATTTTATACCTTGCTGCAACGTTAATGGGAACATGAAAAAAAACATGCACACAAATGCACTCTGTTCATAAAGGTCTATTTCCTTAGTGATGGGTAGAGCATGTAACAAATACATTTAAATAACATATAGGTTACTACATGCCTACAGCACTGGTAACTAGATAGATAACCAATTCAACTAGAAACCAGCTAACAAGTAACTGTCCAAATACTGAAAATGTAGCTTTTGTTTAGACCAGACTGTGTTTTGATCACTTTCTTGGGGGGAAAAAGTCTGCTGGTCACACCAGAAATATATGAAGGTGAAATCTTCCGACATCCATTCCCAGAGGTTTCTTTCAGCTGAATTAAGCCTCCAACTCCAGGGCAAACCCGGAGTTGAGGCTTCCAGCATGAATGCTTTTCCCGTCTACCAGAGCAGATAATGTAAGCTTGACCCCAGGCCTCAGAGTCTGAGTGTAGGCCACTCTAATTAAACTAGAGTCGTTGACTTTTGCAGAAGTGGAAACAGTGGGACCCAACTGATATTTGGCCCCAATGACAAAGCGAGTGCATTTGGTAGCTAATGTCCAAGCAAGATTTACTGAAGTGTCAAGATCATCACATACTTTCTGATAAACTGATCCTCCAAATTCTGTCCCATCATTCTGTGTAGCTGGAAGTCCATGGTCCTGTGGCCCACTAAAGTTATTTCCTGTCAACTTTTGTTAAATGCTTATTTATTTTGAGAGAGGTAGAGAGAGAGAGAGAGAGAGAGAGAGAGAGAACGTGGGGTGGGGGAGAGGGAGAAGAAAAGAGAGAATCACAAGCAGGTTCCACACTGTCAGCACAGAGCCCAACTTGAAGCTAGAGCTTGCCATCTGTGAGATCATGACCTGAGCCCCTCAAATTTTAATATAATTTAAACTGTATCCTGCATAAAGAAAACTTCCTAAGCAGGGTGCCCAGGGGGCTCAGTCGGTTAAGGTTCCAACTTCAGCTCAGGTCATGATCTCACTGTTGGTGAGTTCAAGCCCCGTGTCGGGCTCTATGCTGACAGCTCAGAGCCTAGAGCCTGCTTCGATTCTGTGTCTCCCTCACTCTCTGCCCCTCCCCCCTCATTCCCTATCTCTCTCTCTCTCAAGTAAACAAAAAAAGAATGAAAGAAAGAAAGAAAGAAAACTTTGTAAGTAAAATTATGGAATAGAATAAGTTTAAACGGATATCTGAGACATAATGTGTGGGCAACCTGGGTTCATCCATTGCTTAAGTGACTGACTCTTGATTTCAGTTTGGGTCATGATCTCACAGTTATAGGCTCTGCACTGATAGCACAGGGCCTGCTTGGGATTCGGTCTCTCCCTCTGCCCCTTTCCCACTTGCTCTCTCTCTCTCTCTCTCTTTCTCTCTCTCTCAAAGTAAATAAACATTTTGGAAAAAAAAAGAGGAGTGCCTGGAAGGCTCAGTCAGTTAAATACAAGACTCTTGATTTTGGCTTAGGTCATGATCTCATGGTTCATGAGATCAAGCCCCGTGTCAGGCTCTGCACTCACAGCACAGTATTGTGGTGAAGACAGTGGGATTTATTTATCTTTTATGCAGAGAAGGATCTAAATGGAGGTGGGAAACAAGTTGCTTATTGGTTTTTGGGTGTTTTTTTTGTTTTGTTTTTTGTTTTTTTACCATATACAGTTCGTTTCCACGGGGAAATTACAATAAACAACCTGCTGTACGTCAGGTACAATTCACTACGTTATGTCATTTGACTATTACAAAAACTCTTGAGGTAAATAATTGGAATTATTATAAAGGTAAATAAAGGCCCCCACCCTGGCCCCCAGCACCCCCAGTCGGCCCGGCTCAGCCATGTTCAGGGCAACCCTCATCTTCAACAACCACAGGAAGACGCGAGTCTCCAAGTTCTACCAGCCCCTACAGTGAAGATACACAACAACAAATCATCAGGGAGAGATTCCATTTGGTATCTAAGAGAGATGAAAATGTTTGTAATTTCCTAGAAGGAGGATTGTTAATTGGAGGACCTGACAACAAACTGATTTATATGCAACATTATATTTTGCCTTCTGTGTGGATTCTTCAGAAAAGTGAACTTGGCATTTTAGATCTAATTCAAGTATTTGTGGAAATGTTAGACAAGTGTTTTGAAAATGTCTGTGAACTGGATTTAATTTTCCATGTCACCAAGGTTCACACTATTCTTGCAGAAATGGTGATGGGGGGAATGGTGCTGGAGACCAACATGAATGAGATTGTTACACAAATTGACGCATCAAATAAACTGGAAAAGTCAGAGGGCGGCTTAGCAGGAGCTCCAGCCCGTGCTGTATCAGCTGTAAAGAATACGAATCTTCCTGAGATCCCAAGAAATATTAACATGGGTGACATCAGTATAAAAGCGCCAAACCTGCCCTCTTTTAAATAATAAAAAAACAAAATTTAAAAGGCCACTCCTGGGTAAAATCCAGGGGGAGAACTCATCTAAGTTCACCATGCAGTCGTTTACCAAAAATAGAGGAGGAGACTCTTAACTTTTGTTCTTGGATTGAAGTCAAGGTACTATAGAGAAGTTGTGTAAAACCCGTATGGAAGTTCAATGTGGCTTTTCCTGCTCAGTGATTTTGAAGAAATGGGATCGTTCTAGTGTGATACTTCCCTTTCTTTTCTAAACTGCATTCCCGTGCCCACCTAAGGCATGCCTCTATGTATCGGCTACTACAGTATTTCAAAGAGTGTCTGAGGCATTTCTTTCAACTATGTACAATCCAAACTGTTGCTGTTTTGTATGGATCACCCGTGCAGCATTCCATAGTTCTTTCTGTTATTTGTCACACTTGTTATTTAAAGAACCGAGTATGTATTGCATGAAAACATTATGACCTTTTTCTCTTAGTTTAAATAAACTCCAAGGTAACTGGACTTCTAAAGCACCTTTCTGTTTGCCTGACAGCTACTTTAGCAACAACTGACTCAACAAAGTAAATAAAAGTATATTTTATCACTGTTAAATAAAAAAAAAGAAAGAAAGGTAAATAAATGGACATAGGTAAACATATCAGATTTATAGCCTCAGTCTAGGTTTTCATGATTCACAGATCCGTATGCTTTCCACCAACACCACGTTGCCTTCCTAGTCCCATAAGGATAAGGGATGAGCCAGAATGGAGGGAGACCAGAGCAAAAGACTGACCGGGAAGTTGGTTAGCAAGGCAGTCACAAAATCAGTGTATGTGGGAATGCCAACCTATGGAAAGCAATGGGATACGTTTTAGCACAAGGATCACTAAGAATTGGTAATGGCGTGTTGTAGCACCCAGAGGAGGAAGCACTCTTGACACTGGCTGGCTGGGTACAAATCCTGCCCCCTTCTTCATGACACGTGTGACCTTGGGAGGGTTATTTATTATTCCATTGCTTCAGGTTTTGTTTTGTTTTGTTTTGTTTTTTAATTTTAAACATGGGACTATCCAGTCAGAAAGACAAATGCAGTATGACTTCACCCATACATGGAATTTAGGAACCAAAACAAAGGAGCAAAGAGGAAAAAAGGAAAGAGAGAGACAAACCAAGAGACAAACCCTTAACTATAAAGAACAAAGTGATGGTGACCAGAGGGGAGGTGGGTGGATGATAGGAGTGAAATAGGTGATGGGGATTGAGGAGGGCACTTGTTGTGATGAGCACAGAGTGATATATGAAGTGTTGAATCACTATATTGCACACCTGAAACTAAGATAACACTGTATGTTAACTAAACTGGAATTTAAATAAAGACTTTAAAACTAAATAAATCCGTAGAAATTGGATGATCACTCTCAAATGGGTTCTTGTATGTTAACTACACTGGAATTTACATAAAGACTTTAAAACTAAATAAATCTGTAGAAATAGGATGATCACTCTCAAATGGGTTCTTGTAGATCTCAAGTAAGTGGAAACTTAAATGGTGCCTTGGACATAGCAGCAATAAATACTACTTACCACGACCACTATTGTTATTACCATTATTATTTTCATTACCTTTAATGATTAGAAATAAAAGAGTACAAGACACTGCATAGCCTCCAACTTTTATATTTTTAGGTGACTGGAAGGATAGAGGTATGCTGAAGGACTTCGTAAAAATCTAAAAAAGGAACTCATTTTGGGGGAAAATAAATGAATCTATTTGGGGAGGGAAAAAATGCCTTAAATATCTTGGACGGTTCTGAAGGTTGCTGCGGTTTGCTAAGTTTCTCTCTCTGTGGAGATTTTCTACAGGGGCCTTTTCTCAACGGTGTGTTCCCTCTATTATTCACTAGCATGCTGATACTGACATGGAACTGTTTCCTTGGACTTGGATATCAGCCCCCACCCATCAGCTCGCTGGCTGGAACCTTCTGAGTTTTACAGGCTACCTTCTAGAATCTACACTGAGCGGCCCTTCTTTTTTATTCACCTGTATCCTTGCCGTAGCTCAGCAGTTGGGGTGGGAATTCAGTTGTACCCAAACTGAACCATAACCGCCAGGTTGCAAATCTCAAGAGTCACAAAATATGCCTGGAGTAATCGTATGTGGTTTTTGTACGGCATATAGGTTACTTAGATTGAGATTAAAGAATTATGGTTTTGTGACAAGGTCTATATCTTGCATTCCTAATCTCCTTTTAAAGCACAAATACTGAATATCCATTTACTGTTTTCCTACATACCTAGGTTGATACTTGAAACATATAATTGAACAGGAGACAGTCCCCATTCTCAAAAAGCTCCTGGGAAGATGGTGATATGCATAAGAAAATCACTAATCACAATATAGTGTGATGGGGATCTTATATAAAGTGCTGTGAAAGTACAGGAGAAGCCCTAACGCAGTCTAATGCCAACAAGGATAAGGCTTCCTGGAATTATTGACCTTGGAAGTGGTGGGGTTAGAAGGATGAAGTTCCAGATGGAGTGTCTAGCATTTGCCTAAGGACCGCATTTAAATGGCAAGGGCTGGTCTATGTGGTAGGAAGGATAGGAGATGGTAAGCGGTCATATTGCAGCCAGCCTGAATGTCAGAAAAATGACTTTGGCATTGTTCTGATGGGAAAAGAAAGTCACTAAAGGGTGTTAAGGTGGGGGATGGGGAATGGGAGTGATAAGCACGTTTGCATTTTAGAAAGATTCCTTTTTAGCAGCCCTGTGGACTGGGTATGCAACTGTATCTGCAGTATCTCAGCGTTCGAGTTCCCACATGCACTTGAGCACCCAATCAATGAGACTAAACCAATCATGACTCCTTACTTCTATGTTACAGATCAAAAGGCAGGTTGTGGATGAATTGCCCAAATCACTTTGCCAACATAAGGCAGCAGCCAGTCTGAGCTCTGATCTATATCCCAGCTAGCAGAGGGTCAAAGAGCCTCTTAATTCAATTTCCTATAATCTTCAAGTAAGTGCAAAATTTCAAAACCTTCCCCAAATGAGTTGCTTTTAAAAATTGAACTGGATTCCTTGTTGAAGTTAAGTTTGGGTTTTCTAAGGGTTGAGTTTGCTGGGTGTACCTTTACTGCTCTTTACTGTCTCTTACTAATGTTGGCAAAGAAAAGATGAATTTCTTCCTCACGGACGTTGCCATGGCCTTTGTGAAGATAAGAGAACAGCATATAGTGAGGCTGAGGAGGGTGTTAAGTAAATGTAGTAAGCAACTCGCAGATTTGAAGGATGTCTGGATAAAATTCAAGCCCAACTCTAAAATAGTCTTTTTACTAAAAGTGACAGAAATTTGGCAGCCTGGATCTTGGGGTACGGAGTTAAATCCAGTTCTCAAACCTATCGGTTCTATGATTCTAAGTAAATTACTGCAATTCTCTGAGCCTGAGTCTCAAGGACATTGTTTTCCAACATAAGAGGGGAATGATGTATTGCCCTTTAAGAGTGCCTGTTTTTCCTTCAACTGTCAGCTTCCCCTGATACTTGACTCAGAGTCAGAATCCCATAACCTAGAAGGTGTGGGTCTAGTCCCTTTGTCTTTCCTTCTTTGGCTTCCACAAAAGCCACTGGCACTACTCATCCAAGGACTCTGCCTACTCTATTAGGGTTCCATTGGCTATTGAAACCCCTGGCCAGGACACTTCTTGGGATACAAAAAAAACAAAACAAAACAAAACAAAAAAAAACACACAAAGTATGGTGATGTCAATACGGACATGTTCCCATGGGCTCAGCCACAGCTTCTGACATGACAAAGACAAACAGGACAAATAGTCTTCCCCAAATGTGTAACTTTAGTGATAGACTAATTCTTAAAAAAAAAGTAATTATCTTTGTAGTCTCAATGTCGACACAGACAGGGCTGCTTTAGAGGCCACTGGATTCAAGGAATGTATAACATGTCCCTTTAGGAGCTGAAGTGTTATCTCACATGCCACAAATCTTTTTTTTTTCTCCCCCACTAGGTGAAAATCTCAGAACTTCCCTAGTATAATCCCCACTGAACAAATGCGGGAAGAAAATGAGCCACATATCCGTGAAGTCAGTATGCTTTACCAAAGAGTAGCAAACGTACAGCTCTTTTTTTTTTTTTTTTTTTTTTTTTTTTTTTTTTTTTTTTTTACAGCCCAAAGGATCAAGGGAGTTATACCAAAAAAAAACCCAGACAACTTTTCTTCGTCCTAGGGTTTTATTCTCCTGAGATGCCAGGGAACAAGGCTTATGTGAGGGTTGGAAGGATATTCTAGTGTAGTCTAGAAAGTACAAATCACAGATTATCTTACTGGGTGAATACCCAACTACCTCTGTAAAAGGATATTTCTTTTATCTCTTTATTTGAAGACAGGAGTTTCTGTTTTAAGTCTTGGAATTCAGGAAGACTTACAGTAAAACGCAGAAATATTTATTCTTCCGTGTCACCCCTCACAGATTATACCTAAATCTCACTGGAGAATTCTGATTATACTTCAAGAGAGCACTTAGACGTTTTTAGGGTGGACTTAACTCTCATCTTTGCAAAAGGACAGCGTTCCCATGGTGATGAGGATGATATTATCAGGACAGGTTCCAGCAGTGAGTACAGACCCATTGCTCACCACATGAATAGATGGGATAAGAGATAACAGCATTTTCTGCTCAAACACAGATAACTCAAAGATTAGCCGGGCTAACAAGCCAGGAATTTTCACTAAATGTAAGCCTGATAGATTGTTTAAAATTATTATTCTCTTCACTGTCAAAGGTACTCTAAAATAGCAGGAATTCTCTTGTCCTATTAGGCTCCTCCAAGGATATGTAGCCCGTATGGGTAGGTGGCAACTTGAATACATTACTGAGATGCTAATATTAGGTTTTTGTGAGCATGAAAAGCTTTCGCTGTCTATTAGGCCAAATTGCATAAAGCCGGAGCTGTCAGCTACAGTGTGCCTTTTGCAAAGGGCTGGAAAACTGATATAAGCTCGACAGCATGCTATGGCTTTCCAATCACCTAACTTTATTCTCCTAAATGGAAAAGTTATACCCCTTGCAAAATTCTATTATACCAAATTGTCCTTCTATACCCATCAGTGTAAGGGAAGCATGAATCCACATGTGATCCCCTTCCCGTACTTATCACCAATTTTACTAACATAAGTGTGAGTATAAGCTAGCTTAAAATTAGTGAGTTCTTACCTACTAATATATGCCCTTCAATATCTTAGCTTGCAAGACTATAACAGGTGTATTCTCTTGTCAGTCCATCCATCTATCGATCTACCAATCATCTATTTCTTGAACTTTCACTGGGTACTGACTGTATTCTAGGCACTATGCTGTGCATACTGCCTAGAATAAATAAAAAAAGATGAATATTATATACTTCTCGCTCAAGGGAAATGCAAAGTCTGAGGAAGGGAATGAATGCATAAACAAACAACTACTATGCAGCACAATGTCTTGAATAAGGGTTTATACTGAGCTGTACACAAATAAGGGTATAGTTAGCTCCTCTGTGAGAGTCCGTGAACATATAACTGAAGAGCTAGGATTTAAGATGGGCCTGGGTCGAGGCTGAGTACAGACCTTTCTCCAATACCTCTCATAAGAGAAGACTGAAAAACAGGAAGCATAGAAGTCAACTGAAGGAAAGTGGAAAATAGACCCTGAACCTGCCACACACACACACACACACACACACACACACACACACATCATTGAGTGCTGTCATATCTGAGGTAAGTAGTTAAGGATTAGGCTCATGCTAAGCATGTTAGTAGACACAGTCCACTATACAGAGTTGGCCCAAGATTGGCACAGTGGTTCTTACTCTTATTTGGATTATAAATTCCTTCAAGAACCTGATGAAGTTTCTAGACCTACTCTCCGGAAAATTGCATAAACACATTAAAAAGGCATGTTTGTAAAGAATTTCAGGGCATTCCATGAACACCTTAGACAGGGTCTATGGAGTCTAGGTTAAGAACTTCTAGCTTAGAACCACAACTGGAGTCATACTGTTCTTATACTCCCAGAATATCCAACTCTCTTTTTAATTTTTTAATGTTTATTTATTTTTGAGAGAGGGAGAGAGAGAGAGCATGAACAGGGGAGGGGCAGAGAGAGAGGGACAGAATCTGATGCAGGCTCTATGCCATGAGCTGTCCGCACAGAGCCTGACACGAGGCTAGAACTCACAAGCTGCGAGATCATGACCTGAGCCGAAGTCAGACACTTAACTGACTAAGCCACTCAGTCACCCCCAGAATATCCAACTGTCTTTAATGATGATGGGAAAAAACACAATCCAGGAGCAAGTCTTTGCAGGCTTATAGGGTCAAATACATCTCTTCCAAGCCATGAAATATTGAATAACTTCTTTACCCTCAACTTACTCACCTATATGATGGGGATATTAATCCTGTCTCTCAAGATTCATTATCAAGTTTACAGACAATCTATATGAAGTACCTAGACACAGCAGAGTGTCTGGCATGTTATTTGTTTGGCTTTTATTATTATCACAAGTATCGGTATCAATATTAGTGTTGTATAATGACAACACTACAATTGTGTTCTAGAAATTCAGGGAGAAAATTATGGTGACCAGATGCGATATCCATCTGGATTCTTCAGAGATATTTCAAACTTCCTGTTTAGCTAGAACTCCCTCTGCCCTCAAGATGATTAATAAAAACATTGCAATTATATTCTAAACCCTCTGGGTAGAAAGTATAGTTACCTATATATTCTGTACCATGTTCAATAAATGTTTAATAAAATTACAATACTACTTGGGATTTCTATATTTCTTTCATTTGATAGTCTCTAAGTACTTTGTAGATATTAGTTCATTAATTCTCCAAATTCCACCGAGACTAGGAAGGTAGGAAATGTTAAAGGCTCTTTATTTGCTTGTGGTTTTTAAAGACATCTCTTCTCTTCATCCTTCCAAACCTTGTCGTGCCACTTCTCATCAAATAGATCAGGATTTAACCCCTTTTTAGCATTAAGACCTTTCATCAACAATACCAGTAGACTAGCTGACCCCACTCAAGTTTCCTAAGTCTTCATTTCTCCTGCCCCATTATACTTCTCAGTTTCCGATTCTCTTTATAGATTTAATCTCTAAAATGGGCTGGTTCCTTAACAGATCCTGACTAAAGAGAATTCTAATAACAAATTAAGAATAATCACAACAGTGTATTGAGTGTCAGGCACTAGAGTTCAGTTAAGGTTATTATTGTCTTTGTTGTCTCGAAAACCCAATGCATTATCATTCCCTTCATTTTATGGTGAGAAAAAGAGTCCACAAGAAGTTGAATAAATTTGTATAAGGTCACACAGCTGGCAAGGAACAGAACTGGATTTGAACCCAGTTATGGCTATCTCTAGGGGGCACTCCTCTTACTGCTAAGACTTTTTCTTGGAAGCTACGCAAATTTTCCAAATTCTCAGGGTACCGTGGGGAACTTGCTGATCCCTCAGAGCTATGCACGGACAACCTGGGAACATCAGAGGACTTGCTTTGATACTGGGACCTGCAGTAAGGTGAGCTGTCGCTGAAGCCCCATCAACTGTAATCTCCATTTATCCTTCCTTCATCCCCTCTCAACCCACCACCCCATTAAAGAATCTGCCATGGGAAATCAAGAAGATTTGAAACTGTGTATCATCCCAGGAGGTCTCCATAAAGCTACAATGGACATCTTATATGGTCTCGCTTCCTATCTGTGTCTCTTACAAAACTGTGCCTCAGACTCTCTTAGGACTTTAAGTCTGGAAGGTGACAAAGGTTCCAGTCCCTGAAACCTGTATAGCACTGAATTTCATATGTACACCATTCTTTCTTTAACTGTCAATGGGAAGAGTCAGTCTTTTGACCCATTATTACTCCCCTCACCTCCCTCCTGGAATCTCTTGGGATTTCTTAGACTCTACCATCATCACAAACCTACCTTCTTCAACAGAATTTCTACCATGATGACTTTCCACTCCAACTGGCAGCAACACACATTCACATGGTAAAAAATGATTCATTGCATTAGATAAAAGATAAGTGAACCAAAACATATCAAAGGCCTGCTCGGAGGGGCAAGTTACAAATATATTTGTGGACAAAACAACAGCTGTTGCTGTTTTGATCTCCACATTAAAAATGAAATAAGAGGGGCGCCTGGGTGGCGCAGTCGGTTAAGCGTCCGACTTCAGCCAGGTCACGATCTCGCGGTCCGTGAGTTTGAGCCCCGCGTCAGGCTCTGGGCTGATGGCTCGGAGCCTGGAGCCTGTTTCCGATTCTGTGTCTCCCTCTCTCTGCACCTCCCCTGTTCATGCTCTGTCTCTCTCTGTCCCAAAAATAAATAAAAAACGTTGAAAAAAAATTTAAAAAAAAAATAAAATAAAAATGAAATAAGAAATGGAGTCTCAGAGACTGAAGTGACTTGCCCAAAGCCACACAACCATTAACTGGAAGAAAGAATTTAAGTCTAAGTCTGACCCAGGCTAGAAAACTTCTTTCTACTCCCCAAACTACATCATTAACTTGTGTGAGAGTCACCTGTGCTGGCTCTTGATATTTATACTAGTTCGTCATCTGAAAGTTGACAGAGACCTTTGAATTTGCTTAGTAGAGGGACCCCAACCTTTATGAGCAGGCACTGCATCTAAGCCCACAGGGTTTGTTCATCCACAAAGGATGAAGAAGTGAGTGCAGGTGACTGGTGGCAGGGTGGAGGACAAATCGTCGGGTAGCAAGAGGTGAGAACAAAATTCTAGACCTGGGAATGAGAAGGAGTTGCCAGAAAAGATGTGTCTTGGGGGCGTAGTCACTTATGGTAATCCATATTGTAATCCTCCCTCCCACCCCTATGTCAATACGCACGGGGACTGAAGATCCAGTTCATTATCCTCATTTTCTAAAATTTATTTAGAGAGAGAGCGTGAGTGGGGGAGGGGCAGAGAGAGAGAGAGAGAGGAGAGAATCCCTGGCTGAGCACTGTCAGGGCTCCACACTATCAACAAAGAGCCCAACACGGGGCTGGAACTCAAGAACCATGAGATCATGACCTGATAGAAAATCAAGAGTCAGATGCTTAACTGACCAAGCCACCCACGTACCCTTCATTTGTTAATTTGAAAAATGGGAGGATTGTGCCAGAAAGATGTATTACAATTCCCAGGTTAAGCAGTTGCCTTAACTGTTTATACTGTACTTTATCTAAAAATAGTCTGGGGCTGATTAAATATAGAATTTCCTGAAAGATCTAGGGCTATTGACATGCTTGAGAGATATTTGCTACGGTGAACAAAGTTTTCCAAATAATAATGTCTTTATAATAATTGTCTTTATTTTAGCAGCTAGAAAAATAAGCAAGGAAGCAAAAAAGGAACAAAAATAAACACAAAAAACAAAGTTGTGGATTCCCAAAAGTTGGCTGCCCATGTGTAGAAAATTCAGGTTTCTGTTCCTTTAGGAATATTCCAAATTATCATTTTATTAAGCACACATTATGTTCTTTCTTTAACCTGTACAGATGTGGTTATACCCACCGTTCCCACTAGCAAGGCGCCTGCTCTGTGCCAAACAGTCATAAAGATTGCATGAGGGATAAGTGAATTATCACTCAGACCTCCAACTTGTACTGGAATGTATGTCAGGGTGCCTTTAAGCCTCAGAACAACCATAGGAGGAAGCCATGATTATTGCCAATAGACGGAGACATTGATGCACAGGGAGAATGAGTAGTTTGCTATGTAACTGGGAACACTGTAGTTTGATCCTACATTTGCCTGACTCCAAAGCCTGGGCTCTCTTCCCTATTCTATTCAACCCAGTCCCTACTCTTCTGAATTCTGTAGTATAAAAAGATCAGTGTTCAACCATGACCCTTTAGCTTGGGGATTGCAATCAGATGGAAACCAGGATAAAAGTCACAGAGTCCTGCCTCTGAGACACCAGTGAGCACTTATTTGGCTGCGCATGGGTTGAACGCTCCTCGGTAGGATTTAACAAGCCCCATTGTCAAACTAAACTCTGCAAGGATTTATGAAATCAGGCCCATGAATTCACAACCCCTAAGAACATTGGTTATGCTCCAAATATGGGTCATGCTGGAGACCAAGGATAGTGCTCGATTCTTTGTCAAGTTGGGAGTAAGTAGATTTTTACACCTCATACTAACAACACTGAACTGCAAGTTTATCACCTCCATCACCTTTTTTGCAGGTATACTTGCCTCAGTCCCCCCCAAACAGAACCCCTTTGGTCATTTCACGATCCATATGGTTTATTCTACAGACTTTCTCTTCCGCAAGTCTCCTTTGGCTGAAGGATATGATGTGACTGTTTCCTCTTCTGTTCTCCAATCCTAACAACATCCCTTGAAAAGTGGATAGCTCACAGGAGTCCTTATTCTGTCCTTGGATCCTCCTAAGCCCAGGAACCTCAGCCCCATGATTTTCTAAGCATTATTCTGGTTCCAGACTATGAGTCCCCTGGTATCTACAAACCTGAAACACCATTATGTGGGTGTGGAGGTGATGAAGAGATGTGTTTGATTCATTCCATCAGGGCAACAGAAAATGCGAAAACACATCATTTTCTCCTAGGACTTCTATATTCAAAGAGTTTCTTCATCTTTTGCATCAATATAATGTTCACACTATCCTTCATTGTTAGGGAGGAGAGATATTGATATCCCTCCTCGTAGAAAGAAAACGATGACCCAAATGGATGACATCACCCAACTAGACTTTATTTAGCTAATTGGTGGCAGGTCTCTTGATTCCCAGCCAGGCCATTTTACACAGACCCGGGATATTTCCCCCTTAGCCTTTACCCCAGAAGACAGCCATGTTCCTAGGGAGTTATTTGGGAAAGATTGATTTCTGGTGGTTGATTTCCCCACTCCTGTAACAGGCATAATAAATATGATGAATATTACCTTATGAACAGAGATAAGAACCTCCCTCTTCCCTCTGCACATTCTAGAAATATTTCTTAAAGACTGTGAAGTTGAGACTGTCAGTGATGTGATGTTAACCTAGACTACAGCCTAGCTGAGCCTGAGTGGTAACATGTCTATACCTTCATGTGGCTAAAGCGTGAACACAATCACTGTGTCTTAACTGACTGACAGTCTTGGTTTATGGCTTCCTAACAAAAGAGAGATGGTATTAAACCTCGCAACTGTCTTTTCTGTAGGCTTAAGGGAAACCACTCAGGTGAGTAAAATCACAAAGCCGTAAGTCTGAGAGTCTCATTAGGAGATGTTTGAATATCACACCGCTTTATTCCAAAGGTGAAACATATTTAACCCGAGGGGTGGGGGGCGGGGAGGAGAAATCCTGCAGAATGCAAGGAGTGTATGATTTGCTTCTCAGCTGGCTCTGATGTAGACAGCCCAGTGCCACATTGTCCAATGAGGGGACAAGCGAGAGACAGAAGGCTAGCAGGTCTATTCAGACACAATCTTGGGACCTTGGGAAACATTTGAAAAACCAGTTGTTGCTGCTGTTGTCGTTGTTGTTGTTCACCTCAAATGTCAACCCCCAATACCTTAGTTTTCTCAGTGAAACAACCTGGAACTTAGGCAAACTGATTGTGAGTCCATGGAGCCATATTCTGTTAAGGTAGTTTGTACCTTGCTGTGTTCAAATGGAACAATGGGTAGGTCTTGAGCATGATGGAACTGAGGGCCGTCAGTTTCTCTGTTCTAAATCCTGGCTGTGGTGTCCCCAGTGCCCAAGTCCACTTCTGTATGCTTCAATTTATAGGAGATTTGGATGAGCCAAGAGAGTTCAGGGAAGACACGGGAATATGAATAACGAATAGAAAACAGAACGGTATATATATTTTTTAAAAGTTAGGTGAAAGAGAATTGTAATTAACTACATGGAAAAATAATAAAATCTGAGTTTCTTCTGGAGTATGAAGGGCTTAGCAGAAAGTAAACTTCCACTGAATGAGTGGAGATTGGTCTTAAATTACACCAGAGTGTGAGAAGTTACCAGGAAGTATAAAGTCAAGTAACAGCTACTTGTGCTGAAAGATTGAATGCCTTCCTTGCAAACAAGGATATAGACTAATTGTCCAACACTTTTTCCATACCGTGATGATATAGCAACCAGGACCCAATCCTGTGGACAGGCTTCACCTTTGACTATCAGAAATCCAATTATGATTCAAAGAGCTATTGCCTTTGACCTCTTACAGAAGGAAAGAAGGTTGAAACAGGCTGACACATTTCTTTCCTTTAAGGTCTCCCATAAATCTCCCCTCTTCCAAAAGTGTTCCCCTATCTCATGAGAAGTTGTTTGTGTTTTTTTTTTCCTTCCTCATTACTCCCATGGATACGAATCTCATTTTTCTAGGGTGTTTATCACAGTCTTCTTTTAATACAATTAGCTAGTTCTCTAATAAATACTGTATTTCCTTGTGACACTTTTTATGTCCTATTCCTTTTTGTTCCCTTCACAGTGCCCAGTAGGATGTCGAGTATGAGCAAAAGCTCAACATACGTAAACTGAATTGCACCAAACTCTCTAGGTCTCTGGCGGAAATTTAAAGCAGCAGACAGCAGAGTATCATTCCTTAAGGACTTGGTTTTCTTATTTGGTAGGAAACCCTTAAACACACTTAGAACAAAACAGAAAAGCCCTCAGCAAGACATAGTGAACTTCACATCAGGAGCAAAGGAAATGAGTTAGGATGTTGAGTTTTATTAGGTTTCCAAAACTGCGTGCCATCCATGTACATGGCGTTAACATTCCTTTATGGGTGTTTCATTTAATACGAAAAATTAAAAATAAAATTTTAAATTGCAAGATGGGCAATGTTGTTTCCATTTTAAAGATGAGGACGCTGAGGCTTGAAGACATTATGTGATTTGTCCAAGATCGCATGGTGCTATTAAATGATGAACCTGAGCTCGTAATTAGAGCCCAGGTTTGTCTGGCAGCATTTTAAGTGACTTTTCACTCTAAATATTTGCCTTGTAAATGTAAAACTGAAATCAAGAAGGAAGGATATAGATCACAGGGAAGTTGGGAATGGCCCAGGGATGCTATGTGCTCATGAAAAGATCACCATTCTCTACGCCTCCCAAGTTATTTTTAATCAGCAGCTTCTGGCTCTCAAGCCCTTTACCCACCAGCCCACCAATTCTGCAGTTTCTTTGTTAAGCTGGGTGGTGTCGCCGTCGGTGCCGTTGTGATGTGTGGATTACATAACTCAGGACCGTCTTTATCAAGGAGCCTCGCTGAATCTCTGTGTCCTAGAGGCTGGTGGTTCTTGGTACACCTGGCTCAACACTCCCCTCTGACAAAATCCAGTTTCCTCTCTCTCCAGGCTTCCTGGACCTGCTTAGGTTTCTAAACTAGAGTTCAAGCTAGTCGCTTTTCCATTCAAGTCTCAATGGAGGTGGAAAATTTCTCTGGAGAAGAAACATTACGTACACACACGAGATTCCATGGCTCCTCTGAGCCCAGCTGCTAGGAGAAACCTGAGCTTTAATGCAATGGGAACTTTAATGTGATAATTAACGCAGGGACCTTTTCCCTGGGGCAATTAACTTCTGCTCCTCTGTCTAGCCATGATTTCAGTGCTGGCAGAAGGCAGGAAATGAATGTCACCGTCACGGTCACAGCCAGTCAGCTCAGACTTGCACCCATAGGGGCCTTTCAATTCACCAGTTCTTTGCATCTTTCATGCTTGGGACCCAAGATTCCCTTCAGGTGCTATGACTACATTAGAAGAGAAAACAGTTGCCAGCGGCCCCAAACCAAGCCAGACTTCTCAACATCTGGAGAATGCTACCCCGGTGCATTCCCATTTGGCATTTTCCCTGTGCCCTCAATAAATAAGTGAAACTCCTTATCTTCCTATTCTTCTGTCTCTGTATGGTAGCTGCTTGCGGATGCATAAGTGTGTTACTGTCCACCAGGGAATCTCTGCAGTGGTAGATTGTCCTATATCCAAGACAGTCAAGAGATAAAGAGGGAAAAACAACCAATTTGGGAAATCTGAAACAAAAATATTCAAGAAATATCTCCAAATCAATTTGGAAATATGTTGGAAGGGAAGGAAGGAAGGAAGGAAGGAAGGAAGGAAGGAAGGAAGGAAGGGAGGAAGGATGAACTTGAGGTATATAAACCAGGCAAAGCAGGGGGCAAGGTAGTAATGTAACAATCCTCAATCTAAACTAAAACAACACACAGAACCAGCCTGGCTTCACTGAAAAAGACATGGGAAGCGATGTGACTGAAGTATGAAAACTTCAGGTTAGATACTGGAAATTCCTTTCTGTAAAGTTTACGAGGTCCTGGAAGAAATGAGAAAAATGTAATTAAAACCAAATTCTCCTAGAGAGCATTAAGAGGGTGTCTGAAAGCAATCCCACCTAACCACAGAACCTGCAGGATCTTTACCAAGTGTGTCTCATAGACCAGTTTTGCCCTCCCAGGGTCGAAAATGCAAAATCTTGGGTCCCACCCAACACCTACTAAATCAGAACATGCACTTAAAAGGTCCATTTAAACAGTAAGCATCAATCTAGATAAACAACAGAGCATATCCACGGACTGAGAAAGCATTCATGGTGCATTGTACTTGTATTTGTTTTTGTTTTTAAAGAAAATTGGCTGCCTATCCTGCAAAACTAGAGATTTTCTGCTGCTTCCTACTACCTGTCTGTTACTCTCATCTTCTAGTACTCACGCTTGCCGGCATGCATCTTCAGGAGCACCGATGACTTTGAAATGTACAGCAAGCCTGGTATTATGACCTTGACCACACCCATCCCTAAATGCTTACGTAGCCCTATGTCGCTATTTTAATTTTTTTTAATTTTTTTTAACGTTTATTTATTTTTGAGACAGAGAGAGACAGAGCATGAACGGGGGAGGGTCAGAGAGAGGGAGACACAGAATCCGAAACAGGCTCCAGGCTCCGAGCTGTCAGCACAGAGCCCGACGCGGGGCTTGAACTCACGGACCGCGAGATCGTGACCTGAGCTGAAGTCGGACGCTTAACCGACTGAGCCACCCAGGCGCCCCTCTATTTTAATTTTTAAAGAAGCTTTTTAAAAACTAAGGCATACACGTGCACCTACAAAGAGAATGAGTTTTGAAAAGAAACAAATCAAATCAAATCAAAGTATTGACTTACGTAATGAAGTCATGTTATCTTAATACTGTTTGCCTCTCTGGTTTCCTTCTCTCTCTTTGACTTTTATTTCAAATGATTTAGCTGTTGGCTAGATATTGGAAAACTTTGATGGGTACACCACCACTTAAAAATCTTATTTCCAAAATTACATAATATTTCACAGCATATCGACAATGCCGGTGTTTTTTGGTTTTTGTTTCTGTTTCTGTTTTTCCTAAACAAAGCAGAACTACCATGTTTCTCCTTTATCTGGCTTCAATGTGACTTCTGAGGGGAGGCTCAAGAGGCTGGTGCTCCTGGAACCGCTTTTGGTGCCTCTTGTTTCCCAGACCCCATCTTCCTGCACAACTCTTTTTATGTATCTGGAAGAGCTCACTACTGAAAGGCAAGAGAAGGCAGACACACAATACCTACACGGGTAGTATACTCACAGGGCTACCCAAGAAATAGCAATAATCAGACACTCACAGAATTTTGGAAAGCCTAAAGGGCCTTTATCTCGTTTAACCCCTTCATTCTACAGGTTAGGAAACTAATGAGAAAGGAAGTATGGATTGCCTCAGCCTAAATAACTATTTAGTAACATAGCTGGGACTAGTAGTCTAGTTCTCCTAATTCCCAATCCAATTCCCTCTCCCTCTCTCTCTCTCTCTCACATGCACACATACACAACCCATATTCCAAAACTAAATCACACCCTCACAAGTTCACACATACCAAGAAAGGTCAAGGATCACGTCACATTGCCCATAACCATGTTCCTTGTGTGACAGCCACAGGAAGAACCAAAGGCATGTCTATTGAACAAACAAATGAACAAGCAACTTTTTCTCTGAATTATGTTCACAGCTCAGCATGGTCCAAGACATAAATGTTCAGCTTGGCCATGCCCCAATCTAATAACATATCATATTTCTATACACATGTGAATCTCCCTAGCACCTCTTTTTAGAACATGAGTGGTGAATGTAGAGCCACTCATTTAGAAATGGAGTAGTTGGCTCAGTCGGTTAAGCAGCTGACTTCGGCTCAGGTCATGATCTCGCGGTCCGTGAGTTCGAGCCCCGCGTCGGGCTCTGTGCTGACAGCTCAGAGCCTGGAGCCTGTTTCAGATTCTGTGTCTCCCTCTCTCTGACCCTCCCCCATTCATGCTCTGTCTCTCTCTGTCTCAAAAATAAATAAACGTTAAAAAAAAAATTAGAATGGGAGTAGCAATGGGTATATGTTCCTTCTGGTCCTGAAGTGAGCACAGTCTGTGAGACAGACTTCAGCATTAAAGGACAGGCTACAACAGGGCAGACAAGCCTTCCTAGATAAATGTGGGTGAGTTATGCATGAACAGACAATCAAGGAGATATGGAATGGGCATTGGCCTTTTAACAAAATTAACAGTAAATCAAGTTATTAATTTTTAAATTCAACTGCATTCTTATTCCTTGGTTAAAACATCAAAATACTAGTGAGAAAAGTAAAAAAAAATGACATATATGCTACATATGATATATAAAATAGATGAGACATATATTATATCTATTTCTCTCTATATCTTGTCTGTCATGTATCTATTTTTCCATCATCTGTACAGAGAGAGAATGGCTTGATTCTAATTTTTTCAAAGGTATGTGAGCCTGGGTAGTCACTGTATGATATGTTTGATTTTTATTTTTATTTTTCTCTCTCAAAACTTGTCAAGCTTGTTAAACTTCACCACCCCCAATATATGAGTTGATGGGTAAATAGTGAGAGGGAGGAAAAATACCATGAATCCTATTTCATGGATTTGGAAAATGATGAATAGTATAGCCTCCTATTTTAATACGAAAGTGTTTTACCTTTCAATCTTCCCTACCAGGTTTATTTCTTTAATAAGTATTATTTCCCTATGGAGAGTCAAAGTCCAAACCAAAGGAAATGTTGGAAGAACTCATTCTGGCGTACTACCCCAGGTATACATTGTGAGAGATGTACTGTATTTTGACTGGTGGATAATTCCAGAAAGTGGAATGTTGGAAGGAAAGGAAATGTTGGAAGAATTCATTCTGGCGTACTACCCTAGGTATACATTGTGAGAGATGTACTGTATTTTGACTGGTGGATAATTCCAGAAAGTAGAATGTTGGAATGTATCTCCAAAATAAAGGAAAAGGGGGAAAAATCAGTGTTTTAGGGCAACTAATTTTTTTTTCACATTTCCAATTATGAGGATTAATTGGACAAAGTAAAGATCAAACAGAAAAAAAAAAACTTAGCCTCAGTCATTAGGTTCACATATCTCTGAAAATTCTTTTTCATCTGATTTAGATGTGATTCTGCTCTTTTTCTGAAAAGATCATAAGCAACAGAGGCCATTTACCGAATCAGCATTATACTGAAATTAAAACATTAAAGCATATGGAAAGTGTCATATACTTGCAATGCTTAAATGAATAGAATCAAAAAACTTTTCTCACATTTTATAATAAACAACTAAAAAATCTTAAGTGTTTACTATTTGTCAGGCATTGTGCCATTTAATGTTCACATTAACTATTGAGACTGTCACTATATCTTACTTTCCAGATGAGAAAATTAGAGCCGCATTCATACAATTTAGAGAGTTAGGTCTCATAACCCGCATTGTGGACTTGGATAAAAATCCAGCTTTGTCTAACTGCTGAATCTGCACTCATAATGAGTATATGCTTTTTAGAAAAAAAAATAGTTCAGAGAGCCATTTACTTTAGAATCTGAGGCAACCGATTTTCCAGTTTGGTTCCTCTCTGAGATCGTCCAAGTTGCTCATTTTACGGGTGACGAAACTGAGGCCCAGAGAAGTTAAGTGATGTGACAGAAGTGCATCCAGCTAGTTCGTACAACTGGAATTGGAATCCAGATTTCTGAATCCTCCTGCAATAGCAATCTTTCTACCGCACCCCTGAACTTCACAACAAAGTGGAGATCAATTTGCATTAAACACAGGATTATAGTTATGAATACAAATTCTGAATCAGTTGCCCACGCTCCTCAAAACCTTCCAGCAGTACAATGACAGGCACCCTTGCTAGAAACTCTGCTCAGAACGAAGCCATCTTGTGTCACATGCCTGTTGTCCTAGGGCACCTCCAGAAACCCAAACTCACCATGTCTATTACCTTGGCTATTACCACTCTATTACCATGGCGTTCATCTCCATGCTGAACATCCATGAAACTGACTCAACTGTCTAACCACCTGTCCTCCCAGGTCTTCCCAATGTGCCTTCTGGAATCCATACTTTTTCACTGGCAGACTCTCCAATATCCTCCTACTCTCCTTAAATGTTCACTTCTTGTCTTAACTGGACACTGTTACCTGAAGTTGTTCTAAGTGAATGAGAAAGGAGCAGTATAAACCTTCCTCATCCCTCAAAGAACTTGTAATTTGTTAGAGACTTACAACTTAGCTATAGAAAACGTCATTATGAGACAAAATGTTAAATCGTAACATATGAATAGTAAATGCAATAGGTGTTTATTCATTTGCTATTTCATTTGCTCATTTACAGTATCCACGAATTCATCTATTTAGCCAACAAATCCTTACTGGGTACTTTCTAGGTATTAAAGGTCTCTTGGGCGCCACAGTTGCAAAGATGAATAAAGTATTATTTCTGCCTTCAAGACATCATGCTTCATAGGGAGAGAAAGACATATAAAGATGTTTTTAGAAAGTAAATATAGCAGACATGTATGTTCCATATATGTGAGCATTACCTGGTCACTTTCAACCAACCCCCTCCACATATACACAGAATCCAACAAAAGAGTTTATATGTATAGACTTATGAATTAGTGTGTTCTTTCCTCTTAGAGCTTCTTTTTACGTGGTAGAGATGTCAGAAACATCAAACATTGTGGTTTGTATTTATATCAGCTTATATAAACAAGAGAGGAAGAGATATAAGCAACCCGAATGATAGATTTTCTTGAGGAGTATGTATTTTTATCTTTTCCAGGTGTATTTTCTGGTGAGACTGCCAATTATTCATATTAAAAAAAACTAATTGAGAACTCACCTGACAATAGGAAAAATAGTACTGGATGACTGAAAATAGGAATCGAGGAAAAAATGAAGGAAAGGTATTACAGGTTAAGATCATTTTAGTTCTAAGGGATGTGGCGTAGCGGGTTGGGAACAACATCGGCCTGGGACTGGAGAGGGGTGTTCAAGTCCTCGTTCTTCTTGCCCCGATGATCTTGACAGGGGTGACCTTGATGGGTCGTGTGCCCCAAAGATTGCCTGGAATAAATGAGGACCATGGTACAAGGTCCTTTCCAGCTCTGACATGCTATCATTCTTTGATTTTATTATCTACGCATTTTTTTCTGTTTATCACTTTAAGAACTAACCCTACTCAAGAATATTTTCTTTAGCTAGCTTAGAAAGAAAAAAAATTGTATTTAAAAAACAAATATGTGGTCCAATGCAATGCCGAGGACACAGTCATCGTATATCTTTATAATGAGTACTCCAGAGGTCAGGCAAGTTCAGTGATTCCACATACTCAAGAAGCTAGGTTCCTTTCATCTCTCAGTTCTGCCCTCCCCACGTATGGCTTCATCCACTGGCTACTGTCACTGTGGCTACAACAGCCCAGGGCATAATATTTGAGCCCAACAACATCCAAGGGAAGAGAAGAGAGTGGTCTCCCCTTTTTGTGGCTGTGCCAAACAAACAAACAAAAACAGAAAAAAACACCCTAGAATTTCTCAAAAGACATCCTCTCAAATCCCTGTGGCCATAATTGCATCACACATTATTCTTGGACCCGTAATCTTGGCAAGAGGAATGGGGTTAAATTGGGCAAATCACACTCACTCTTGCAGCCGTGATCAGATTCAGCCTCTCCGGATGCACACTGTGGCACAGGCTCAGGAAAGTGTAGTTCTTTTAAGGAAAAAGACAGGAATGGATGCCCAGTGGCCCAGGACGACTACATGATTTTGTGGGAGCAGTGAATAATTCAGGAAGTCAGCCTCCTCTCCCCAAGGCTGCTGCAGACAGGTAACTCCCAAGGGACCATTACTTTGCACGGGGATCAGGGTAGGTGAGAGGCCCTTCCCCTCCATGAGTCACCACACTGCATAGCCAGCCCAGGACAGTGACGGCCACCACCTTGCTCCATCCAAAAGGCTGCAGGGTCCATGTCCACACTGACCCTCCTCTTATCCACATCCTAGCCCTGCGTACAGTGGGTCTCTCCTACCACCAACTTGGAGGGCACAGAGTGGCAGGAGCAACAGGTTAGAAGAACCAAAGAAAGGGTGGCAGAAAGCTGGGAACCCAACCCAGGAAGATTCAGAGGCAGCGAGGGGCCGGAACATGGGAGCCAAAGCTCTGTGTACATGCACATCCTCTACTGTCCCAGCTACTTCACTTCAAGGCACAAATTCAAAGAGAAAATTACTAAGACTTTCAAGTTGGTGAATGCAGAGCAGCAAACCCAAGAATGAGGCCCTTCTGAGAAGGGCCCGATGTGACTGCACCGGTCGCACACCCAGAAAGCGGGCCTTGGGGGTAGTCAGCCGACAGGGTTGGAGTACAGGAACTGGGGACGCATGTCAAACCAGAAGCCAGTCAAAAACGGCAGCCTTTGAGAAGACGCAGAACACCAAAGAAACCAGGAAGCTGACACACGAGTTTTAGAGCTACCCTCACTGCCAACAAAAGGCTGAGAGAGAAAGGTGGCTTCCCAAGAGCTGGAAGGAAAAAACACAACTGATCTCATTTGTACAACGAGGAAGGACAGCCAGAGCACCCCGGATGTCACTGATGACTACTCCGGGTCTGCACTGCCTCTCTGTTGTAACCTAATACAATCCAGAAAGAATAAAAAGAATGCTCGTGGTATTGAGCCAAAAATGGGGCAAAAAGAGGAGAAACGATTGCCAGCTCATAAGGAGAGAGAGAATTCCTCGTTCAAAGGGAATTATTAATGCACTGCCCATATCCTGCCAAATCTTAAAAAACGTTCAATGCAATTTTGTATCAGACACACCAACAGACAGTAATCCCTCCTGTGCAGGCTTTGCCCAGTACATCCATGTGAGAGAGATTAGTCACATCCTACAGAGAGGGGTGATTTTTAAAGCCTTAGTTTTAATCTGGTGGGCATGGAATGCTCTGAAATGTTTCCTCTGAGTTCTTAATGATGTGCCTTTACACACTCTCCATGTTGAAAAGTAGTTGAGAGATAAAAACGCAAGCCCTTCCCATTTAATATTTATAGGGCTCATCATAAACAGGGGGAGATCAGCTCTTCTCAAGGAGAATCACCTAAAAAGAGATTTACGTCCGGGGAAGTCCATGGTTAAGCTGGGGTTGAGAAGGAGCTTCTAATCCTGTTCTCGTACCTTAGTCTACGACTTGATGCTGGACTCAAAAACCAGAAATGAAGTATTTCGCTTAACTTATAATATTAAGTAAAAAGAGAGACTTAGAATAATTGAATATTAGAAGGAAATACATTAGTATTTTAGCTGTGTCATGGAACCACGAGTTATTTTTACTTTTTCTTTGGATTGTCTATAGTTTTCATTTCTATAATAAGACTGAATTACTTTTAATAAGAAAACAGTGTACATATATATACGTGTATATATATATATATATATATACACACACACATACATACATGCACCAAGAGACACATACACAACATAAATACACATATACACACACGTTCATATATTTATACATACATATGTATTTATACATGTACATATATATAGAATACATACACATACACATACACATACAGAGGCCTTTGTGAAGTAAACCCAAACATTTTTATTTCTTTGCAGAAAAGCTAAAACAGTCAAGACATATGAAGCATCATGGAAGCTCAGACTGACATGTGTTTTCTCCTCCAGCACCTACCAAAGTTCCTTGCAGATTGTAATGACAGCATGGTTTAGGAAAGGAGCAAAGTAAGAAAAGAGGAAGGGAGGTTAATTTCCCCTAATCTTTAAAAGAAGAGTAGAAAACACTTTGGACAATAATACAGAGTTTAGAAAATCTCTAACTCTCATGCAGTTGGGGGTTTGGTTCGTTTATTGTTTGGTAATGTCTAAAGTTTTTCTGAGACCTCACCACTATAGGGACAGGATTATGGCATCACCACTATAGGTGAGCTTTAAGAAGTTAGCATCTAGGCAGCCGGCAAGATATGCAAGCAATAACTGACATTTGAACACAAATAGAAAGCAAAAACAAAGCAAAATAAATAAACAAACGACTCCACTCTCCTATCATCAGACTACATATTTACCCACAGTCTAATCTTATTCAATAAATACAGAAATTTCTATCAGATTGCTTCCCCAAGTAACGGTTCCAGGCAGCGGGGGAGCATAATACGGCAACAGAGCTGTTCTAACATAAAGTGGTGGTCGAGATTACTTCAGTACCCAGGGAGAATCTCTAGCTTTGCAGTTTTTTTTCTAAGTTTGTTTCTCTATTTTGCAAGAGAAAGAGAAAGTGGGGAAGGGCAGAAAGAGAGAGAGAGAGAGAGAGAGAGAGAGAGAGAGAGAGAGAATCCCCAGCAGGCTCTGCAGTGTCAGCACGGGAGGCAGGGCTCGAACCCGTGAACCGGGAGACCGTGACCTGGACCAAAGCAAGAGTTAACTGACTAGGCCGCCCACAACTTTTCACTTTCCATTTGGACAAATTTATCTCCTTCATGCCTTTGATTCCACATTAGATAAGGCTACTATTAGGGGAAGCAACAATGTAATGTAGAAGCATATGCCTATAATGAAAGGCTGTCCTTCTCTGGGGCTTGCTGAGGAGGCTTGAGGCGGAGCACTGGAAGATGGAGGGAGCAGACAGGGGATGTTGAGGGGAACTGAGAAGGAAGCAAAGAGGAAGGGGCTATGATAGCGACATGTGCCTAGTTTTATTCAAATAAAAAGGGGGACCTGGGTTCATTCTTCACTTCAGGAAGGGTAAAGGACTCTTCCTTACAGAAACTTAGAGAAAGATTTTTGGAGCAGTTTGTTCAGTGCATATGTCCAGGTGAAGGCAGGGGGTGGAGATGTGGGACAAAAGCAAGAGGCTCTTAAAACAAATGGATAGCCACCATCTAGAATGTTAAAATCCCAAGCAGCAATATTAGGAAGAAGCGGGATGTTTTGGTATTACCACCTCCCCGCCTAGAGGAAAACCCCAGCTCTAACTCCTCGCCATCTGACTCCAAATTGGGAATATGGCATCTGCCAGTTCCCTCTTCAGTCATTTCAAGTTTGCTCATAAGAAGGGAGATGGTTCTGAAGGGATGACCAAACTCTCCTTAAGGTTTGAGACAACTGGATTCTCACGCTTGCTAAACTGTAGGAAAAAAGGGAGGAAGAAAAGGAAAAGGAACAAGAAGAGGTAGAAGCTATGATTACTTCCAGCTGCCCTTCTGAGATCAAAGCACACCAACTGTTAGAACTACTACTGTGTAGGTGGATAGAAGTTACCAGAAACCACTTCACATTGGCAGATCTGATGATGATGTCTCTATCACTATTCACGATATCCATTAGGTACACTTAACCCACCTTAGCCCAATATTTCTGGGAATGAGAGCCGTGCAAATTGAAATATTTACCTGTTACCAGTCTTCTGGCCGTGAATTTCATCCAAATGTTTTTTATTATCTGTCTTACAAATAGGATGGAGTAAAACTTCTACAGATTACTGCAGACTGTCTTTCCACGGTTGCACTGAACCCTGCTGCCCCAGTGTTTCTCCTTCATGTTGCATATGTATCATTGCTGCAGTCCTTGGGTTATGGATCTTAACTAAGAAGACTGAATAAATGCTTAGAACAAACAGCTGGACCTTGGAACAACTGGTTAGAAGCTGCAAACACACATCAAGGGTGTCCTTTGTTATTTGCTAATGAAGCTGGCCCCTGAACTTGCTATAGAATCAATTCCATGTGAACACAAGAATTAGATGGCCCAGGTCCCAGTCAAGGAGAAGCAAGATAATAGTAAAACAATATCATATCTGTAACACACACACCATTCCCAATTTTGGCTGAACATTACTATGACCTGAAGATTTTTTAAAACATATCCATACTCTATCTTTACCCCTAAACCATTTTATTTAGTTGGTCTGGGGAGAGGCCCGTGGCTAAAGAGTGATCAGGTTGAGAATCTGTGCCAGTGACTCTAGATAAGTAATGATGCAACATCAGTGTAAAGTAAGGAACAATGATTGTGTGTGTGTGTGTGTGTGTATATATATATATATATATATATATATATATATATATACTCTGCAGTGGGGATGAGCTGTTCAGATGTTTTTCTTATAAGTCGCTCCTCAATTATCTATGCAAATCAAAGAGCCAGTGAACCAGATAATATGAGAGTTGACAAACAAAACAAAACAGCAATAAAATCTAAATTTGACTTTAGGAATCAAATTTAGGATTCAGAAGGAAACTAATGAACACTTAGCATGAGTTAGACACTGAGTTAAGAGCTGTGAGTGAGGCAGATGAATGAATAAATCATAGCCGCCATTTTAAAGGAGGTCCAATTCATTGCCTCATGTTTGTACTAAGAGTTAAGCTCTGCTGCAGGCTGAAGATTAACAACAGTGAAGACGACAGACACATTTCTTGCTGTCATGAGGTTTTCACTCTATGCGAATAAAATAATGGCAATACTGGGTCACATGAATGCGTCATCCATTCCTGGAACAGCTCCTCATTACCCAGGTTTAGAAACACAGGCACAAAGAGGTGGGATGGTAACCAAGTATGCCAAGAGTGGGGCCATGTCTGGAGTTCAGATGAGTTCAGGCTGGTCTCACATCCCATCCTCTACAATGGCTCCCTTTAAGTCCTATTTCCTCAAGGTTCCAAATAATCTTTTTTGTACACTGTGTAGGTAGGCGTAACTAGTTCCCCCTCCTAATTCCAACTCCAAGAAATTCAATATGTTTACCCTGTAAATAGCCTTGTGTTTCTACCATAAGGAATCACACAATTTTTTTAGATACACACAATGGGCATATAACATCATATAAATTTAAGGTATGCAATGTGTTGATTTGATGCATTTATATACTGCAATAGGATTACCACTGTAGCATTAGCTAACACCTCGATCGTGTCACTTAATTATTTCAGTTTTGTGGTGAAAACACTGAAGATTCAGTCTCTTAGCAAGTCTAAAGTATATAATATGGTATTGCTGACTATAATCACAACGCATGTGTTCTTAGGTCTCCAGAACTCACTCCTCTTCTAACTACAACTCAGTACCCTTTGACCAATATCGCCCCTTTTCCTCCACCCTCCGCCTCTGGTAACCACCATTCTACTGTCTCTTCTGAAAGTCTGGCTTATTTAGATTCCACATGTAAGTGATATCATATGCTATTCGTCTTTCTCTGTCTCACTTATCTCACTTGGCATGATGCCCCAAAGATTCATCCATGTTGTTGCAAATGGCAAGAGTTCTTCCTTTTTTCATGGCTGAATAATATTTCAGTGTGTGTGTGTGTGTGTGTGTGCGCGCACGCGTGTGTTTCTCAATCTTTTTATCCATTCGTCCATTGGCAGACACTTAGGTTGTCTCCATATCTTGACAATTGTGAATAACACAGCACTGAACACAGAGGTGTATGTATCTTTTTATATCCTATTTTCATCTCCATTGGATGTATGCCTAAAAGTAGAATTGCTGGATCATATGGTAGTTTTATTTATAATTTTAATTTAAATTTTTATTTAAAAGTTGTAATACCTTAACTGTTCTCACTGTAACAGAATTGATTTGCATTCCCACCAACGGTGCACAAAGTCCCTTTTCCTCCACATCCTTGCCAACACTTGTTATCACTTGTCTCCTAGATGATAGCCATTTCTAACAAATGTGAGATGACATCTCCTTCTGGTTTTGCTTTGCAATTCCCTGATAATTAGGGATATTGAGAATTTTTGTATCTGTTGGCCATTTTGAAGTCTTTGGAAAAATGTTTACCCAGCTGCCCTGCCTAATTTTTAATTGGGCTGTTTATTTTTTGTTATTGACTCATGGGCTTTTTTAAAAATATTTTTTGGTTATTGATCCTTCGTCAGATGTATGGTTCACAAATATTTTCTCTCAGTCTGTAGGCTGCCTTTTCATTTTGTTGGCTTATTTTCTTTCGCTGTGCAGCAGATTTGTAGTTTGACGGAGTCCTACTTGCTGATTTTTACTTCATTGCTTGTGCTTCTGGTGTCATATCGAAAACACCATTGCCCTGGGGCACCTGGGTGGCTCAGTCAGTTGAGCATCTGACTTTGGCTCAGGTCATGATCTTGCAGTTCCTGAGTTTGAGCCCTGCATCGGGCTGGGTGCTGACAGCTCAGAGCCTCTGTGTCTCCCTCTCCCTGCCCCTCCCCTGCTTGCTTTCTGTCTCTCTCTTTCTCTTAAAAATAAATAAACATTAAAAAAAAAAAAAAACACCATTGCCCAGACCAATGTCAGTGTCTTTTTCCCCAGTGTTTTCTTCTAGGAGGTTTACAAGTTCAAGTCTTACTTTTAAGTCTTTAATCCATCTTGAATTAACTTTTGTGAGCAGCGTAAGAAAGGGATCCAATTCCATCTTTTTGATGATATAATCTTATATAAAGAAAAATCCTAAAACTCAACCAAAAAACTGTTGGAACTAATCGATGCATTCAAAAAATCTGCATGCAGTAAAAATCAACATACAGAATCAGTTGTTTCCATATACTAACAATGAAATGTCTAAGAAAGAAATAAAATCACATCTGCAATAGGATAAAAACAATAAAATATTAGGAATAAATTTAACCAAGGAAATGAAAGATCTGTACAACGAAAACTACAAGTCTTTGATGAAAGAAATTGAGGAAGACACAGACAAATGGAAAGATGTTCTCTGTTAATGGAATGAAATAATTAATATTAAAATGTCCATACAACCCAAATCAATCTATAGATTCCAGGGAATCCCTATCAAAATTCCAATGCCATTTTTCACAGAAATAGAAAAGCAACTCTAAAATTTGCATGGAACCACAGAACTCTTAATTCCAAGAAAGCAGAATCAAGTCAGAAGCATTATACTTCCTGATTTCAAGCTATACTTCCTGATTTCAAGGCTATAGTAATCAAACTATATGGAACTGGCATAAAAATGGATGTATACATTCACGGAACACAATTGAGAGCCCCAAAATAAGCTCCCACATATTATCATCAACTAATATTTGATAAAAAAAATACTCAATGGAAAAAGATAGTCTCTTCAATAAATAGTATTAGGAAAACTGAATAATCACACCTGTTTCAACATGTGTCATATGTAATGGGAAACAGTAAAAAAAAAAAAAAAAGTATTTCTCAAGCTTGGCTGGACATTGAAACCACCTGGGGGAGCTGTAAAAGAGATAAACATACATACATGCTCGCATTATATCTCCCAAATTCTAATTCAATTATGGCTTGAGTATTAAGGTTTTTAAAAGCTCTCAATGTGATCCAAACGTTTAGCCAATATTGAGAACCACTACAGTAACAATAGTAGATTAGCATGTCTTTTTTTCCTTAATGTTTATCTATTTTTGAGACAGACAGAGAGAGAGTGAGAGAGTCCGAAGCAGGGTCCAGGCTCTGAGTTGTCAGCACAGAGCCCGACGCGGGGCTCAAACTCACAAACTGTGAGATCATGACCTGAGCTGAAATCGGATGCTTAACTGACTGAGCCACCCACGTGCCCCTAGCCTGTCTTGGATTAATTATTAACAAGCTAGATGGCCTTGAACAAATTACTTAATATCTCTAAGTTTTCATTTTTTCTCTTTAAAATGGGAATAATAATAGCATTTATCTCATAGATATGAGAATAAGAGGAAATGCACATAGAGTAGTGCTGAGAAATGTATTTGACATGTATAATTTTTTTAAGTGTTATACTTTGTCATTATTTTAGCGAAATTAGTTTTATAATTATGTTGCCCATCATGAAAGGCAATGCTTTCCTTCATTTGTCCCGCATTTCAAATTTCTAGAGGTAATTTTTCATGGCAACTTGCCCCACTGCACTTGCCCCACCCTGCACCACACACAGATACACATAAAACAACCCCATAGCACATATACAAATACACAAACACACAGGAGTCTGGCGTCCTGCACCATGGTAACACATTGTGCATGATATTTGTAACTTTTAGCTGATGTTCCCAGATGTCCCAACTGCAGCCATGAGCCTGATAACAGAAGCACCCTGACTGGGTAGATATTACTGCCTTGCAACAGTTACTCCTCCACCATTTTCCCATTTCCTAAGAATAAAGCCATCCTCCACTAGCCAGGTTTGAGACAAAGAAGCAGAAAAGCTGGTAACGCAGGTGTGCCCCTTCTCCCTAAAATTTACCCTCCCCTGACACATGTAGAAACTCTCCCAGCCTCCACCACTACAGATACCGAGACGACTTGGTGCACCCATCTCAACCCTAGACATGCACCGTCCGCTCCATTTCTTCATTCCCTGATCGGATACTACCCTTTCACTTCCTTCTAATTATGACCTGGCACTTTCCCTATTCCTGGGATTTTTTTTTTTTTTTTGAGAGAGAGAGAGACAAAGAGACAGAATGAGCAGGGGAGGGGCAGAGAGACAATCCCAAGCAGGCTCCTCACTGCCAGCACAGAGCCTGATGCGGGGCTTGAACTCGCGAACCATGAGATGCACGACCTGAGTTAAAACCGAGAGTCAGAGGCTGAACTGTTTAAGCCCCCCAGGTGCCCCTATTCTTGGGATGTTTTTTTTTTTTTTTTTTTTTTTTTTTTTTTTTTTACCAAGTCTTTATCTATATCTTCTAAATTAATTGAATACTTGTCATAAGTTTTACATAATCTTGAATAAAAGAAACCAAAAAACAAATAAGGGTGGTGACTGCTGCAGTGTATGGTCAGAAACAGGACCTTTGGGGCACCTGGGTGGTTCAGTCGATTAAGCCTCCGGTTTCAGCTCAGGTCATGATTTCATGGGTCGTGGGTTCAAGCCCTGTGTCCGGCTCTGTGCTGACAGCTCAGAGCCTGGAGCCTGCTTCAGATTCTGTGTCTCCCTCTCTCTCTGCCCTCCCCCGCTCGTGCTCTGTCTCTCTCTCTCTCTCTCTCAAAAATAAATAAAAATTAAAAAAAATTTTAAATAAAAATAAAACAGACATGAAAGAAAGAAAGAAAGAAAGAAAGAAAGAAAGAAAGAAACCAGGACCCTTTTCTAACACTAAAGAGGCCATAAAGACCTAACATCCCTCACTCATTATTTTCCTAAGCCATTTTTTTTTACCTTTTAGTCAATTTTCTTTAGCATTTATTTGTTTTTCTGTCATAGGCAAGTTCATCATTCATTCTGTTGCCTGTCATTTGATGAGATAGTGAGAATGAGAAAGAAATCATATGACCTACAGAAAACTGTGACTCAGAAGGCCCTCCAGTTCTAATTCTGCCATTTTCATTATGCAAATTTGGGTGAGTCTTTTTCTCTTGCTGGGGCTCACTTGTAAAATTGGTAGTTCGGAATAGATGACTTTTAAGTTTATTCCTAACATCCCCAAGTATCTTTGGAGTCAATTTCTCAATTAACCCGTGTTTGGGAAGGTCTAATATTTCAAGTCCTTCTCCAGGGGGTGGGGGAGGAGGGGTAAGATAAATGTGATGGGGAAGAAAAGAACCCCCAGGTCCACAGATGCTCACAGCGTAGTTGGAAAAATGGATCCATACATGAAAAGTGAGTTGACAGAATTTTGTTCCTCTGTATTTGTTTAATCCCACCACTTTCTACCTTTCCCACTGATTACAATGAAAACTCCGGGGAAAATACAAAAAATAAGTCCCTGGAAACTCTGGGGGAAAAAAAAAAGGTCAATTGTGGGGTGAAGTGAAAACATAACAACGGCAAAGGAATGAGATTTCTGTTTGAGTTTGGTTTGTCTGCTTATTTGTTTTTCTTTTTCAGTTCTGTCTTAAATTTGAGCCCCAATCATAGAGGCAGTGGCGGTATTGTGGCTGAACAAAATTTCAAAAGAAACCTTGTCTTTCTGGCCAGAGAAATGGAATAAAAAAGAAAAATTCCTGGTGTCTCAAGAGCACAAGAGAATCCTAGAGCAGATAAAGCTGTCCCCGAATTCTGTGTATGAAGCTACATAAGTATCAGCCAGCATCAAAAAGCTTTGCAAACTGAGCCCAGATTGGAACCACTGTTCAGAGGGAACAGTCTTAGCAGTTAAACCCACCTGAACTGGTTGCCTGTTATCAAACAACTACAACAAAACCCAAAATTATTTACAGTGGGGCCTGGCAAACCAAATTACGTAGGCCAAATCTGACCTACCATCTTTTTTCATAAATAATATTTTTGTGGAACACAGCCATGCCCATTCATTTATATATCATCGATGGCTGCTTTTGTTCTAAAGCAACAGATGTGAGAAGTTACACGGAGACTACATGGCCCACAGTCTAAAACAATTACTATTGGGCCCTGTACAAAAATGCCTGCCAACACCTGGGCTGGCAGATTGTAACAAGACCCAGATACTATATTACAATAATACAATGTCATGAATGGAATAGAATATTTATTATCATACCAAATGATGGAATATAATATTTATTATCATACCAAATTGGTATGGTTATCATACCAAACAGGAAAAGGTGACTAATTCTCAATAGATGCCCCAAATGTTGAAACTCTCAAAGTCTTTAAGGCAGCTTTTACAACTATTCTCTATGAAGTAAAGGAGAACATTTAAATGAATAAAAAGGTGGGCTTTATTAGCCCCAAAATAGAAACTATGAAAAAAAAAAAATGAAAATTGTAGGATTAAAAAATACAGTTTATCTGAAATTAAAAAAAAAATCATCAGGTAAGTTCAATAGAAGAATGGAAATGACAGGGAACATTGTAAACTTCAGGTTAATAAATATGAACATCTATCAACAGAAATCACAGTATCTAAACAATAGAGATAAATTGTATTAAAGCTATGTTAACAGAGACTCAGAGACCTATCAGACAATAGGAAAAGGCCCAGTATCCATGTTATAGCCATCCCAAAAGGAGAAGGAAAAGAGATTATTTTTTCAAAAAGTTGAAGATACAATGACTGAAAACTTTCCAAATTTGGTGAAAGATACTAATTTACAAATCCAATTTGCAATTCTATGTTATAGAATATAACCACACTGCTGAAAACTAAAGATAAGAAAAATACATATATTGTAAAAACCCATGGATAAACAACACATTACACATAAAGGAACAATAATTCAAAGGAGGGCAGATTTCTCACCAGAAGTCATGGAGGACAGAACACAGCTCTGAAAGAAAAGAACTGTCAGTCCCAAATACTAGATCCAATAAAGACATCCTTCATGAATAAGGGTGAAATAAAGGACCTTCCAGTTAAAAACAAAGACTTGTTTTAAAAGAAAGGCTGAAAGAAGTTCTTCATGCAGAAAGAGAATAGTGTAAACTAAACTTCAGGAATAAAGGCAAAAAAAAAAAATCAAAAATAGTAAATACCCAAACAAATATAATAGACCACTTCTTTCCTATTATGCTCTTTAAATACACAAGACTGTCCAAAGTAAAACTGTAACATTGTCTGATAGATATTTCAATGCAAAACAGAAGTAATAATGTGACTACTACCGTGTAAAGGGAGAGGGGCGAATGGACCTGTATCATAAGGTTTCTAGTGGTTAAACATTAACTCTGAGTAGACTATGAAAAGTTAGGTATCCCTAGAACAAATACAGATGGATGGATGGATGATAGAAGATAGATAGATAGATAGAGTTCAAAACCAATAGGTAATTAATATGGAGTACTAAGACATATTTAAAAATACATATAAAAATGTGGAAAAACAGAAGAAAAACAGAGAGGGCAAAGAGAAAAAAATGATTAAATGAAGAAAAATTCAACCACTAGTTATAATTATATTAAATCCAAATAGTCTAATCAAAATAGTGTAATCCAAATAAAATAAGTAGATTTTCAGATTTTATATTTAAAAAACAGCACACTTACATGATATCTACAGAAACCCTACTTTGAATATAATAATATAGGCAAGTTAAGAGTTTAAGAGTGTTTAAAAAACACACTTATAAATATTCAGTGGGTCAAAGATGGAATCTAAGAGTCTTCAAAAAAATGAAAACATATTTGGAACCAATTAAAAATAAAAGAAATATAAAAAACATTGTAGGATGCTGCTAAAGCACTGATCAAAGAGAAAGTTACAACATTGAGTATTTCTATTAGGAAAAAAGAAAAGTCTCCAGTAACTACTCTAAGCTTCTACTTTACAAAACTAGGGAAAAAAAAAAAGCGAACTTGAATCAAGCACAAGAAGTGAAATAATAGAGAAAATGGGGTGGGATCAAGATGGCGAAGTAGTAAGATCCTGAGCTTGCCCCCTCCCACGGACACACCAAAATCTATAATTACATACAGAATGACTAACTCTGAGAACAAAATGAAGAATAGTAGAACAGATCACACACAACTAAGGATGGAGATATAGATGACATAGATATAGATGATACAGATATAGATATAGATACAGAGATATAAATATATAGAGATATGTAAATATATACAGATATAGATATAAATATATAGGGATACATATTAGATATATATGTTAAATAGATATTTTAGAGATACATGGAGACAGGTAGGAGGGGTGGAGTTGCATCTCAGTCAGGACCTACAACTCTGGCATGACAACCCACAAACAGAAAGGATATCACAATCATAAAGGCCTCCCTGAAGAACAAGGGGTCCAAACCCCACATCAAGCTCCACAGCCTAGGGGGCCTGCAGCAAGAGAGGACCCATAATGTCTGTTTTGAAAAACAACAGGGCTTATGTCCAGGAGAGCCAGAGGGCAGTGGCAGACCAAGACTCCACTCTTAAGGGGCACAGGCTAGGGGCACAGTCTCGGGATGCTTGGGTGGCTCAGTCAGTTAAAAATCCAACTCTTATTTCAGCTCAGGTCATGATCTCAGGTCCTGTGGATTTGAGCCCCACATCAGGCTTTATGCTGACAACATGGAGACTGCTTGGGATTTGTCTCCCTCTCTCTCTGCCACTTCTCTGCTCACTCTCTCTCTCTCTCTCTCTCTCTCATAAATAAATAAATAAACAAACAAACAAACATTTAAAAAAAGGCACAAGCACAATCTCACTCGCTCTGAGTCCCAGTACAGAGGTAGCAGTTTGAAAAGTACCAGGGTTACATATAAAGGAGATCTGCTGATTAATTTTAGGACATAGACTAGAGGGGTAGAGATCTGTTGAAATATTCTCCGGGGGGCAGAAACACTGGTGGGCACTTTTTTTTTTTTTTTTTTTTTTTTACTTCCCTTGTGCCTAGCTGTATTGTGCCTGCTAGGTACAATTTCTAATGCTTTCCATCTACTGTGCCAGCACAGTTCACATCACCCAGAAATTCCACGTAGGACATTTGCTGCCCCACCTGCTCACCCCGACTTGGTCCTCTTCCCAAGCAGTTCCCCCCCCACCGACACACCTGGTGGGCTACCTTAGTATGCACCAGAGACCTTTCAAGTGTCTCTCCATGGGAGGGGGGGCAATCCTACACACTCCTGATCCCACAACAGTCATGGCCAGACCTCTAAGCCAGATGTGCTGGGGTCAACCTAGTAGCAGTTCTGGTAGAACATCATAGATAGCCACACCAGGGACGAGACACACATACCAGTGAGTATGCACCAATCACACCCAGCCATAATAGGAAGATGCATGCAGCCCAAAGAGACCCACATCAAGGCACATCATAATCAAAGTGTCAACAATTAAGGATAAAGAGATAAAATAATTTTAAAATACTAGTTACATAAAAGGGAACCCTCCTAAGACTAACAGCTGATTTTTCAGCAGAAACTTTACAGGCGAGGAGGGAGTGGCATATTTTCAAAGCGCTTTAAAATAATGGGGCACTTTTTAAGTGCTTAGTAGGTTAGTCAATTAAGCATCTGACTCTTGATTTTTGGCTCAGGTCATGTTCTGAGGCTTTGTGAGATTGAGCCCCATGTTGGGCTCTGCCCTGACAGTGCTGAGCCTGTTTGGGATTCCCTCTCTCTCTCTCTCTTTCTCTCCCCTCTATTCACCACTCCCACTTGTGCTCACTCGCTCTTTCTCTCTCTCTCTCTCTCTCTCTCTCTCTCTCTCTCTCTCTCTGAAAAAAACTAAAGTAACTAAATCACAAGAGAAGAGAGAAAGAGAAAAACAAAAGAACAGAGGAAAACTACAAAAATGATCAGAAGGCAATCAACCAAATGGCAATAAGTACATATCTATCAATAATTACTCTAAATGTAAATAGACTGTAAGCTGCAATCAAAAGATATAGGGTGACTGGATACAAGGAAAAGCAAAAACAAAAACAAAACAAAAAAGCACCAGACCTTATATATGCTTCCTACAAGAGACTTACTTCAGACACACATTGACCAAAAGTGAAAGGATAAAAACAATATTCCATGAAAATGGTTATGAAAAGAAAGCTGGGGTAACAATGCTTTTACATCAGACAAAATGGACTTTAAAACAAAGACTGTAACAGACACAGAAAGGGCATTACATATAACAAGGGGAACAGTCCAACAAAAGGATAAAACAATTATAAATATCTATAAACCCAACATAGGAGCACCTAAATACATAAAGACAATATTAACAGACATAAAGGAAGAAATTGACAGAAATACAATAATAGTAGGGAACTTTAACACTCCACTTTATATCAATGAATAGATCCCTCAGACAAAAAAAAGCAGTAAAGAAACATTTGCTTTACACAACACATTAGACCAGATGGGCTTAATAAATATATACAGAACATTCCATCCCCAAACAGCAGAATACATATTCTTTTCAAGTGCACCTGGAACATCCTCCAAGATAGTTCACACGTTAGGCCACAAGACAAGTCTTAATAAATTTAAGTACATAGAAATATCAAGCATCTTTTCCGACCGTAACATTATAAAACTAAAAATCAACTACAAGAAGAAAACTGGAAAAAAATCCACAAACCTGTAAAAGCTAAGCAACATTCTTCTAAACAACCAATGGGTTGATGAGGAAATCAAAGAGGAAATTAAAAAATACCCTGAGGTAAATAAAAATGGAAGCATAATAGTCCAAAATCTGTGGAATGCAGCACAAGCACATCTAGAAGTTTACAGTGGCATAGGCCCACCTCAAGAAACATGCAAAATCTCAAATAAATAATCCCAACCTCAACCTACTGGAACTAGAAAACAGAGCCCAAAGTTTGGAAGAAATAATAAAGATCAGAGTAGAAATAAATAAAATACAGATGAATAAAACAATACAAAAGGCCAATGATACTAAGAGTTGGTTCTTTGAATAGATAAGCAAAACTAATAAAATGTTAGCCAGACTCATACAGAAAAAAAAAAAAAAGTAAAGGCCCATATAAATAAAATCAGAAATGAAAGTGAATTTACAACTGATTATCACAGAAATACAAAGGATTATAAGACACTACTATAAATCATTATATGCCAACATGTGGTAAAACCTAGAAGAAATGGATAAATTCCTAGAAACATATAATCTCCCAAGACTGAATCAAGAAGAAATACAAACATCTGAATGGGCCAATTACTAGAAATAAGAGTTTTTTTAATATTTATTTATTTGGGTGGGGAGGGTAGGGTTAGAGGGAAAGAATCCCAGACTCCATACTGCCTATGTGGAGCTCAAACTTACGAACTGTGAGATCATGACCACAGCCAAAATCAAGAGTCAGAGGCTTAAACGACTGAGCCACCCAGGTGCCCCTAGAAATATGATTTAGTAAATAATCAAAAAATTCTCAACAAACAAAAGTACATAACCAGATGGCTTCACAGGTGAATTCTACCAAACATTTAAATAATTGATTCCTGTCCTTCTCAAATTATTAAAGAGAAAGAAAGAAAGAAAGAAAGAAAGAAAGAAAGAAAGAAAGAAAAGAAAGAAAAGAAAAAAGGAGGAACACTTCCAAACACCTTTTATGAAACCAGCATCACCCTGATACTAAAAACAAAGATATTACGAAAGAAGAAAGAAAGAAAGAAAGAAAGAAAGAAAGAAAGAAAGAAAGAAAGAAAGAAAGAAAGAAAAAGAAAGAAAGGAAGGAAGGAAGGAAAGAAGAAAATTACAGGCCAATATTCCTAATGAACGTAGATGTAAAAATCCTCAACAAAATACTAGCACACTAAATTCAACCATACAGTAAAGAAATTACATAACTGGATCAAGAGGAATTTATTCCATAGATGCAAGAATGGTTCAATATCCACAAATGAATCAACATAATACACCACATTAACAAAAAATAAGGGGGAAAAATCAAATGATCATCTCCATAGATGCAGAAAAAGCATTTGATAAAATTTAACAACCACTTATGATACAAATTTCAACAAAGTTGGTAGAGAAGGAACGTACCTCAATATATTGGAGGCCACATATAAGAAACTCAAAGGTATCTGCATACTCAAAGTTGGAAAGCTGAAACCTTTTCCTCTAAGATCAGGAAGAAAACAAGGATGGCTACTCTGGCCACTTTTATTCAACATAGTAGTCAAAGCCCTAGCCACAGAAATTAAAAAAGAAAATTAAATAAAAGGCATCCAAATTGGAAAAGAAAAATTTAAAGTGTCACAATTTTAGATGACTATTGTAGAGAAAATTCCAAAGCTTCTGCCAAAAAGACTATTAGAACTAAGAAATGAAAGTAAAGTTGTGAGATATAAAATTAATATACATAAATCTATTGCAACTCTATATACTAGTAATGAAATATCAAAAAATCAAGAAAATAATCCCAGTTACAATTGCGTCAGAAAGAGTAAAATATCCTGAAATACATTTAACCAGGGAGGTTAAAGAGCTGTACTCTGATACAAGACATTGATAAGAGAAATTTAAGACAACACAAATAAACAGAAAAATTTTTAATGCTCATGGATTAGAAGAATTAATATTGTAAAAATGCCCATATCACCTAAATCAATGTACAGAGGCAATGCAATTGCAATCAAAATATAATAGTATTTTTCACAGAACTACAATAAAAAATTCTAAAATTTGTATGGAACCACAAAGACCCAGGATAGGCAAAGCAATTTTGAGAAAGCAGAAAGCTAGAAGTATTATGCTCCTCTATTCCAAACTATACTACAAGTTTATAGTAATAGAAACAGTAAGATACTTGCACAAAAATATACACACATATCAATGTGTCTAGACATAAAACCACACATACGGTCAATTGATCTTTGCCAGGGGAAATAAAAATATACAATGGGGAAAAGACAAGATCTTCATTAAACAGTGCTGGGAAAACTGGACACCTACATGCCAAAGAACAGAACTAGACCACTTTCTTATGCTATCCATACAAAAAACCCCAAAATTGATTAAAGACCTAAATGTGAGACCTGAAACTATAAAACTCTGAAAACATAGTCAGTAACCTCCTGGACTAACCTCTTGGACATTAGTCTCAGCAATGTATTTATGGTGTCTCCTGAGGCAAGGGTAATGAAAAAAGTAACTAATGGGACTAAATCCAACTACAAATTTTTTGTATAGCGAAGAAATCCATCAATAAAACAAAAAGGCAATTTCCCTGGTGAACACAGATGTGAAACGTTCTATTTTGCATCTATGCAAAATGCTAGAAGATATTTACAAATGATATAACTGATAAGGGGTTAATATGCAAAAATGCACAAAGAACTCACACAACTCAATATGTAAAAATCCAACAGTCCAATTAAAATATAAGTGGAGGACCTGTAGAGGCATTTTTCCAAAGAAGATATACAGATGTCCAACAGACATACTAAAAGATGCTCAAGGAAATGCATGCTCGCTGAGACAATGCAAATCGAAACTACAATGAGATGTCATCACACACCTGTTAGGATGGCTATTAAGAAGGAAGAGGAGGGGGAAGGTGGAGGGGTCAGGAGGAGATCGGGGACGAGGAAGAGGGGTCACGTCATGATCTCACAGTTTCTGGGTTTGAGTCCCGTGTCAGGCTCTGTACTGACAGCTCAGAGCCTGGAGCCTGCTTTGGATTCTGTGTCTCCCTCTCTCTGCTCCTTCCCTACTCATTCCCTCTCTCTCTCTCTCAAAAATAAATAAACATTATTTTTTTTAATTTAAATTTGAGTTACCATATAATCCAGCACTCTTACTTCCCAGTATTTATCCAAAGAAAATGAAAACCCTGATTTGAAAAGATGTGTGTACCCCTATGTTCACTGCAGCATTATTTATAATAGCCAAGATATGGAAGCAACCTATGTGTCCACTAATGGATGAATGGATACAGATGTGGTATATACATGCACATATGCATATATACACAGTGGGATGTTATTCGGCCCTTAAAAAGGAAAACTTGCCAATTGTGACAACATGGATAAGCCTAGAGGGCATTATGCTAAGCAAAATGTTAGACCAAGAAAAACAAGAAGTCAAGAAGATCAAGAAGATTGTACGATTTCACTTAAATGTGATATCTAAAAAAAAATTAATCAAATTAAAAAGAGGAAACAAAACAAATAAAAAAAAGACTCACGGATACAGAGAACAATCTGATGGTTGCTGGGGTTTGGGCAGAGGGTGAGTGGACGGGCAAAATAGGGAAGGGATTAAAAGGTACAAACTACCAGTTAGAAAATCAGTAACATAGAAAATGCAATGTGTGGCATAGGGACTACAGTTAATAACATTGCAACAACGTTGTATAGTGACAGATGGTAGGTAGATTTATCATGCTGATCACTTTGTAATGCATATAAATGTTGAATCACTACATTGTACCCCTGAAACTAATATAATATTGTATGTCAGCTACACTTCAATAATAAGATAAAATAGAACAAAATCGATGAAATTAAAATCAGGAAAACAATTGAGAATATCAATGAAACCAAAGGTTTTTCTTTGTAAAAATAAATGAAATTGGTAAACCTTTTGAAAGACCCCCAACTAAATGGAAAACACATTAATACCCTTACCACCACAGTGGAACAGAAGAGAGGACCCACATACAGCCCCATATCCAGGGATAGAATAACAATACAACACTACAAACAATATTACACAAGAACATTTGCAACCTAGATAAAATGGATCAAATTCTTGAAAGGCATTAACTATCAAAATTCAGATAAGAAAAAATGAGCCACCTGGATGGCTCAGTCAGTTGAGCATCCAACTTTGGCTCAGGTCATGTGAGTGAGTTTGTGAGTTTGTGAGTTCCAGCCCCGCATCATGCTGTGTGCTGACAGCTCAGAGCCTGAAGCCTGATTCAGATTCTGTGTCTCCCTCTCTCTGCCCCTCTTCCGCTTGCTCTCTCTCTCTCTCTCTCTCTCAAAACTAAATAAACATTAATATTTTTTTAAAAGACCAAACAAAAGAAATACAAGGAAAGAAAGCTAAATACCAGTAACCCTCATGAACTTACATGTAAAAAATTTCAACAAAATTTAGCAAATCACAACAATCAAGATAGTGTGCTACAGACAGAAGAATATTCACACAGCTCAGTGGAAGTCAAGAGACAGTACAGAATGCTATCTACACAAAAACCACTGAATGATTTTTGGCAAAATAAAACAGCATTTTAACGGAGAAAGTGTATTCTCTTTAACAAATGATGTTGCAACAATTGGACTCCATATACCCCCCACCACCCACACAAAAATATCCTCAACCAAAGTTTCTCACACAAAAATTAACTCAACACAGATCAATGATCTGAATCTTTTAAAACCCTAAAACTTTAAGAAGAAAACACGGGCAAATATCTCTGTGATCTAGGTTTATGGAAAGAGCTGTTACCTTTGATAGCCAAAGGAGCATCCATAAAAGAAGAAACTGATAAACTGGTAATCTTATTAAAATTTAAAATGTCTAATATACCAAAAAAATATATTGCTAAGAAAATAATTAAAAAACACAGTCTCAAAAATATTTTCAAATAACGTATCGGACAAAAGACTTCTATCTAGACTAGAAAAAAAAATACGCTATAAACTCAATAGTAAGAGAACAAATAATCCAATTAGAAAATGGGAAAAAGTTTGAACAGACATTTAACCGAAGAGTATACACGGACAGCAAATAAACACACGAAAAGATGTTCAGCATCATTACCCTATAAAGAAATGTAAATTGAATCATGATGAGATACCACTACAGCTCTATTAGAATGAGTACAATTTAAAATGCTGGCAATACCGAGTGCAGGTAAGGATGCAGTGAGGATGAATCCATTGATACTGGGAATGAAAATGAAACCAATATTCCGGAAAATAGTTTGGCAATTTCTTGACCCAGCAATCACCCTCTTAGGTATTTAACTCAGAAAAATGAAAAAAAAAATGTTCACATAAAAACCTGTACATAAATGCTCATAGCAGCTTTAGTTCCAATAGCTCAAAACTGGAAACAGCTCAGAAGTCCTTCAACTGGTAAATGGATAAACTGTGGTACATCCATACACTCAATGGAGCACTGCTTAAAAATACAAAGGAAGAAACTTTCAATACAAGCAACACTTAGGTGGATCCCAAAGGACTTCTGCTAAGGGAGGATAAAAAAAGGCCAAAGTTCAAGGATACATGATGTATGATTCCATTGATAGAACACTCTCTAACTGATAAAATTAAAACAATGAACAAATCAGCCAGGGCTTTAGGGGTGGAGACAAATTATAGTTTCCAATCTGATGGAACAGTTTGGTATCTGATTATGATGGCAGTTACAAGTATGTACATGTGTGATAATATTTTATAGAACTACACACACACACACACACACACACACGATGCATGAAAAATCTTACTAAATCCAAGTAAAGTCTGTAGTTTACCTAATAGTATTCTACTAATATCACTTTCTAGGTTTTGGTCATTGAATTGTGGTTACATGTTATCATTGAATGAAGCTAAAAGGTAGATACACAGGGATTGTCTGTAATATTTTTGCAACTTCTGTATCATTCCAAAGTCTTTCAAAATTTTCAGTTGCTCCAATAAAAGGACTTATTTAAGTATAACTCTTACAACATATCTGTAGAATATATTGAAAACTACAAAATATCAATAAAAGTTAAACATCTAAAAAATGGAAAAACATAATGTGTTCACGGATAAGTAGATTCAATATAGGTAAGACGTCAATTGTACCAAAATTAATCTACAGTTTTAATGCAATCTCAATCAAAATCCCAACAGAATTTATTTCTTTACTAGAGATGTACAAGCTAATTCTAAATTTATATGGAAATTAATCCAATTTCAAACTGAATAACAAAGTGGATTCACATTATCCAAATCTAAGACTTAAGTATAGAGCCCCAGCAATCAAAACATTATAGTATCGGTGAATGGATACACAGAAAAAAATGGAACTGAACAGGATCTAGTTATAGATCAACATAAATATGGCAACTGATACTTTTGGCATTTGAAAGCTTCCAGTTTACCTTTCAAAATTACCCCTTCAGTTTGACTTTCCAAAACAATTACTGAGATGAAATTCACATAAGATTAACTATAAGTAGACAATTCAATGGCATTTAGGACATTCACAATACTGGGCGATCACCACCTCTACTAATTCCAAAACATTTCTGTTACTCCAAAGTAAAATCATTAAGTGGTTTCTCCCCATTTTCACTCCCCACTTAAGCCCCTGACAAATCCCAATAAATATTATCTGTGTTTGTCTATATAGATACATAGAGAGATGACTAGATTAGATAAATAAATAAATATAGATAGATAATATATATCTTCAATTTTATCTATAATTTATTAATGAATTTACCATAGGTGTATTTATTATCTATGTATAGATACAATAAAATAATTCCATAGTGTACAAAATAGAGTACATATATGGCATATACAGAAAACAGGAAATATGAATGAGTTTAAGCTTTTAGTTTTAGGTACTTATATAGTTTTATATGTATAGGTGTATGTTGGGCCATAATATACACCTAAAATATTTCCTGCTATGGAACGATCCAACTTATTTGAAAGCCACTGCACTTATAACACAGTAAATTAAGTAACAAAAGGGTCTACACTCTTTATTTAAAAAAAAATAAATACATAAAAAATAAAAAATAAATAAAAAATAAAACTTACTCAATTTCTTCTATTACTTGTAAGGCTGGGAACTCTGGCGGTGGCTTCCCTGATATCTATAGCACTGCCATTAATTTAGAAGTTGTTCTCCCATCTTTCAAATCTTCATTCTGCATACCTAACATGCAGCAACACTCTTCAGCAATAATATGGGGATCCCATTGCCCTTGCCTGGTCCGTTATTCCCAGTCTAACAAAGCAATGCCAGGATGAACCTGTAGACACAAATGAATCTCACACTGTAATTTCCAAAAGTGCCTGGTTTATTTTAACCCTAGTATGTAGAAGCAGTTCATATTCACTTAATGTAGTTCACAGGGAATTACGATATCTCCTAAGAGTAAATCCATAATTATTCTGTAACAACTGCCTTGTACATTTCTCTCCTAGATAAGCTTTGTTAAGCCTTTGAAATTGAGAGAATAACATTTGAAATAATAAAGTTGAAACTGTCAGAAAAAAAAAAAGAGAGAGAGAGAGAGAGAGAGAAGGTTTTGGTTTATGGCTTTTGTTTTGTTTTACAACACTACCAGAAATAACAGGGATGAAGGAAAATGACTACATATGAAAAGCTAGATATATGTTTTTGGTAAAAGAAGGTATGAGAAATGGAGATCTATTCCTGGTAAGGAAGGGGAAAAAAAAGTAATTTTGTCCTAAAGTAAAATGCTCCAGAATAAGAAAGAAAAAAGATAAGACAAAACCTAAATGGACATGGGAAGTTGTGAAAAGTTTATGGAAAGGGACCTTGTGAAAGGAAGTTTATGTGTGGTCAAGTGACTAAGATTAAAAATGGATTTATTTAGGGGTGCCTGGGTGGCTCAGTCGGCTAAGCATCCAACTTCAGCTCAGGTCATGATCTCACGGCTTGTGGGTTCGAGTCCCGTGTCGGGCTCTGTGCTGACAGCTCAGAGCCTGGAGCCTGCTTCAGATTCTGTGTCTCCCTCTCTCTCTGCCCCTCTCCCACTTGTGCTCTGTCTCTCTCTCTCTCAAAAATAAATAAACATGTTTAACAATGGATTTACTTAAGTTAAAGAAAATGAAAAAAAAACAATATCAAAAGTACACTTGTACAAAATTACACTTTGGTTTTCCTTCTGTCAAAAGGAGAAAGTTTTCTTAGATCATTGGTTTGCTCTAAATAAGTTATAAAGTAATCTGCTTAGAAAACAAAGAATTCTATGTTTTGTCAAATCCAAAGTGATGCCAAACTTTCTTTAGGAACTATTGGTATGAAAGTTATTAATATAAATGTTTCAGAAGTTGGGTGTTCTGGGGAATCAGATGTGCCCTGGTAGAATGTTATCAGTCATAATTCCATCCATTGTCTTGAAATACTATTTATCACAGAAATAATCAAATTTCCTTGTCAACAGCATTATACACGCATTCATCTCGTTTTTAACCATTGTCAGTTTTTAACTCTTTTGTCACTTACAGACAGTCTTTGGTTTCTGGGAACTTTTAAGATTGTAACACTGAACTAGGTTAGCATCTCCAAAGCTTTGATGGAGAACTGATAAATTCATTAAACTATGAACAAAAGATCAAGATCAAGAAGAATTAGTTATAGGAGACTAAGGAAGATGATTGTAATTTTTATGAATTCATTTAAAACATTGCTGGTTCCTCTTAATGGTTTGTTTTCCAGATTTAAAGTATACTCTTTTCTCCTCCCTTTTAGGTATCTTTAACTTAATAGCAGTTTAGTAAAAGTATATTTTTACAACAAAGGTTAACAGTATATATGTTTACAGAATTTCGGTAAGAATCTGTTCTCCTTGGGGCACCTGGGTGGCTCAGTTTGTTAAGCATCCAGCTTTGGCTGAGGTCATGATCTTGTGGTTTGTGAGTTCAAGCCCCACGCCGGGCTCTGTGCTGACATCTCAGAGCCTGGAGCCTGCTTCACGTTCTGTGTCTCCCTCTCTCTCTGCCCCTCCCCCGCTTTCTCTCTCTCTCTCTCTCTCTCTCTCTCTCTCTCTCTCTGTCTCTCTCTCTCTCCCTCTCTCAAAAATAAATAAACATTAAAAAAATTTAAAAACAAAACAAAAAAGAATCTGTTCTCCTTGTAAGAGGACACAATCAGATAATTCCTTAGCTTGGCTTCTTAGGCTAAAGAAACTTTGAAAGTCCAATTTGAAGTTCCTTATGATAAATTCCAACAAAGCAGTTTAAAAGAAACCTATAGATCAATCACTATTCTTGCTGCACTTAGATAAACAATCAGGCCAAATTTACTAAAACTAGACTTAACCTGCAAATAAATTAGTCTTGCCCTGCTGTCTTTGATGGAAATGGCAATGATTATGGAGAGAAAATTATGCTTCAATAATACACCTCTGTGGATGTCAGATTCTAGTGCTGTTGATGGTCTTTGAGGTTTCCTATTCTGCCTGTAAATTAAACCGAATCCTCAGTTCTTCTAGTCTCCTCCAGTATTTGGCTAAGATCTCCAGACTAAGATTTCCAACTTTCTCCCACTCTTCTGATTTGGAATCACTATAAAACTAAAACTGCCTGTTTCCTGAAGCCAGGCAAGCTGAAGCTGGAAAACTCGCCTTAAACGTGAGAGAAGTCACCAAGGCAGCTCATGTGCGTACAGCCTCTGCACCTGTTATGCGGCCACAAAGAAAGATCGCCTGACTTACACACTGCAAACCAGAAAATCTGTGTGATGGCCACTCCCTGCCCTCACTGCTTCCAAAGATGCTTAGAATCCGACAGAAATCTCAGCTGGGTGCTCTCCAAACTCAGGAGACTGAATTTATAATTTTTCAAACGATTAACCTTTAGTTTTATTTGTTTTCATACAAATGCCTCCCATTTAATTACCTGATTGCTCACATCAGATAGAGGCCCAATGTAGGTGAAGTCCCACCCGCAATGCCACCCCCGGAAATACAACACCCTCAAGTTCGTTCTTTCCTAAGGGATCATGAGGATGTGTATTTGCTCATACAGGCATACTTCCTTTTGTTGTGCTTCCCAAATATTGCACTGTTCACATATTGAAGGTTTGTGGCCACCCTACATCAAGCAAGTCTATTGATGCCATTTTTCCAACAGCGTTTGCTTACTTCATGCTTCTGTGTCACATTTTGCTAATTTCCACAATATTTCAAACTATGCATTATTATTATTTTCATTCTGGCGTTCTGTGAACAAACTTAAACTGACAAATGTTGTGCGTGTTCTTTTTTTTTAATTTTTTTTAATGTTTATTTATTTTTGAGACAGAGAGAGACAGAGCATGAACGGGGGAGGGGCGGAGAGAGAGGGAAACAGAATCCAAAACAGGATCCAGGCTCTGAGCTATCCGCACAGAGCCCGATGCGGGGCTCGAACTTACAGACGGCGAGATCATGACCTGAGACAAAGTCAGACGCTCAACCGACCGAGCCACCCAGGCGCCCCTGTTGTACGTGTTCTGACTGCACCACTGACCAGGCATCCCCCATCTCTTTTCCTCTCCTCAAGCCTCCCTATATCCTGAGACACAACAATATTGAAAGGGGTGCCTGGGTGGCTCAGCCCATTAAGTGTCCGACTCCTGATTTCCGTTCAGGGCATGATCTCACGGTTTGTGAGTTCAAGTCCCACATAGGGCTCTGTGCTGACAGCGCGGATCCTGCTTGGGATTCTGTCTCCCTCTCTCTCTCTGCCCCTCCCCTGCTCACTCTTTAGCTCTCTCTCAAAATAAATAAAAATAAACTTTAAAAAGTAGGCCAATTAATAACCCTGTAATGGCTCTAAGCGTACAAGTGAAAAGGAAGAGTCACACATCTCTCAGTTCAAATCAAAAACTAGAAATGATTAAGCTCAGTGTGAAAGGCACATCAAAAGCTTAGATAAATGAAATGCTATGCCTCTTGCACCAAATAGCCAAATTGTGAATGCAAGGGAAAAGTTCTCGAAGGAAATTAAAAGTGCTACTCCAGTGAGCACACGGATGATAAGAAAGCGAAACAGTCTTATTGCTGATACGGTGAAAATTGTAGTGGTCTGATTAGAAGATCAAACCAGCTACAACATTCCTTTAAGTCAAAGCCTTATCCAGAGCAAGGCCTGAACTCTCTTCTATTCCGTGAACGCTGAGCGAGGTGATGAGGCCGCCGAGGAAAAGTGTGAGGCGAACAGAGGTTAGTTCATGGCATTTAAGGAAAGAAGCCATCGCCACAAAACAGAAGGAGAAGCTGAAGCAGCAAGTCCTAATGTAGAAGCTGCAGCAAGTTCTCCAGAAGATCCTGCTAAGGTAATTAATAAAGGTGTCTACACCACGCAGCAGATTTTCATGTAGATTAAGCAGCCTTCTATTGGAAGAAGATGCCATCTAGGACTTTCATAGCTAGAGAGAAGTTAATGCCTGGCTTCAAAGCTTCAAAGAACAGGGTGTTTTTTGTTTGTTTGTCTGTGTTTTGTTTTAGGGGCTAGGACAGCATGTGGCTTTAAGCTGAAGCCAATGGTCATTTACCACTACAAAAATCCTAGGGCCCTTAAGAATCAGGGTATATCTACTCTTCCTGTGCTCCATGAATGGCACGACAAAGCCTGGATGACGGCACACCTGGTTACAGCATGGTTTCCAGAATATTATAAGCCCACATGGTTGAGACTACTGAGGAAAAAATAAAAAGATTCCTTTCAAAATATTATTGCTCATCGGCAATGCGCCTAGTCACCCAAGAGCTCCCATGGAGATGTACAATGAGATTCATGTTGTTTTCATGCCTAATAAAACATCCATTTTGCAGCCCCTGGATCAAGGAGTCATTTCAACTTTCAAGTCTTATTATTTAAAAAATAAGCCTACAGCTGCCATAATGATTCCTCTGATGGGCCTGGACAAAATAAACTCAAAACTTTCTGGAAAGGACTGACCATTCTAGATGCCATTAAGAACTTTCATGATCCGTGGGAAGAGGTCAGAATATCAACATCAGCAGGAGTTTGGAAGAACCAAACTTGATTCCAACCCTCATGGATGACTGTGAGGGGTTCAAGACTTCAGTGGAGGAGTACCTGTGGATGTGGTAGAAACAAGCAAGAGAACTAGAGTTAGAAGTGGAGCCTGAAGGGGGCGCCTGGATCGTTCAGTCGGTTAAGCGTCCGACTTCGGCTCAGGTCATGATCTCGCGGTCCGTGAGTTTGAGCCCCACGTCGGGTCGGCTTCTGTGTCTCCCTCTCTCTCTGACCATCCCCCGTTCATACTCTGTCTCTCTCTGTCTCAAAAATAAATAAACGTTAAAAAAAATTAAAAAAAAAAAAAGAAGTGGAGCCTGAAGATATCATTTTAACAGATGAGAAGTTGCTTCTATGGTTGAGTGGAGAACTTGGTTTCTTGAGATGGAAACTACTCTTAGGGAAGATGCTTTGAAGATTGTTGAAATGACAACAAAGGGTTTAGAATACCACCTGAATTTAGCTGATAAAGCAGTAGTAGGGTTTGAAAAGACTAACGTCAGGTTTGAAAGAAGTTCTACTGTGGGTAAAATGCTATCAAACAGCATCACATGCCACAGAGAAATCATTCATGACAGGAAGAGTCAATTAATGTGACAGACTTCATTACTATATCATTTTAAGAAATGACTACAGCAACACCATGCTGGCCAATCTGTAGCCGTGAACACTCAGCAGATTACAAAACCCTACAGCAGATTACAACTCACTGACCCTGGGTGGCTCAGTCGGTTAAGTGGCTCACTTTGGCTCAGGTCATGATCTCATGGTTCATGGGTTCAAGCCCCACACTGGGCTCTGCACTGACAGCGTGGAGCCTGCTTGGGATTCTTTCTCTCTCCCCGCCTCCTTCTGCCCCTCCCCCACTCACTCTTTCTCTCAGTATAAATAAACTTTAAAAAAGGATTACAACTCACTGAAAGCTCAGGTGATGGTTAGCATTTTTTAACAATAAAGTAGTATTAGTTAAGGTATGTACATTGTTTTTCTAGGCAAAATGCTATCGCACCTTTCATAGACTACAGCATAGTTTAAACATAACATTTCTATGCACTGGGAAACCAGAAATATTCACTTGACTCACTTTATTGCAATATTTGCTTTATTGTGGTGGTGTGGGACCGAACTCACAATATCTCCAAGGTATGGTTGCACATCATGCTGTGTCTATGTAAATAACCAAAATAATTCGTAACTTGACTTACAAGGGTAAACCTGAATCTGATTATAACCCATTTCATTTATTTACTTGATTAAATCTTGGATCCTGGGAATCTCTGCTCTGGGGAATTTTTCAATACTTTGACTATTATTCTCCGTACAGTTTTTATATTGACTTCTCTAACGCATTGTATACTCTCAATGGTTTTCAATGCCTGTCAGCAGCTAATCACATGCTCAGTGGTATAAAGCTGGATCAGACAACTGGATGAAATCAACAATAACCACATGAATGATAAAAACGGAGACCCTATGGCCCTCTGGCATAAGGATTCAGCTAATGGAAATAGAAGATGTGAGATTCTTTGGCCTGACTACATCAATGGTGGTAACAGAGACTAACACCGTAACAGCTGATAATTGGGGGGGTGTGGGTGGGTAACTGTTAAAATCAGAAACAACTGGAAACTGACCTGCAAAATCCGCCTAACAGACAGAACCAATTTCTTCATACAAATAAAGCATAACTTAGCTTATTTTGCAAAGCTAACTTGACCTAGATCATTTCTTGCTTATGCCTCTGGAAATGATAAGCAAAATTTGAACTTTTCCCCATGGTTGATGAGAGGTAATCATGAAAATTGTAATACTGTAACCAATCACTTTGAAGCATAAACAGTCACCGCTTTCTCACTTTATAAGCTACTTTACAACAATATACCTTAAGCCTTATTCCGTGTTCTGGTTTGAGTGTTCCTGGTTTATAAACTGTCATTTTGGTGTGTGCACAATAGATTTTTATGAACTGCTGCTTTAGTGATTAACAGGTTTTCCTTTGGCAGTTTTGATCTTTTGATACTCTCTATGTGTTCAAATTTCCTCTTTTTTATAAAAACGCCAGTCAGATTGGATAAGGAGCTACCCTAATAGCCTCATTTTAAATTAATTACCTTTTTAAAGGTCATACCTTCACATATAGTCATATTTTAAGGTGCAAGGATTTAGGGCTTCAACACAAGTTTTAAGAGGACACAAGTCAACCCATAACACCATTGTAATGGATGTGAAATGGTATCTCATTACAATTTTGAATCACTTTTCCTTAATGATTAGTGATGTTTAGAATCTTTTCATGTGTTTATTGTCTATTTGCATATCTTCTTTGGAGAAATATCCGTTTATGTCCTTTGCCTGCTTTTTAATTTAAAATGTCTTTTCTTTTTGAATTAGAGGAGTTCTTTAAAAAGTCCAGATATTAAACCCTATCAGATATATGTTTGAAAATAATTTCTCCCACCCTGTAGGCTGTCTTTCCATTTTACTGATAATATCCTTTAATAGATACAAGTTTTTCTTCTAATAATAATGTTTTTGGTATCATATCTAAAAAAATCTAATGTCAAATTCAAGGTCATGAATATTTAATCCTATTTTTCTTCTAAGAGTTTTATGGTATTGGTTCTTATATGTAACTTGTTGACCCATTTTAAATTATTTTTATGTATGTTATATAAACACACATGCTTTATATATGTATATAAGTAGTGTATGCATATAGAAGATACGTCTGTATACATATATGTATGTATATACATTTATGTTTGTGTATTTAGGTTTGTGTGTGTTCATTCTTTAACATGTAGAACCATCCAGTCGTCCCAGCATTGTTTGATAAAGGCACTATTCTTTCCCTATGAAATAGCATCAGTCCCCTCATTGAGAATCAGTTGGCCATTGATAACGTGAGTTTCATTCTGGACTCTAATTCTGTACTATTGGATTATATGTCTAGCCTTATGCAATGCCACACTGTTTTGATAACTGAAACTCTAGTATGTTTTGAAAATGGGAAATGTAGGGACACCTGGGTGGCTCAGTTGGTTAAGTGTCCAACTTTGGCTCAGGTCACGGTCTCTCAAGTCCTGCCTTAGGCTCTGTGCTGACAGCTCAGAGTCCAGAGTCTGCTTCAGATTCTGTGTCTCCCTCTCTCTCTGTCCCCCCACCCCACTTGTGTGCGCTATCTCTCTCTCTTTCAAAAAATAAACATTAAAAAAAAAAAGAAAATGGGAAATGTAAATCCTAAATTTTGTTCATTTTTAAAAGATTGTTTTGGCTATTTGGGGTTCCTATCAATTTCATATGAATTTTAGGATAAGTGTTTCTATTTCCTTAAAAAGAAAACCAAGGGGGCGCCTGGGTGGCGCAGTCGGTTAAGCGTCCGACTTCAGCCAGGTCACGATCTCGCGGTCCGTGAGTTCGAGCCCCGCGTCGGGCTCTGGGCTGATGGCTCGGAGCCTGGAGCCTGTTTCCGATTCTGTGTCTCCCTCTCTCTCTGCCCCTCCCCCGTTCATGCTCTGTCTCTCTCTGTCCCAAAAATAAATAAAAAGCGTTGAAAAAAAAAATTTAAAAAAAAAAAAAAAAGAAAACCAAGGCTGTTGCAATTGTCATTGATTCTGTTTATCACCTTGGCTAGCACTGGCGTATTAAGATTTTTTATCTTTCCATTCCATGAATATGGGATTTCTTTCCAATTATTTATGTCTTCTTTGATTTCTACAATATTTGTAGTTTCCACTGTATAAGGATTTCACTTCTTTCAATAAATTTAATTCTAGGTATTGTATACTTTATGATGTTATTGCAAATGCAGCTGTTTTAGTTTCCTTATTGGATTGTTCATTGTTTGTATGTAGAAACACAGCTAATATTTGTGTGTTGATCTTGTAACCTGAAATTTTGCTTAATTTATTAGCTATAGTAGTTTCTTATGGTCTTTAAGGGATTTTCTACATAAAAAATTATGCCAGAGGAGCCAAGATGGCTGAACAGCATGGAAGTATTTTGTGTGTCTCGCGTCCATGAAATATAGGCAGACCAACACTAAACCATCCTGCACACCTAGAAAACTGATATGAGGATTAACACAACAATCCGCACAACCTGAACCACAGAATTCAGCAGGTACATGGTGCAGAGAGGTGAACTGGGGGAGAGAGAAGCCATGGAGGGCAGGGAGCTGCTTTTGTGTGTGGAAAGAGGATGGAGATGGGGGGGAGAGAATGGGAAAAGCCCCTCACCCCCCAAAAGCAGCTGGAGAGAAAGTGGAAAAGTGGAAACAGCTGCAGGGACTGAACTAAAAAGGGAGAAAGGAGAAAAGAGAAAGGAGAGGGTTTAAATTCCATTACAACTCTATAAACAGGGGGAGTATAGAGTCTGAAACTCCGCAGCTCTATACCTGGCGGTGCTCTGGTGGGAAGGGCGAGTACCCAGGAGCAGAGTGAAGTCCAGAAGTCTTAGGGCCACACGGGGAGAGCCACTTCCCCTGCTGGGTGGACACCTGGTAGAGGCTGTGTGGGTCCCCCAAAGGCAAGGCCCCAGTGGACCCAGGAGAACAACCACATTCACTGGTGCTGGAACAAGGTCATTAAGGGTGAAGCCTCGTGCCAGATGTGTGTTGTGATTTTCCATAATCCTTGAAACTGCTGCTACACTATCTCACGAAGTTTTTCTGGGGTGGGCTGGCATCCGGCCGCAGTCTCTGGGCATTAGCAGCAGCATGGTCCTGTGAACGTTCCTGGGTGTGGCCGGCACCCAGCCATTGCTCAGTGACACCCTCCTGTAGAGGGGTGGAACAGGTCAAAGTCGCAGTCCCTCAGAAGTAAGGGGTCAGGAAAAAGAGCCGCGTCTGAGACAAAACTCAGGAGGGAGGTGTTGCCTGGGGGCTTAGTCATGGACTGTGGAAAAGCGAAGAGTGGACAGAAGCCGAAGACAAAAGACAGGTGCGCGATTGCTGATGGGGAGAGCGGAGTTCCCATACTAGAGACTGGGTAGCTGGGTGACACCATTTTCACCGCTCCTGCGCATGTGTATATATACCTACAAGCACCATAACAATCCACCCCACTAGGCTAGCAGCACCCTCTAGTGGAGAACAGAGCCGATACACTAATCCCCACCCAACTGGGCCAACCTCGCTCTTCAAGAACACAAGTCTCACCAACTACTTAGTTTATGGACTATAAAGCACTTCACAGTTTGATTTCTAGGGGAAAATGAAGTAATTTTAGTCATATTTCAATCTGTTCACTGGTCCATCGAATCAACTTTATTTCTTTTTTTTTTCTTTTTCGTCTTTGTTCTTTTTCTTGAATACAGAAAGAGAAAAACTTCACTTTCATTTTCAATTTATATTAAAAATATTTTCCTTTAATTTTTTCTAGTAAATTTTTTATTTTTGTGTAAATTCGTTCAAATTATATTTTACTTCCAGCATTTCATTTTAGTCTACTTCCATGTATTTATTTTTTTCAAATTTTCAAATGATTTCCTTTGTTTTTTCTTTCTTTCCCCTTTTTTCTCTAATCTATCAAGCCCCTTTCAACACCCAGACCAAAACACACCCAGGATCTATAATCATTTATTTGATTTGTGTGTGTGTGTGTGTTTGTTTTTAATTTTTAAATTTTTAATATTTTGTTATTTTATTTTTTTTAATTTTAATTTTTTTACCTCATTAATTCCTTTTCTCCTTTCAAAATGATGAAACAAAGGAATTCACCCCAAAAGAAAGAGCAGGAAGAAATGACAGCCAGGGACAAGCAAGATATCTTAACCAGAATTTAGAATCATGATAATAAGAATACTAGCTGGAGTTGGAAATAGATTAGAATCCCTTTCTAGAAGAGATAAAAGAAGTAAAAGCTAGTCAGGATGAAATAAAAAAATACTATAACTGAACTGCAATCTCGAATGGATGCCACAGAGGCAAGGATGGATGAGACAGAACAGAGAATCAGTGATATAGAGGACAAACTTATGGAGAATAATGAAGCATAAGAAAATGGGCAGATTAAGGCAAAAGAGCACAATTTAAGAATTAGAGAAATCAGTGACTCATTAAAAAGGAGCAACAGCAGAATCATAGGGGTCCCAGAAGAGGAAAAGAGAGAAATAGGGGTAGAGGGTTCTGTGAGCAAATCATAGTGGAAAACTTTCCTAACCTGGGGAAAGACAGACATCAAAATCCAGGAAGCACAGAGGACTCCCTTTAGATTCAACAAAAACCGACCATCAACAAGGCATATCATAGTCAAACTCACAAAACACTCAGGCAAGGAAAGAATTATGAAAGCAACAAGAGAAAAAAAAAATCCTTAACCTATAAGGGAAGACAGATCAAGTTTGCAGCAGACCTATCCACAGAAAATTGGCAGGCCAGAAAGGAGTGGCAGGATATATTCAATGTGCTGAATCAGAAAAATATGCAGCCAAGAATTCTTTATCTAGCAAGGCTGTCATTCAAAATAGAAGGAGAGATAAAAAGTTTCCAGGACAAACAAAATTAAAGGAGTTTGTGACCACTAAACCAGCCCTGCAAATTTTAAGGGGGACTCTCTGAGGGAAGAATAGATTAAATAAATAAATAAATAAATAAATAAATACCAAAAGCAACAAAGACTAGAAAGGACCAAAGAACAACCCCAGAAACTCCAACTCTACAAGCATCATAATGGCAATAAATTCCTATCTTTCAGTACTCACTCTAAATGTCAATGGACTAAATGTTCCAATTAAAAGTCATAGGGTAACAGAATAGATGAGGAAACAAGATTGATTTATATGCTGTTTACAAGAGTACCACTTTAGACCTACAGACACCTTCAGATTGAAAGTAAGGGGATGGAGAACCATCTATCATGCTAACAGTCGACAAAAGAAAGCCAGAGTAGCCATACTTATATCAATCTAGACTTTAAAATAAAGACTGTATCAGGAGATGAAGAAGGGCATTATATCACAATTAAGGGGTCTATCCACCAAGACCTAAATTGTGAACATCTATGTGCCAAATGTGGAAGCACCCAAATATATAAATCAATCACAAACATAAAGAAACTCATTGATAGCATTACCATAATAGTGGGGGACTTCAACACCCCACTCACACCAATGGACAGATCATCTAATCAAAACATCAACAAGGAAACATTGGCTTTGAATGACACACTGGACCAGATGGACTTAACAGATACATTCAGAACATTTCACCCTAAGGCAGCAGAAAATACAGTCTTGTTCAGTGCGCATGGAATGTTCTCCAGAATAGACCACACACTGGGACACAAATCAGCCCTCAACAAGTACAAAAACATCGAGATCATACCGTGCATATTTTTAGACCACAGCACTATGAAACTCGAAATACTTGGAGACTAAAGAACATCCTACTAAAGAATGAATGGGCTAACCAAGAAGTTAAAGAAGAAATTAAAAAGTTTATGGAAGCCAATGAAAATGATAACACCATAACCCAAAACCTCTGGGACACAGCAAAGGCAGTCATAAGAGGGAAGTATATAGCAATCCAGGCCTTCCTAAAGAAGGAAGAACGATCTCTGATACACAACTTAACCTTATATCTCAAAGAGCTAAAAAAGAACAGGAAATAAAACCCAAAACCAGCAGAAGACAGGAAATAATAAAGATTAGAGCAGAAATTAATGCTATTGAAACAAACAAACAAACAAACAAAAACAGTAGAACAGATCAATAAACCAGAAGCTGGTTCTTTGAAAGAATTAACAAAATTAATAAACCACTAGTCAGTTTGATGAAAAAGAAAAAGGAAAAGACCCAAATAAATAAAATCAAGAATGAAAGAGGAGAGATCACAACCAACACAATAGAAATACAAACAATAATAAGAGAATATTATGAGCAATTATCTGCCAATAAAATGGGCAATCTGGAAGAAATGGACAAATTCCTAGAAACATATACACTACCAAAACTGAAACAGGAAGAAATAGAAAATCTGAACAGACCCATAACTAGTAAGGAAATAGAATTAGTAATCAAAAATCTCCCACAAAACAAGAGTCCAGGGCCAGATGGGTTTCCAGGGGAATTCTACCAAACACTTAAGGCAGAGTTAACACCTATTCTCTTCAAGGTGTTCCAAAAAATAGAAATGGAAGGAAAACTTCCAAAGTCTTTCTATGAAGCCAGCATTATCTTGATTCGAAAACCAGACAGAGACCCCACTAAAAAGGAGAACTATAGACCAATTTCCCTGATGAACATGGATGCAAAAATCCTCAACAAGATATTAGCTAACTGGATCCAACAATACATTGAAAGATTATTCACCATGACCAAGTCGGATTTATACCTGGGATGCAGGGCTGGTTCAATATCCACAAAACAATCAATGTGATTCATCACATTGATAAAAGAAAGGACAAGAATCATAGGATCTTCTCAATAGATGCAGAGAAAGAATTTGACAAAATACAGCATCCTTTCTTGATAAAAACCCTCAAGAAAGTGGGATAGAAGGATCATACCTTGAGATCATAAAAGCCATATATGAACGACCCAATGCTAATATCATCCTCCATAGGGAAAAACTGAGAGCTTTCCCCCTAAGAGCAGGAACAAGACAGGGATGTCCACTCTTGCTACTGTTATTCAACATAGTATTGGAAGTCTTAGCTTCTGCAATCAGACAACACAAAGAAATAAAAGGCATCCAAATCAGCCAGGAGGAGGTCAAACTTTCACTCTTTGCAGATGACATGATACTCTATATGGAAAACCCAAAATATTCCACCAAAAAACTGCTAGAACTGATTCATGAATTCAGCAAAGTTGCAGGATATAAAATCAATGCACAGAAAGGGGTTGCGTTCCTATACACCAACAATGAAGCGACAGAAAGAGAAATCAAGGACTTGATCCCATTTACAGTTGCACAAAAAACCATAAAATACCTAGGAATAAATCTTACCAAAGAGGTGAAAAATCTATACACTGAAACTGTAGAAAGTTTATGAAAGAAATTGAAGGCGCAAAAAAAAAATGGAAAAAGATTCCATGTTCCTGAATAGGAAGAATAAATATTGTTAAAATGTTGATACTACCCAAAGCAATCTACATATTCAATGCAATTCCTATCAAAATAACACCAGCATTCTTCACAGAGCTAGAACAAACAATCCTAAAATTTGTATGGAACCAGAAAAGACCCCTAATAGCCAAAGCAATCTTGAAAAAGGAAACCAAAGCAGGAGGCATCACAATCCTGGACTTCAAGCTATACTACAAAGCTGTAATCATCAAGACAGTATGGTACTGGCACAAGAGCAGACACTCAGATCAATGGAACAGAATAGAGAACCCAGAAATGGACCATAAACATATGGCCAACCAATCTTTGACAAAGTAGGAAAGAATATCCAATGGAATAAAGACAGTCTCTTCAGCAAGTGGTGCTGGGAAAACTGGACAGAGACATGCAGAAGAATGAACCTGGACCACTTTCTTACACCATACACAAAAAGAAACTCAAAATGGATGAAAGACCTAAATGTAAGACAGGAAGCCATCAAAATCCTCGAGGAGAAAGCAGGCAAGGACCTCTTTGATCTTGGCTGCAGCAACTTCTTACTCAACACGTCTCCAGAGGAAAGGGAAACAAAAGCAAAAACGAACTATTGGGACCTCATCAAAATAAAAATCTTCTGCACAGCAAAGGAAACAATAAGCAAAACTAAAAGGCAACTGACAGAATGGGAGAAGGTATTTGCAAATGACATATCAGATAAAGGGTTAGTATCCAAAATCTATAAAGAACTTACCAAACTCAACACCCAAAAAACAAATAATCCAGTGAAGAAATAGGCAAAAGCCATGAATAGACATTTCTCCAAAGAAGACATCCAGATGGCAAACTTGCACATGAAAAAATGCTCAACATCACTCATCATCAGGGAAATACAAATCAAAACCACAATGAGACACCACCTCACACCTGTCAGAATGGCTAACATTAACAACTCAGGCAACAGCAGATGTTGGCGAGGATGCGGAGAAAGAGGATCTTTTTTGCATTGTTGGTGGGAATTCAAGCTGGTGCAGCCCCTCCAGAAAACAGTATGGAGGTTCCTCAAAAAATTAAAAATAGAACGAACCTACCCAGCAATTGCACTACTAGGTATTTATCCAAGGGACACAGGTATGCTGTTTCAAAGGGACATGCGCACACCAATGTTTATAGCAGCGCTATCAACAATAGACAAAATATCGAAAGAGCCCAAATGTCCATTGATGGATGAATGGATAAAGAAGATGTGGTACATATATATAATGGAGTATTAGCAATCAAAAAGAATGAAATCTTTGCAACAATGTGGATGGAACTAGAGGGTATTATGATAAGGGAAATTAGTCAGTCAGAGAAAGACAAATATCATCTGACTTCACTCATATGAGGACTTTAAGACAGAACAGATGAACATAAGGGAAGGGAAGCAAAAATAATATAAAAACAAGGAGGGGGAGAAAACATAAGAGACTCGTAAACATGGAGAATAAACAGAGGGTTACTAAAAGGGGTGGTAGGAGGGGGGATGGGCTAAATGGGTAGGGGGAATTAGGGAATCTACTCCTAAAATCATTGTAATATATGCTAGCTAATTTGGATGTAAATTTAAAAAGTAAAATTAAAAAAATAAAAATTAAAAAAAATTATGCCATCTGGAATAGAAATGATTTTACTTCTTCCTAATTTGAATGACTTTTATTCTTGTTCTTGCCTAATTGCCCTGGCTAGAACTTTCAGTACAGTGTTGAAAAACACTAACAAAAGTTGGCATTTTTGTTCCTGATCTTAAGAAAGAAAATCTTTTGGTCTTTCACCACTGAATGTAATGATAGCAAGGAGTTTCTCATAAGTACTCTTCATCGTGTTGGGAAAGTTCCATTTTATTCCTACTTTTCTGAGTGTTTTTATCATGAAAAAGTATTAGATTTTTCAAGTACATTTTGGCAATAGAGATGATGATGCATTTTTTCCTTCATTCTATGAAAGTGGTGTATTACAAGTAGTGATTATTTTTAATGCAGCATAACCCTTGTATTCCTGGGATAAATCCCATTTGGTCATGGTGTATAATATTATTAACATGATGTTATATTTGTTTGATAACATTTTGTGGAGGATTCTTGCGTCTATATTCAGAAAGGACATTTTCTGTAATTGTCTTTATTGGTGATGTCTTTATCTGGCGCTCATCTCAGGATAATGCTAACTTCACAGAATAAGTGAGAGTGTTTTTCTTCTTTTATATTTTTTTGAAGAGTATGAGAAAAATTGGTATTAATCCTACTTCAAATGTCTGGTAGAATTCAAGAGTGAAATCATCTGGTCTTGGACTTTTATTGCTGGGAAGATTTCTATTAATGATTTAATTTCCTTACTTTTTGTAAATCTATCCATATTTCCTATTTCTAGCATATTTCTCCCTTTAATTCTGTCAATGTTTGCTTCATATATCTCTGGCTCTGTTGTTTGGTGCATATATGTTTGTAATAGTTATATCCTATTGATGAATGGGTCTTTTTATCAATATGTTACATTCTTATTTGTCTCTCGTAATATATATTTTTTTACTTAAAGTCTATGCTGGGGGCGCCTGGGTGGCGCAGTCGGTTAAGCGTCCGACTTCAGCCAGGTCACGATCTCGCGGTCCGTGAGTTCAAGCCCCGCGTCAGCCTCTGGGCTGATGGCTCGGAGCCTGGAGCCTGTTTCCGATTCTGTGTCTCCCTCTCTCTCTGCCCCTCCCCCGTTCATGCTCTGTCTCTCTCTGTCCCAAAAATAAATTTAAAACGTTGAAAAAAAAATTTTTAAAAATAAAATAAAATAAAGTCTATGCTGTCCAATATTAGAATATCCATGCCATGTCTCTTTGGGTTACTATTTGTATGAACTACCTTTGTCCATCCTTTCACTTGAATTCATTTATGTTTTAGGAGATAGAAGGCATCTATCTCCATTCGTGTTATGAGGTTATGAAAAATACTTTTAAAATTATCTTTGTAGCATTTTTACATTTTCCAAACATTTAATGAAAAATCTATACTACTTTAATAGTCACAAACTGATAATACAGATTCAAATAAGAAAACAGCTGTAGAAGTATAGAGGATAAAATGTTCATTCCAAATTTTAAAAATATTCAAGCAAAAAATGAAAATAATTTCTCAAGGACTAGTAATGTTGTCCTTGTTGCATTGTTGTGGCCATCTTAATTGGGATAGCCTACTAGCATTATAAGAATCCAACGGTTAGAGTGTCATCTTAGATTTATGTAAATAGGAAATCTTCATAGAGGCATTTAGATTTCATCTGTGGCTAACAAAGGGAAAAGGAGAAGAAATACCAGGTGCTTGGAAATATGAGCAAAGATACAGTTTGGGAATTAGAAGGAACAAGTGGAGGATACATGCCAACTCGTGTGGTTTGTTGGTAAGAATAAATTTCCTATTTCCTTTAAAATCTCTATCTTAGTTGCAGAAGTGCAGAGAGATGATTTCTCTGCAGTATAATCTATACTGCATCACTGACTCGCTGAGTTCTTTGCTATTTTATAAGAGGTAGCTCAGAGAGCTATTACCCCCTCATAACATACTTCTGTTTCAATTTACCTTAGGCTTCCTATAAAATTAAAATTTGCATACCCTGGCGGGGAATATTTAATTAATATATACTTGATTATCTTTGGAAATACTGACAGACTCCAGGCTGGAAAAGGATCAGAGGATTAGGGACACTTGCAATAACACCAACTAAGTCAGATTACTCTTTCTTAGCCCCTCGACAGCTTTGTTTTCCATCTGTAAACCCTGAGAGACACATCTGAGTTCAGATGCAAAGTCCTGACTGATGCTGGCATCTTCAGAAGTCCTGACACAGTGGAGAGGTAGCTTCAGCTAGATTGCAGAATGTCTAGCTGAATACATTTCCCTTCTTAAAATTATTTATTTTCTCAAATTCTAAAAGGTGTGCCTGTAGTGCATTTTGTATGAATTCCTATACCATGTGATATTCTTTTTCTTCCATGGATCTAACACAGGCCTTTTCCCTCGGAGAACACCATCCTTCTTTAACCAACTTATTAAAATAAAACTTGAATAAAACAACCTATATTTATTATGACCCTTAAATTTCACATGGCAAAGGCTGTTTACAGGAATGAAAGAAACCCAGGAGTGTCTTACTGCTTAGAGAAGTCTCAGAAGATCATGATTAATCCCAAATTAACCTTGTTTTCCTTCAATGCTACATCAGCGCTTCTCAGTAGTAGCCTTGCATTTCCCATTATCTTCTCATTTGCTCTACATCACAATAGTGACATAATTATTAGTGTGTGATGATCAAAACACAACCTTTTCTATGCCTGGAAAAGACTTCACACACAGGGTGACATTTGATGGGGGACTTCAAGCACAAGTAAAAATGCCAAGTTATATATTTTATTAAGTACTTACTATATGCCAAGAAATGGTTTATCTCATTTAATCCTCTTTATTAGCATTATTACTGTCCTCCTTTTATAGATGAAAACCTGAGGCACAGACAGGCTAAGTAAATTACCTACAATCATTCAGCTAGAAAGCAGCCAACCTGGGCTGTACATTCAGTCAGCCAGACTTCAGAATGCAAATTCTAGAAAGAGTATTGAAAAGCTGTGAGGGACATGATGCATACCAAGAAAGGAGAAACAAAATGCAAAGATACTGATATGTAAAGCCTTTGTGTTGAGCAAGAATGAGGATTTCCCTGCAGCTCAAATATAAATTATATGAAGAGATAGGCTGGAGGCGAGATGAAAGTCCGGTGGACAATAACTAGGGGAACAATGAAGATTTGGAAATAGGCAGGTAACATTAACCTCTGAATGTTAAAATATGAAAGGAATGGGTCATAGTTGAGATACAAAACCTTTTTAAATAGACTGAGTCTTTCCAAGGTTAAGACTTGACCGCAACCTGATTAAAGACACTAACCTCTATTTTTAAAAGTCAATCCAAATATTGTTTCCACAACAGATTTACACAGGAAGAGGAAACAGGCACAAAGCAGCTGCATTCTACATTGAACACAATCCAGTGGAGACAGTATGTGTGTCTCCAGAATGTTCATCAGAATATCAGAATATAGGGGCGCCTGGGTGGCTCAGTCGGTTGAGCATCCGACTTCAGCTCAGGTCATGATCTCACAGTTTGTGGGTTCGAGCCCCGCATCAGGCTCTGTTCTGACCATTGACTCAGAGCCTGGAGCCTGCTTCAGATTCTGTCTCCTTCTCTCTCTGCCCCTCCCCCCCTCACACTTTGTCTCACTCTGTTTCTCAAAAATAAATAAATGTAAATATTTTTTTAAATAAAAAAGAATACCAGAATATGATGAGACTGTTGGTAATATCCTCAGACTAAGAAGGTGAGTTGTGTTTTTATAGAAAAGTCCTCTTTTTTTCCCACTAAAATTGTATGCAAAAATCCGATCCACAACCACAGAAAAAAGTAGAGCTGTTTAGGTAAGACAGGCTTAGAGGACCTAGATCCCAAGGAACTCTGCTTCCTTTCACGCCTATAATAATGATGTAATTAATTTTGCAACAAACTGCAATTCTTTGTTGTTGACTTGAAGTTCACTGTGAAACTTTCTGATTATGAATTTTCCTTTCATATAGATTTGATCATAGGGAGGCAATGCACTGAGCAGAAAACAGTCAAGGTCTGTTTTTAGGCTCTGGGATGCATCTGTGCAAAAAACAATCCATCTGATATATTCCTCATGTAAATTAACGTTAGCATTTCTAGTCTTTTGACTGGTTTCTTTTGAGTGTAGTTAACTTGACTCAGTCATATTGTGGTATACTCCTAATTGCACTTCTAGTCCTTAAAAAAACATGAAGATGAGACCCTTCCCTGGGTTACTCTATACCAGCTCATGGGTATCTTCCTCAAAACAACATTTATGTGCCATTCAAAGAAATTTAATTTTAATCTGTCGGCAACGGCGAGCCAATGTTTATTTTTTTAAGTAAGGGTTTTGCATACGTATTTTAGTAAATATTTAGAAATGTTAAATTATCAATAGAAAACGGGTGGGGAACATTCATCTCCTTCCAGTCTCATCTAATATCACGGTTGGAATCGTACAATAAGTACACCTTTTGCCCACTATGTTCCCACAGGAGTTAAAGGCTGGTGATGCAGTAATGAACAAAACAAAAATGTCTGTCTTCATGGTCCTTACATCGTAGAAGGTACTACAGATGAAATATAAACATGGAAAGAATAAAGCGAAGTATTATACAGAGCAGAGGTCGGCCACCTACAACAAATCTGGCCTATTACTTGCTTTTGAAAATAAAGTTTTATTGATGCACAGCCACAACCATTTAAATATTGTTTATGGCTGTTCTCATGTTGCAATGGCAGAGCTGAGTGTTTGCAACAGAGACTATCTGGCCTGCCTACCTCAAATATTTACTATCTAGCCCTTTCCAGAATGGTTTGTGGACCCTTGGGATACAGCATTGCAGCGAGCGTGCAGCAAATGCAATGGAGTAAAATAAACCAGAGGAAGGGGACAGGATGTAAGGGAATTGCTAATATACAATGTAATACAACATCACATAATATAACAATGTAACAGAATACATGCTGAATGAATAAATGTAGTGTTCAGGAGAAAAGCTCACTGAGAAGGTGTTATCTGAGCAAATATCACTTACTTTCCAAATCAATCCAGTTGACATATTTTATGGTTAATCTTTCTGTGGATAACATCTCCAATTCAGTGATAAATTCTCTGAATTTAGAGCCTTATTATTTTGTACTTGTACAACTGCAATAGCACTGTGGCCTAGCTGTTCAACCTCTATATCTCTTCCCAGTGATCTATCCCACTCTATTTATCCAGATGAACCGGTTGGAATGATTTCATTCCCCACTCAAAATCTTCTGTAACTACAGGTTGAAAGTCTAAAACTCCTCCTTAGCCAGGATTGGAGATCTTTCAAAATCTCGCTCACTGTTACATCTCCCAAATTATTTATCTGTCCCTTGAACCACAGCCATACTATGTTCCCCATTATTTCTCTACCATTTTACTTCCAGTGCCATTTCTGGTGCCATTTTACTTACTTGACGTGCCCTTCCTCCTCAACCCTGCAGGACACAATGAGAAGTATCAATGGAATGGAAAATTAATTGGGGGGGGGTGTGTGGGAGGGGGGGATGAGGCCTGCAGATAGATTCCTGGGGAAAGAGCCAACAAGACAGAGTGCAGACAGGTCGGTAGAGTCCAGTGGGGAGAAGGTGCTTTCCAGGAGACTGTGGTGGCTGGAGCCCGGCCACCAGAACACTGGAAGGTTGGGTGAGACAGGTGAGGAAAGGGACAGGAAAAAGGAATGGTAGGAACTTACTCTTGCACTCTGGGTGAGATGAGAGCCAATGAGGGTGTTGAGGAGCCTTGAATACACAAAGATGGGCTCAGACTCCAGTTTGAAAGGACCAATCACTCGCTGCTATGTTGTGATACTCTACAGGGACAGGGGTAAAGGAGGGGCTAAGTTAAGAGTGTTGTAATAATGGGGTGAACACTGTTGGCATCTTGCACCAGGGTGGTAACTGTGAAAGAGAACGTGTTGGATCCTGGGTGGTTTAGAAAGTAGAGCCTAACAATATTTTCGGGTGGATTTGGATATAGGGCATAAAGAACAAAAGGAATCAAGGGATCCAACGTTTTTGCCTAAGTCCCCTGAACTATAGAGGTGACATTTACGGAGACAAACAAAAGTGAAGGAGGAAGGGGAACTTTACATGCTAAGCCTGAGATCCCTTTTAGACCTCCAAGGAAGCATATTTGACTAGGAATTTGAACATTTGAGTACTGAGAGATCAAGGCACAGGTCCCAGTCAACACAGAAATACACGGGGACCTACATATTCATGTTTCTATCACAGAGGTTTATCATTATGGTGTGTAGGGCAGAAAACTACTCATAATTATCCGAAAGTAGACTCTAATTCACTTCTGTATAGAAACAAATATTCTGTGCACAGTTTATGTATATACTGAATTCTCCTGGAATCCAACTATTATGTAAATCAAAGAAATAGTGCCCATAGTTTTGTCCAGAATTTGCAGAAGGAATTATTCTCCATTTTGGAACTTTATATTGCTGACAGCAACGTGGCTTCAGTAACTGAACTGCCAGCAACATCCCTCTGTTCTTTCACACTTGGAGCTATTGCTTGTAGACTGTTTCAATGTACAGAAGCAGGAGTCTCATTTCAGGACACTATGCCATGATACCTGCACACTCACATATTATAATGCTTTTTGTTTTGTTATAGTTGTATTCTGTGACTTTCTGTTATAGTCAGTACATGGTATCTGAATTTCCCTTTATTTCTGTTGCATGTTATTTCCAAGGCTTTCAGGTATTGATGACTTTCCCTGACCACTGCCTCTTTCTGGAGGATTCTTCCTCTCAGTCTGTGCTGGAAGACAGAGCACTCACATATGCATATGAATCGACGCAGTCTTCATGATCCAAGGGGACTTCTAATCGGTAATGAGAAAAACGTGTTGCATGTTACAGGTTTGAAACCCCCTGTGCTAGCCCAATCTCCCAGAACAGTATGTTCCAATTCCTCAGCACGCATCACGGGAAGCCTCCAGCGCCACTCCTGGGAAACTCTCAGGGGACAGGGACAGATGACAAGTGAGACACACAGCTAATGAAGCACACAATGGACATTATCCAAACCATAAGGCTGGGCTGGCCTTGTGGGTTTTTGCTTTTGCTCCATTGATTTCAGCTTTAAGTAAATCTAAAAATGGCAAAATTAGCATTTCTACCACCGTTCTTCAGAGACATAAATAAAAAGGACTGTTCACCTCTACCCTCTTCTCTAAGTTGAGCCGTTTAATTTTTTTGCTCTTTTCTTTGCTATGCCACCAACTCCTCGCACGCCAGCCCTGCTTTGGAAATAGCACTTGATGATATTTTTATTTTCCTTTGTTGTCAATTATAATTCGCCAGCAGGTGCCACCCACAGGCCTCCTTGTTTGTTTCAACAGGCACCAATAATCTGATGATGGGTCCTCCCGGTTTCACCTTTTCTTCCGTGTCATATTCGGATGTTTTATTTCTCCTGTTTATGCACTGAAAGCCCAATGTACTTTCTCTGACAAATAAATTCGTGGCTGCAGATCTGAAGTGTCTTCAGAATATAGTTTCTTAAGCAAGGCTTAGAAAGCTCTGAAATCCTTTTCAGTCATTTCAGGGAACGTTGCGTGTTTAGAAAACCGGGGGCCCCCGACAGAAGGTTAATCCTAGGCCAGGAAGATTTGAAATGAAGCAAAATAAGCATACAGACCATTCACACCAAGGGAACAGAAACAGGAAGGCTTAACCACCAGGTGGCCAGCCAAGAAAATAGCACAACTCAAAACGAATTGTCAGCAAATCCAGTTGACTTGGATCCAGAGCTTGGCATAGCCTATCTTTAATGGGTTAAGTTTTCAAAAAATATATAGACTTGGGTCTGACATATAGATTTAGAAATCTGGCTTTCCAAATGCAACAGCAAAAGAGAGCTTTTAGAAGCCATAACAAGGCAAGCACAAGAGCATATGCATGTGTGTGTGCCTTTACGTGTATCTAGTGCAGCAATTATAGGAAGTTGGCTTCTAAGCATGTCAAAACTGATTACATGTTTCACAGTTGTTTTCTCAAATTACCTCCTGCTTGCAGGAACTGAACTATTGTTATTTATTGCTTCAGGACCTTTGCACATATAGTTTTTTTCTATCTAGAATGAAGTGACACTCCTTCTTTAAATGGCTAATTCCTACACATTATTCCGTTTTTAGCAAATCTATAAATTTTCAGAAAAACTCGTCTTAACTCCCAAATCTGAAGCATAATGCCTCTTGTACTAACTTTTATTTTCCGTCAGCACTCTTCTCTTTGTGGAAACCTATGATGCTTCATGTATTTGTTCGTTTGTTAAATGTCAGTTTCTCTCAGAAAACTGCCAGTTTCACTGGGGCAGGGACCTTTACTGCTCTGTTTGCCATCACTTCCTCACCACCTAGAAAAGTCTAAAAGGAGTATTTATGAATGCATAAATACTGGAGATCCAGAGGAATTAGGGATGGGCACATGGGACTGAATGTGAAAAATAATATTTTAGAGAGAACTCTTTAACTTCCACAGATTTTAAAAGCTCTTCCTGAATGCATTCAAGTTCAAATACAGTAAGGGAGTGATACCTGATTTATTTTTTGTTGTTTGACCTCCTTTGTGGACGTTGGTTCCTGGGTTTCTTGCCTTAGCAGTTCAATTGCATTTTCTGTTAGCAACTTTCTAAGCAATGATACAAACTTTCACTGATGTGGCCTGGGCAGCATAATCAGGGATTTCTGATATATTCCTGAAACTCTGTCAGCACAGATTACAAAACATTAGACATTTAAGGAATAGGTGAACTTGCACCACATTAAATATGCTTAATACTTATACATGCAATGGACTACTTTTGTCTAGAAGAATTAATTTATCATTGAGATAAAGAGTTGTAGTCTATGGAGTGGCTTTTGGTTCTCAAGCAAAGGAGGGAGGTTTGAAAGAGAGAAAACGTCCTCTCCGGAGACTTTTACTGTGTGTGGACCTTAATGACCACGGATCCAATTCCCCTTTCTACTACTTTGCTTGGGACTGTGGATGAACTATTCACTTTTCCAACTCTTTCTTAAGTAAAATCATGAAAACTCTGGGTTAATCCAAATATCTACCTTCTCAACTTTACAACTGGAGCTACCAAGAGCTGCTAGAGAAACATAACACAACTGGGGTCATTGTCAACAGAACAAGTCAACACAACATTAGCCGATATACTGGCCCTCTTTCTAGGTCGTCCTAATCCTCTCTTCCACTCCAGAAGCAGCTCTTCTAAGCCATTGTCAAAATCTCTAATCACACAGAATTGGCCAGCGTTCTTCATTGAAGACCACAGAAAACACTGCCTAAGTAAATACAATGTTGTCAAATCTAGAAATAGTTCATGGGATTATCTGCGAAGGCTGAAGAGCAGATTCCGGGCTACAGTTCCAGGAATAACTCCCAGAGCCACCTTATGGACCTAGCCCATCAAAGGTGCTCCTACCCCTTTGAAGGTCAGGGAGTTTTCAAATCAGAAATATAGAACCTCAGCCGAGCTCTGAACTGCTTCTGCTGAAATCTGGGTAGAAAACTGGATGCCCATGGCCTGCCTCTTTCCCCATATAACTCTGTTCCTAAATCAGTCTTTCATAGTGCATCTGACTTAAGAACCTAAATATGTGTCTAGTCCCTAACAGCAAGGGGGCTGGGAGATATAGTTTTAGGGCTGGGCAGGGAGGGAGGATGTACTGCTAAAACAGTATTTACTCTGTAAGAGACCATTGAATGTGGAAAGAGCCTTCAAAATGTAAGAGGCTGCCCAAAATGACACGTGATCAAAATATTTGCCACACTGGATTGTCCCGAAGTGAATATGTTATCATTACTCCCCTGTTCGTAGATGTACACTGAATTGCAACAGGAAACTGCATTTCCCAGAATCCCAAACCCTCTGTAGTTCTGGCCACTCAGTATCTGCCAGTGGGAGGCACTCCCACAGGGCGAGTTGCGGGGAAGAAGAAAGCTTTATCCCCTGAAGGCAGATGCAGCAAAGTGTGCAGTTATATTCAGGATATGCAGCAATTTCAGAACCACTCACTTTCCTCATGCAGACCAAGAAATTTGGTCTTACCTTTCTAAATGCTTCTGAGAATTCTAGCAGTTTCCATGATAGCTCTTAGAAATATGCTTTGACTGGAGGGTATTATGCTAAGTGAAATTAGTCAGAGAAAGACAAAAATCATATGACTTCATTCATATGAGGACTTTAAGAGACAAAACAGATGAACATAAGGGAAGGGAAACAAAAACAATATAAAAACAGGGAGGGGGAGAAAACAGAAGGGACTCATAAATATGGAGAACAAACAGAGGGTTACCAGAGGGGTTGTAGGAGCGGGGATGGGCTAAATGGGTAAAGGGCATTAAGGAATCTACTCCTGAAATCATTGTTGCACTATATGCTAACTAATTTGGATGTAAATTTTAAAAAATAAAAAATAAAATTAAAAAAAAAAAGAAATATGCTTTGTAACAGAAAATTTGCAACAGAATTTTATGTTGGTTACCTGACCTTCATTCTCTCAGCATTTCCAATATTTGTGTAAACCACTAATTCCCTGAAGAAAAATTCTCCATTTTTTAAAAAAGACGTTTGTTGGGGCGCCTGGGTGGCGCAGTCGGTTAAGCGTCCGACTTCAGCCAGGTCACGATCTCGCGGTCCGTGAGTTCGAGCCCCGCGTCAGGCTCTGGGCTGATGGCTCGGAGCCTGGAGCCTGTTTCCGATTCTGTGTCTCCCTCTCTCTCTGCCCCTCCCCCGTTCATGCTCTGTCTCTCTCTGTCCCAAAAATAAATTAAAAAAAAAAAAAAAAGACGTTTGTTTTCCTGACTGAACCTAACTGATACATTATCATTCCACCATTCCTTCCCCACCCACCAATTTCAACAATGCACAATGAGTCATCTCATTTCCCATTTACCAGAGAAAAAAGGCTACATGGAAAAATTCCTGGCCTTGTCCTGATTACATGTGTGTTTGTATTTCATTGTAGCTCGTTCTCTTCTATTTCAAAGGAGGAGGTATTTCTCCCCCTGTTGAAGGTTAATTCTTCTATTATTAGGAATCATTCAGCTACTCTTTCTCTCTTCTCTATCTACATTGTTTGTTTTTCTGCCTGGAATGTTCTACCTCTGCCTTTTAAGTTGCTTTTTTTTTAATATCATATAAACATAAAATATCACCCATACTAAACACAAGCACACAGACAACGCACCACATTCATCAGGATGGTTAAATTATGCATAAAAGCATTAAAAAAAAGCTTTGAAAGTAGTTCAAAAACTTTAATGGCTTAAACAAGACTTACCTCCTCCCCACTCCACAGGTCCATTGTTAATGGCCCCAGAGCTCTACCCCTCCTAGTCCTTCAGAGACTGAAGATGACAGAGGCTCCTCCATTTTAACTCAAGGATTCAGGGTTTAAAGTCGCAGACAGAGTTCTACTAGGAGTCACGTCACTTCTTTTGTGATTTTATGGCCAAAGAAATCACCTGGCCATGGTCTAAATTCAGAGGCGGGGGGATCAGAAAGTGCAAACGGATTGAGAGGGGTTTTCAAAATATTGTTGAACACAACTCGCCTCCCACAAACACACACCCCTTTCTCAACCCTGCACAGGTGTCTCCCACACTGCACACTCAAACCACCTTCATCAGCGGTCTGCATTTTACCACCTGCATTTCCTGCTCAACAAAGTACTGCCTAGTTTTTTCTGGAAAGAGAAATCTAGTGGGCCATAAATTCCCTGGGAGTGACTAAAGCATTGCTTCACTGTGTTCTAGAATCTAATGATGCTATGGAGAAATCGAATGCTATGCTGATTCTCAATCTGTTGTATATCATTTTTTTCTCTCCAATTTTTTGAAGGGTTATTATCTTTGTACCTAGTGTCCTAATATTTTGTGATATAGGCTTTTCTTTTATAGCTTTTCGTTTTTCATGATGTGAGTTTTTGGGTTTTTTTTTTTAATTTATTGTTCTGGGTACTTGGTGGGCCCTTCCAAGTTGGATTTTTTAAAAATTATTGGATGATTTTCTTCTGCTTCCTCAATTCTCTGGTTTTCTGAAATTCCTATTAATCTTAGATTGATGCTTTAATTTAATTCTTTTTCCTCTTTTATAACTTCAACCCTGCTTTCTTATTCAGTGCTCTCAGAAAGCTGCCTTTATCTTGTAATTCTCTGTGAAGATTTAATATCTTTCATATTCTTCATTTTTAAGATTATTTATCCTATTAATGCTCCTTTTTATAGCATTTGTTCTGATTTTATGACTGCACTCTCTTCTTTTACATTTTTGAGTGCATTCATGAGTGCATTAGTGATTCTAGTGGAGTTTTCTTTTTCTTTCTATACTCTTTCATCTAATTTCTTTTTTCTGTACATTTCCTTTTGATTTTTGACCTTTATATTAGAAGCTGTCTTTAAAATTTCAGTTTAATCTTGGGTTTCAATTCTTTTAAATGTGTTTAAGAAGCTCTGTATGTACAGGCAGTTCTTGACAAGAAGTAGACTTCATCGTGGAATGCTTGGGTAGGGATCTTAGAATTTTCTCAGGAAACCCACTGACTGTAAAAAATGATAAATCCTTTTTTGTTTATTTGTTTCATGGTCATCATTTTACCAGAGAAAAGTCATCAGATATCCTACCTTGCTGGTGTCATGAGCTGTCAGCATTCTGGGAGTCTATTTTAGTTATCTTGCTGCATAACAAATTAGTCCCCAAATTAATGGCTTAAAATAATGTTTATTATCTCATGATTTCTGGGTGCAGTTTACCTGGTACTTTTGGCTCTGTCTTATAAATAGGGTGAACAATATCCCAATTTGTCCAGGACCTTTCTAACCTTAGCCATCAAAGTCTTGTTCCCCAAGAAACTCCTGAGGCCTGAGAAAACAAGGGCATCTGGTCAACCCACAAGCTTGCGGTCATCTTTGTGCTCCACTGGAAAGGCTCTGTTTCTAGCTCAATCACACAATTATTAGGAATATTCCGTTCTTGGGCTGTTGCATGGAGGCCCCCCTTAGTGTCTTTCTAAGTGGACCTCTTCATAGATCTTGCTTTATCAGACTGAGCAAGCAAGAAGTCAAGAAAGTGCCAGCAAGAGGGCTAACAAGACAGAGATCAAAGTTTTTGTCACTTAATCGTGGAGATGACATCCTATCAGTTTGCCATATTCTGTTAGAAGCAAGTCCTCAGGCCCAGCCCACACACTAGGGAGGGAGGGAGACAAAGACTTGGATACAAGGAAGGGAGGAACATTGAGTGCCATGTCAGAAGCTGCCCTCTTCAGTTGCAGTCTAATAAGGGAATGGGCCATGCAGAAAAGGGACCTAAGGGAGACTGTTAATTAGTTCACATGATTTCAATATTACCCTTCACTTGTAGCTATATTCAGTGTCCTAACAAAAATCTAATTCAGCTCTTCCTGAGAGTTATGGTGTTCTCCAGAGTACAGGAAGGTGGTGTCACCTGTAGTGTGGGGTGGAAGATGGGATCCGGGAGTGAAACGGATCTGATACAGAATTTCAACCAACCCTCGTGTCACTATCACGCCCCACACACCCTGTCTTCTGACCTGTTTCAGCCTTCAACTCAAATCTTCCCGGGGTTCTGAAACCCAGATTGCCCTGCTCACTGCCATCACCCAGCTACTGAGGCACTGGGCTTTCGGCTCCCCCATGTAAGATGTGTAGTTATCACCCATCTAGCCATTTTCTGTCTGCATACAAGTAATGCCATCCTTTTTCTCTTATTTTTTTTTCTATCTTACTAACTTTGTCCTTGTGACCTTACGCTTTTTATAGCCATTTTGTTTCAAAATAGCGATGTTTAAAAGGAAAGCGTGGTAAACACTTGTTTAATCCACCAGGTTAAATTAGAATCCCTATTGTTTCCTGAAACTCTCATAAGGTGCCCTCTTTTCAGCTCCCACAGTCATTGTTTTATTTATGAATCAGCAGTGCCCGGTCTAGTCACTAACACATAATAGGTATTGAAAAATAAATACTTGGATGAAACCAAATTAACCTGATTCTCTTAAGCATAATGTGATAGAGTCCTCAAGAAATCTTGACACAGGAAGGAAGCAAGCAAGCAAACTAAAAAGCACCCGTGACCTACTGTTCTCAGGTGTTAGGAAGAAAGATAAACAGCACGAGGAATTTTGTAGAATGGTAGAGCCCTGAAACCAGGGATGTTTGTCCTATCCACTGTCATATCCTCTCTATCAAGAACACTGAACGCCCCATAATAGGTCATCAGTGAATATCTGTTTCATGCATGGTGTGTACAGACAGAAGTGCGTTGTAAAATGAGAATACTTGGACGTAAATGGACAATCACTGGATTACTTCCAGTAAGGTAGCCACCCCCCACCGAGCTTCCACTTCTTTAGCTCTAAAACATCTACTACGATATTCGCCCAAGGATGTTGGCTCCGCGGACATTCTGGCATAATGTATGTCAATGCACGTGGACAAATTCTGGTGCCTCGTACTTTCTTAAAATAATATATATTTTTTCTACTTCTAGTGCATGAACATGACATTCAACACATAACCCGATACTATTCCACACTATGTTACTAAGTATAAATTCCAAACCTCAGATTATGCCATATTTTACGTCAGGCATGAACAACAAACCTTTTCTTCCTTTTAAGGGTTTGGTATGTGTGCAGAAGGGGAAATAGAGTAGTCAGTCGTGAGGATTTTAATGGCAAACCTGACATGCCATGAGGTAGCAGTGGGAGATTCCCTCATGCTGGCTAGAGGGTTGCAGAGAAATTTATCCTCTCCCCGGTGATTTTTCCTGTCATTACCGCCAATTGTCTCCTTTAGCAGATGTGGTGCTCCCTGTATCCAAGACTCTGATGCAATTCCTTTACCCTCCCTACGTGCCTCCACACTGACCACTTGCTGACCTCAGCCCTATAAGTCAAAGTTGGAGCTAATAAAAGCTGGCAGATACCTAAACTCCTAATTGAATCTCTAGGTCTTTATTGACTTTCCCCCCTCCTCCCTCCTTCCTCCTTCTTTCTATCCCTTTTATTTTAGAAAGGAGTTTTTCATTAGTGAATACAAAATATTTAGGTGTCTGGCATCTCCAGAGTGGTAGTGATTGCATTGTGCATTAGCTCGAAAGTTCATTCCCAGCTTAATAGGCTTAAAGCGGAATGGATGTACTTTGGCTAAACCAGGAAGGCTGATTGCTACCTAAATAACTAATTCATCTTCCTAGCAGATGAATGTCAAGGATATTCAAGAGCAGATACACCCAAGGTCACGCCAATTAGTTGTGGAGAAGAGCTTGACTAGAAGGTAATTTGGGATACAAACAGCCTTCATTTCCCAAACCTAGACCCATAATGAACACCTTACATGGTTGAAAGGCTTTGGAAAGACATCCAACCTCTCCCAGGCATGTGGGAACCTGGGGATGAATTCTTCACAAAATGAATTCATAAAAAGAATTTCCACACATCTGGAAGAATCATCAGCACACAAGGGAATTATGGACGTGACACCCTCTCTTTAACTTCTTTGCTGCTGGGCTTTCTTCTTTAGACTTTCTTTGCCGGTCTCACCTTCATGCCAATAGATCGATAGTGATTCTTCACAAGGCTCGAAAAGGAAACCATGGATGATAAAATGAGAGGCATTAAACATTCATGATATTATTTAGTACCAAGACTGGGACGATGCTCTAGAGGAGGCTGTGCATACTACCTCTTTTAATTTAATTCAATTTAAAATGGAATACCACCATTCAAAATCCACAGGCAGCATCCCACGTATATGAATTCTTATCTCACAGAAGAAGGCAGCTACGCAGATCAATTAGCTCCTACTCTCCAATTCCTGGAAACTACTGATCCAACACCATCAGCCAGTTGCCAACCGTTAATGGTGACTAGTTTTATATGTAAGACAGCAGGGTATGTGATTTCTTCTACCTAAAACTTTCCTTCACTTCTCTGGTATAAATAGGCTAGTAACGTCATCTGGTGATGCTTTCAAATGACTTTACCGGCTGCCAAGATTCCCAACAGCCAAGACTATGTCAGGAGCATCTTCTGGACCAGGTGTAAGGTCCTCAGGGTTCTTGATTTCCCTGGTTCTATCTCAGATCTAACGGGCAAATCTGCCCAAGAGAGACGATCACAGAAAGCAGAACAAAGCCAGAGCAACCGTTTAAAGCCCAAGTGTATAAAATGTCTTGCAGATGCAATTGATGTTCACCAGAACCTTTGTTATTTCCACCTGTCATAGATGGTCTCCTGCTGCGTCTATAGCCCGACTGGTGCTTAGGTTTTTCCATTTTGCTGGGAGCTCTGTTAGGCTAATTTGATATTTTAAAACTCTGTCACTGCTGTTTTCATTTAATATGTAACTAATCAGTCCTGCAGTCTGTTGTGCCCTGCTATTGCTAGCAAAGCTAAAATAAGACGTTTTGATTAATTTTTTTCTGTTTTTGAGTAATATGTTCTGATAACTTCTAATATATTGACTCTGGGATATTTGAATGTATGTTCTGATTCTGATGTTGTATCTTGTGGCAGGTGTTCAGTTATGGAGACAATGCACTTCCAGGATGAATATGAATTCAGTGTATAACATGCACATATAGAACCTTGGAAAACCCAGAGTATGGCTATCCAAAGCATAGAATATTGGAAATATTGTCCTGAATACACATCTCAACAGTAAAATACACTATGGAATTTCTGGAGATCCTGAAGGGAAACCATTTTAAAATGTATTCATATTCCTTTTATGGCCATAATGACTGCTCATATTCTCTACAAAATCCTGTCACTTTAGAATCCCTTAACCATTGACTCATTTCCCATTTTGAACACTATAAACCACATACGGATGCCCCATTACAATTCTGTTATACCTTTACCTTCAGAATACTCACAGTAATAGAAACATACATTTGATTGGTGTGGGAGTTAAAATTATATTGCAAGCAATAATCGATTTCAATTCTGCGAAATTTTAGCCATAGTTACCTCAAGGGTCCAATTGTGCCATGGTCTTCAAACATACTTTATGGAAATATATACTCAAAGTTCAAAATGCCTGCATTGCATAAAATTAGGTTAACATTTTTATAATTATAATAGTTTGTACATAATAATAATAATAATAATATGTATTTAACACTGTGCAGAAGTTTGTTCTGCAATGTTGTACAATATTCGACGGCTCATTGGTTTACTCAAATACGTGGCTGTTACATTGCCTATTTAGTGTCACAGAGTTAACACTTTAATGAGGTGAAAACACATGATAATATGTTTTATTTAAAATGTGGAACATGTTTTAAAAAGGAGAATGCGAATTCTGGCTTGGGCTGCCCTCGCCAGAAGAAAGATCACTGTTAGAAACTATTTCACTCTCTCAGCTTTGGTGAATTTTAGTGAAGAGACACTAAAATGGGGAGGAGACGCATCTTGGGTAATGGAAGTACATGGGCCATGGAAGCGTTCAGGAAAATAATCTGAAATATAGTATAGCACCAACTTTCAAGTAGTGTATTCTTCAGTTATTATAAATTAGTCATGAGCCCCTATAGAGGTGACATACATGTCTAGGCTGACACGTACACCCAACCGAGAAAGTAAGTTTAAGAAATAATGAATCATAAATGGAAGAAAATAAATATAAACATTAAAAAAAATAAAGTCCGTTAAAAACAAAACAAAACAAACAAACAAACAAAAACTCCTGGGCACAGAGACTCTAACGAGCTTGCCTTTTCCCTTTTCTGATTTTGTTCTGTATTCTTTACTATAATAAATCATAGCCATGAAAAACAAAAACAAAAATGAAATACTGGATGAAATAAATAGATTTATACTCCAAAGCTTCTCTTTTATACTACTATGAATCTTCAAAACGTTAACAGGCAATTAGCTTTTGTTTTAAACCAGATCTTCTCCCTCCCTCCCTTTCTCTCACTCGTTCTCGCTCTCGCTCTCTCTCTCTCTCTCTCTCTGTCTCCCCCCACCCCCAAACTCTCTTTCTGCAAGGGTTGGATGACTAATCTTCTTTGTAACATTACTCTGGGAAATACTACTTTATACCATTCGAGTATTATTCAGAATTAAACATACAACAGTACTTATAAATACCTACTTATTTAGAATGGTGTCGCATCTTGTTTAAAAAAAAAAAACAGTAATCAAGTAGCTGAAAAATAAATGACAATGTGAAAAAGATTCTCCCTAATGAAATAAGGCACTGGGCACAGAAAAGAACACCACAGCAACATGAACCTTACCATCATGTTGCTCATAGAGATGATCTCCGGACTATTATCTTGCTGATTATTATGAAGACCACATGTGATGGATTATATAAGAGATTTATAAATTTGTACGCAATATAAAAGTATTGCTTACTCTAAGAAAAGCAGTATGATATTATGAGTGAAACTTGAAGTTATAAGATCAGAGCTGAAACGCCAATAATACCAGTGATCACACAGGCATTCTGGAAAGATAATACTTCCTATAACACAGGACTGAAGCAAGAATTGGAGGACAGATATGTGAATGTACTTGGGAAATCTTAAAGCACTACAGTAAGATTACTCACACTGAGGTTCATGGATATGAACTTGAGGAGTCGCTCTAAGTTTGTTTGTTTTTGTTTTTGTTTTTTTTGAAATTTATTTCAGTGATCATCTTACAAAATTTACTTTTTATAGAATTGACAGGATTTGTTTTTACTCCATGAAACTATTTTACAATGATAGTCTCCTATCAAAAGGCATTTTCAAAATATAAGAAGACCTTGTTTTCTTAAGTCAATGCTTCTCAGACTGAGATCCATGACTGCATTCGTGAGGTCTGTGTGAAATAATTTTCCTTAAAATGGGTCTTGGCAGACAGTTTTGAGAATCACTGCCCTATAATTACTACAGATATTACAATATCAATAACCTTTTTTTAGTGTTTATTTATTTTTGAGAGAGAGACAGAGACAGAGGGCGAGTGGGGGAGGGGTAGAAAGAGAAGGAGACACAGAATCCGAAGCAGGCTCCAGACTCTGAGCTGTCAGCACAGAGCCTGACATGGGGCTCGAACCCACAGATTGGGAGATCATGAGATCATGACCTGAGCCGAAGTCGGACACTCAACCGACTGAGTCATCCAAGGTACCCACTGTAAGTTAACTTAAAAGCAGTATGGAAGAAGTTAAGTATAATGACTTTATATCATCATCAATGAGAGTTAACTTTTTTTTTTCCCCTGTTAAACTTTTTTTTTTTTTTCCGATGTTAAATCTGTTGCCACACTGTTAAATGTCTGGGATTCCTCTGGTCTCAAAGTTCTGGTAAATACCAACAGTTTGTCTGTCCTCAGATGGGATTTTTCTCTTCCTGAAGAACACAGGCAATGTTCCAGTTATGATGGTCACCAAGGTACTCAGAGTCTCTGCCACGGAGACACCAGTGAAGCAAAGCCTTCTCCAGGTAGGTCTCTGTGTATCCTCAGATCTGCTACTCCAGGCCTCTCTACACAAGATGTGCTCCCTAGAGCACACAAGTATTCTCAGTAAGAGACATGGGGATTCACAAAAGGCCCATGTCAACACCTTCCATAGATCTGCATGCTCTGGAGATCGGCCTGTGACGTGCAGAACTTTCCAGAAGCTTCGATGTTTCTGGCAGTAAAGGAGGGGATTCTTACACTGTTAGTATTTAAAAGTGAATTTATCAGTCACCACTCCTGATCTGCAGCTTTAGATACCTAGTGAATGGGCTCTTATTTTATTTATATACAAATATATTTATTTATATATATACATATATATGATTATATATATATGTGTGTGTGTGTGTGTGTGTATGATATGGAATTTGCAGAATTTATTTTTTATAGAATTTCCCAAATTTACTTTAACAAAAGATATAAAAATCTTTTTTTTTCTCTTTCTCACTGACAAAACAGGGCATAGTTCCCCTTTCCCCTGAAAGATTAATAGAGCTAAAGATTTCTAGTTAATGAGAATTCTTTTCTCTGAAAGTCAAATATATACCTTTGAAATATAAAATACATGTATATATGACATGCACTCAGAGCAGGTAAAACATTTGAACAGATACAAATATTAGTGAGAATTAAATACTTCTCTTGCTTCCCTGGTACAACTGTTACAATTTTTCCGTTACAAGTTGAGTGAGCCCATTGGGTTTATTTTGGGTCTGAAGGTGTACAGATTAAAAGACCTCAATAAGAGAAGAACAATGGCACCACAACCGATTTTAGACTCAGTTCATTTAAACAAGTTTCATCTTGATAAATGTAATATCAGGACCATAAAATTAAAAAAAAAATACATTATGGTTAAAATTTTATTGAACACTTACTACAAGGTAGGTTCCCATCCCTGTGCTTTGGATTTTACTCCTACAATAAATTCAACTTGCAGCTAAAGAAACTGTGGCAGTATTAGGTTAAGAAAGTGTCAGAACTGGGGTTCCAGCTTGAGCAATCGTGTTTCCATTGTTTTTAAGCACAACTGACCACGCATAACAGGAAAGACTGGATTTTAAAGCCAGTCTACTCCTGCTCTTACGTTGGTATTTTAAAACATGATGGATCAGAAGAGAATTAGCATCGTACTGAGAAACTGAGGACACAGATGCAAATTTTACCAGTTGCGACCATGACTATGATGTGGAGAAATCATTTAACCCATGGGACTCCATTTTCCTCATTTGAAAGTTGAAAGGGTTGGGTTAACTCCCACTGACAGTAAATGCATAGCAAACACGATGCTAATCCTTTGGTCTATATTCTTGTTATGAATCATTACACACTCATTTCCACCGACTTTGTACACAGAATTACAACCTTCTCCACCCAGCTTTGCCTCATAATCTCTTTTGATTGACTGGAGTTGGTGTGTGAGATAAAGCCGAGCCTGCATCCCTGGACAATGTGACATAGAAGCTCTCTTCCAGCTCTAATATTAAACAGTTCTATGTGCTTAATAACATAATTATACAGCTGGGGCATATCAGAGTATGCGCTTTGAAGCTGGAGAAAATGGAGAGATTCAAAGATGGGCTGTGAGGAGAGGGAACTGAGCACTAAGAAATATGAAGACGCTGTATGAATCTCTAGAAATATTTTCAAGGCTGACTCATGCCTATGCCTTGAGAAGTAGGAAGCCTTCCCCAGTGAGAAAATTTACTTCCCCATCTAGGCTCTACTCCGTTTCTCAGCATGAAGCCAGAACACTGAATTTATTAGCAGTACAATGAATTATTTCATTTAATCACAGGCTTGGATCATGCTGTCGAATCTTCTCTGTAATTGTTCCATTTCCTACAAATGTGGATGGGTTCTCATCTACAATCTCATTTTTGCTTTCAGACCACATGCTACCAAAAAGCAGGAATGTTATCCTGAATTATATTTAAACAGCCCCATGTACTTGGACTCTTAATAAAAATTATTCAATGATAATATAAGGAAGAAAGAAAAGGTTAAGAGAGAAAGGAAAAGAGTTTTGACAGGCACATGATTCAAGACACCCTTGAGTTTTATCCAATGGAAGTCTTACATATGAGAAGCATAATGGGTTTAAAGTTCTAAAATAAATCATGTGTGCTCTAATTATTTTCCCTTTATTAGAACACTTATTTCTATGAATAGTCCATCTAGATCCTTGCAGCTGTTTTTAAAAGCTAATGTGCCTTTATCTTGGGTGGATCTTTCCCTGCCGGGAAAGCCAAGGGATAATCAGGATAAGGAATAGGAAAAAAGAGGATTATACAAGACTGTTTGGGCATGCTTTGAATCTTCTGGAGGCTGGAGTTTTTAGAGTTTTGGAAATCGCTTTTTCTGAATGCATCATCTTCCAGGTCCCCAAACTGTAGGCAGCTGGATAAAGACTCAGAGATTCAAGGTTCTGGCCTAACTCAATATACGAATCCAATTAAAAAAAGAACAATATATGGGTTCTTTCAAGAAAACTAAGAGCAAATTGTATAAAAGAAAGGGTAACAGGGGCGCCTGGGTGGCTCAGTCGATTGATTGTCTGACTTCGGCTCAGGTCATGATCTTGTGGTCCATGAGTTCAAGCCCTGCATCGGGCTCTGTGATGACAGCACAGAGCCTGGAGCCTGTCTCAGATTCTGTGTCTCCCTCTCTCTCTGCCCCTCCCCCACTCATGCTCTGTCTCTCTCTCTCTGTCAAAAATAAATAAACATTAAAAAATAATAAATACAAAAATAAAAAATAAAGGGTAACAGATTTGTGCTCTTGTGTACAGGGGGGTCATCTGTATAAGGTAAATCCTTCAGCTGAGAATGACTTTATAAAAGCTAGATTAGAAGGACCCTGAAGAGAGGGGAACAGATTAAGTCTAGGAAAAAAGTTCTTCACTGATCCTTTCATTCAGGGATTTTCCAATGCATAGCATAAGGCATAGAAGGGAAACAGAACATAGCACACAAAACCTTTTGGAAATAGCATGAGATCGAGAAAACAAACTGTTAAGCATCATGACTAATTAGTTACTCAGGACGTGCATGGCCAAGAACATGGAGAAAAGGTCACCACAAAGATGTGATGTAAACAATCTGTGCAACTTTTGTTCTCAAAACTGTATTGTATCCTATGAAACATAAGAATAAGAGAAAACAAAAAGAAAGCGGTTTCCAAGAAGATTTAGGTAGTGTAATAGGGTACGGGAATTTAGACAAAAGAAAAAATGTCCTTCATGGATAGAGGTCCCTGGAAATATCCCCAACTTGCATTTTAGAAGTGTGAAGTGTCAAGTTTTAAAATCAAAAGAAAACTAGAAAGAAGTCCAATCAAAAGTCTGAAATTCAGCATTATCATCTGTCCCTCAGTACATAAGTGTGATGTGCTCTCTCTCAAGGTGCTAATCAGAAGGAAATTAAATCCACTCTGGAGGAAGAAATATCATCTGAAGCCTACACAATTTCCTATGCATGATTTTTGCATCCAAATAAAAATTATCAGGAATACCAAGATGCAGGAACAAGTGACTAAGAATGAATAGAAAGGAAAAAAAAGTTACTTAAAGAAAATCATAAGCATTCCTAAATACAGGAGTTATTTGACACAGAATTTAAAATAACTACCTTTAAGGGGCACCTGGGTGGCTCAGCTGGTTAAGCACCAATTTCGGCTCAGGTCATGATCTCACAGTTTGTGAGTTCTAGCCCCGCATAGGGCTCTGTGCTGATGGCTCAGAGCCTGGAGCCTACTTCAGATTCTGGGCCCCCTTCTCTCTCTCTGCCCCTCCCCTGGTCGCACTTTGTCTCTCTCTCTCTCTCTCTGTCTCTCTCTGTCTCTCTCTGTCTCTCTCTCTCTCTCAAAAATAAATAAACATTTAAAAAAATACATTCTAAATGTTCAACAAATCAATGAAAAGATACAGAATTCCTCAAGAGAGCTAACTAAAATTTGTAAATAACATAGTGAAAGAAAAAAATAAAGATATAATTATTAAATAAGACATCAATAGATACTCGTATCAGTAGATTAGAGAGAAGGCTGTTTAAGCGGGAGCCAGGTAAGTAAAAAATATCAACAAAAGCACACAGAGGAGCAGAACCTTACAAGACACATCAAAAGTTTAACATACTGCAACTGGGACACTGAAAGGAGAAAAAGCACAATATTTAAGAAACTGTGGCTGAGAATTTTCCAAAACTGATGAGGGAAACAAAGACACATATTTTTTAAATTTTTTAAAAATGTTTGTTTATTTTTGAGAGAGAGAGACAGAGCATGAGTGGGGAGGGGCAGAGAGAGAGACACACACACACAGAATCCGAAACAGGCTCCAGGCTTTGAGCTGTCAGCACAGAGCCCGATGTGGGGCTCAAACCCACGAACTGTGAGATCATGACCTGAGCCGAAGTTAGACGCTTAACCGACTGAGCCACCCAGGTGCCCAATAAAGACACATATTTAAGGAGCATTATGCATTCCATGCATAAAAATTACAAATAAAACCATACCTGGGCATTTTGTTGTTAAACTGATGAATATCAAAGGCAAATAAAATATATTTAAAACAGAGTAAAAGAGAGAGATTACCCTCAATAAGACCAACATCTATCACTTGGCCAGACATAAGTCATAATTGTATTCTTAAAGTGCTAAAAATATAATGTCTGATCTACAAGCATATACCAAGCAAGAATACCCTTCAATACTTAAAGATAAGTTTCTGCTACTTGATATGGTGGAAAAACTGGCATAAAAGACTGGTTCTCCTGTTGTCAACTGCTATAAATTGAACAAAATATATGAGGGCTGCTAGAAATTCTTTGACAACACAAGGCATATGAACTTAAACTTTGAAAAAAAGGAAATTTATGGGTTGAGCTCCATGATTGCAATGTCTCTTTATTTGAGATCCCATTTTCCAACTATAGCAAAGTGAGCTGGAATGAAACACGGTGCCTCTTAAGAGTCAAGGAAGCACAAATCTGAACTCGAGGGAGTTGAAGAGTTTGGAATATTTGCATTGGCTCACTAAAAACTAGGGAGCTAGATGGAGAGGAGTTTATCCAAGAAAAGAATCAAAAATAAATCTAATTCCCCACATTTATAAAGAGGAATATCAAATAATCATATCAATAGATGCAAAAAAGTCATGACAAAATTCAACACACACTTGAACTCTCAGTAAACTAAAAATAAAATAGAATTTTCTCAAATGACAAAGAATTGCACTGATAAATTTTCAACTGACATACTTAGTAATGAATGACTAAATAATTTCTAGCTAAAATCAAAAAGAAAAAGAAGCATGAATGTCTGCTTCAATACTTCTGTTAAGTGGTGGAGGTTTTAGAGAATGCAACAAAACAAGAAAAATAAATAAAGGCATAAACACCTGGAAAGAAGTAAAACTGTTTCTGTATGTAGATACTGAAAATTTTCCTTTTGAAAATGGAATCAAGGGAAGCCTGCCCATTAACCCCACTTTTAATCATCACTGTAAGGGAATTTTTATTGAACACATAAAGTATGAAAAGGAAAAAAGACTGTAACTAAAAATATTTAGGGGAGTGTTCTTCATAGATGTCATAGTTGCGGATGTAATAAATTGCAAAAATAGTATAGAAATCAATAGCTACAATCAATGCAATCAATAAGTAAAATTATCAAGGGCTGGCTATAAAGTCAATATATAAAAGTATTTATGTTTCTATACATAGAAAAAAAACCAAATGAAAAATCAAATTAAACAATTTATACAATTTACAAAACACTGAAGACTGAAATAATGGAGGATTGTAGAACGTGCAATACCTACTGTCAAGACATTCTACAGACCTAAGAATTGACAATGCAGTATTTCCCAATTACAGAAATATATGCTAACAGATAAGAATATAAAGTCCAGAAACACACACACATACATGCACACATATGCACATCCTCATAACATACATAATAATGTGGATTACAGCAAAGTTGCCATTGTAGAACAATTTGGAAGGGATGATATTTTTGATAAGTGATGCTAGATCAACTGGACATCTATTTGGGGAAAAGCTATTGCACATGAATTATAAAGCAAAAAAAATATAAACTACAAAACAATAAACCTTCTTTATTACAAAATAAAGATAAATTACATACCAAATACTAAGTGATAACCAAAATATGAAATAAAAACCAACGAAACTCATAAAAATTCATGAAGTTCATGAATTCACAATTGGTGGCAAAAGATTTCATCAACAGGACCCAAAGTGTACTAACAATAAATCACAAGATTACCAAATTATACTACACTGAAAGAAAATCAGGTCGTCTGGTCATCAAAATAGCTGTTAACAGAGTGTCGTGAAAGCCAAAATGTGGAAGAAGGCATTTGCAAAACAAGTCTGACAAAGGATTCACATTCAGAGTTTATATACAAAAAGTCAATAAAAGAAATAAAAAGGGACGCCTAGGTGGTTCAGTAGGTTAAGTGTCTGACCTTGGCTCAGGTCATGATCTCACGGTTCGTGGGTTCAAGCCCCGTGTCGGGCTCTGTGCTGAACTCTTGCTCAGAGCCTGGAGCCTGCTTTGGATTCTGTGTCTCCTTCTCTCTCTGCCCCTCCCCGCTCATGCTCTGTCTCACTCTGTCTCTCAAAAATAAATAAATGTAATGAAAAAAATTTTTAAAAAGAAATAAAAAGATAACCTCATAGAAAAATGAGCAAAGATGTTAACTGATCATTCATGAAAGAGTAAATTTAATTGCTAATTAATATATGAAAAGATAATCTACTTTATAAATCATCAAAGAAATGTAAATTCCCACATTGCAACCATTATATCTCACCAGAATGGCTAAAATGACAAACAAAAAATATTATGTTTCAGGGAATGTTCTTATACACTGTTGCTTATGGTACAAATTGGTATCACTATTTTGAGATTTCTTTGGTACATACCATTTATATATATCCTTCCAAAATACTATATGAACTAAAAGAACTGAATAAACAACCAAAAGCAAACAAACAAAAACACAAACATGTATCAATTTGAGTGATTTTTAAATGTAATATACTCATATACCTGAATACGAACAATAATGAAAATTACTAAGTAATCTCAGATATAATATTGAGAGAAAGAAGTCAAATACAGAAGAGAAAAATATACCAGTGATCTTAAAGGATATTTTTATATAAAGTTCAAAAATAATACAAGTCTACTATGACAAAATGAGGAGTTCTATGGATCTAGTTCCCAATGACATTGGTGAATATTTTAAAGATAACAACCCCTGGGGCACCCGGGTGACCCAGTCGGTTAAGCATCTGACTTCGGCTCAGGTCATGATCTCATGATTCGAGGTCGAGCCCCGTGTAGGGCTATGCGCTGACAGCTTAGAGCCTGGAGCTTGCTTCAGACTCTGTGTCTCCTTCTCTTTACTCTGCCCCTCCCAGCTTGAGCTCTCTCAAAAGTAAATAAACATTAAAAAGAATAATAATCAGATAAAATAATAACCACTTACAGTCTCTGGAAATTACTCTAAAGGCATATCCCACATGAAAAAAACATTTATTCAAGAAAATCTACTACAATTCAGTATATTCTTATTGAATATAATAATAATCTGATAATCTGTGTTATTCGAACTGAAACCCATTCCCTTCCTTCCCCCTGCCAACTCAGCAAGATGGAAGTGTCATCCCATACGGTGTCAGACAAGAACACAAAGCCCTTCCCACAAGCTCCGATTTGGAAGCCTATCTTCCTGGAACCTGCAGGACATCAGTATTTGTCCTCCTCTTCCCAGCTGGCTGTTCTAGGTGAGTGAATCCAAGACTTGAAGCTCTCTTCTTACATCTAGCCTTACTCAATCGATGGAAGCTCCACCCTGAGCATAGAGCCAGTGATAATACTGGAACTCTCATCACTCCTGCCCCTACTCCTGAGATACTGATTTCACACCAAGAGCGACAAGTTGAGACCTGAGGCCACTAACCCACTCCTCCACCAAACAATTATTTCCTAAAGCTGGAATGTCACTCAGAGAGAAGTGTACCATTGTTCCCAGTCCCAGTCCCAGAACCCTGGCTCACAAAAATCACCTGAGAGAGGAAGCAGGATGTAAAACAGATAGCTCCTAATCTCTTCCCAAAGGATCTATCTTAATTTGCACCACAATATAGAGAAGCACAAGCCTAAGAGCATACATATATCAACAGAAGATATTATGGTCAAGGACACTTGGAAGGAAATGAAACAAAACACTATGAAAGAACCAACAGTCAACAGAAAATCAAAAGGGAAATTATGAAATATTTTATATTTCCAAGTGAATGGAAATGAAGATACAGTATGCCAAAACTTAAACCAATTTATATTTTAAATGCCTATATTAAAAAAGCAGAAATAAATCCAATCAATAACTTTACCTACCACCTTGGGACAATAGGAAAAAAAGCAAACTAATCTTATAGCAAACAGAGGAAAAACAGAATCAAGATTAGAATAGAAGTAAATGAAATACAAATAGACACAATAAAGAAAATCAATAGAACAAAATATTCTATAAATAAAAACAACAAAATTAAAAAATCTTTAACTAGATCAAGAAAAACAAAGACTCAAGATGTATGCATTAAATGTGTGTACTTTCTGCATCATATCAATCATACCTCATTTTTGTATCAAATTAACTATACCTCAGTATATCAATAAAACTTTTAAAACTAAGACTCAAATTACTATAATCAAATGTGAAAGAGGGGACACTCTTACCAACCTTAGAAAAATAAAAAGAGCCATAAAGGAACACTGTGAACAATTGTATGCCAGTAAATTAGATACACTGAATGAAATGGAGAGATTTCCAGTAAGATATACCAAAACTAATTTAAGAAGAAATAGGCAATCTGAATAGACCTATACTGAAGTTATAATAAGAAACCCGCCCACAAAGGAAAGCCCAGGCCCAGATGGTTTTACTGGTGAATTCTATAAAACATTTAGAGGAGAATTAATATCAATTCTTCATAAGCTCTTCCAAAAACTAGGAAAAGATGGTTCACTTCCCAACTCATTCTATTACCCTGATGCCAAACCAGACAAAAGTATCAGAACAAAATAAAACTACAGACCAAATCTCTTATAAATATATATGCAAAAAGTCTTTTTAAAAAGAATTTTCTTAATGTTTATTTATTTTTGAGGCAGAGAGGCAGTGTGTGAGTGGGGAAGGGGCAGAGAGAGGAGACAGAATCTGAAGCAGGCTCAAGGCTCTGAGCTGTCAACACAGAACCCGATGCAGGGCTCGAACTCACGAACTGTGAAATCGTGACCTGAGCTGAAGTTGGATGCCCAACCGATGGAGCCACCCAGGCACCCCTATATGCAAAAAGTCTTAACAAAACACTTGCAAATGAAATCCAGCAACGTATGCAAAGGATTACAGACTATGAGAAAGTGGAACTTACCCCACATATGCTTAAGCTTGGTTTAACATCTGAAAACCAGTAATATACCATATTAATACAATAAAAAATAAAAGTAATATTAACATAAAGAAGAAGGGGCACCTGGGTAGTTCAGTTGGTTGAACATCTTACTCTTGATTGTGGCTCAGGTTATGATCCTAGGGTCATAGGATCAAGCCCCACATCAGGTTCTGTGCTGAGTGTGGAGTATGCTTAAAATTCTTTCTTTCTTGGGGCCCCTGGGTGGCGCAGTCGGTTAAGCGTCCGACTTCAGCCAGGTCACGATCTCGCGGTCCGTGAGTTCGAGCCCCGCGTCAGGCTCTGGGCCGATGGCTCGGAGCCTGGAGCCTGTTTCCGATTCTGTGTCTCCCTCTCTCTCTGACCCTCCCCCGTTCATGCTCTGTCTCTCTCTGTCCCAAAAATAAATAAAAAACGTTGAAAAAAAAATTTAAAAAAAAATTCTTTCTTTCTTTCTTTCTTTCTTTCTTTCTTTCTTTCTTTCTTTCTTTCTTTCTTTCCTTTCTTTCTTTCTTCTTTCTCTATCTCTCTCTCTTTCTCCCTCTGTCCCTCTCTGCTGCTTGCATGTGGTCTCTCTCTCTCTCTCAAATAAGAAATTAAATAAAAAATTTAAAAAAAAACATAAAGAAGGATAAAAATCTTATGATCATCTAAATAGATATAGGAAGACCATTTGATAAGATACAACATCCTTCAGTGGCAAAGAACAGAAAGAAACTTCCTCTAATTGAGCAAAGCACCTACAAAAACCTCTCACAGTTAATATCGAACTTACTGGTGAAAGACTGGATGTGTTTCTCCAAAGATTAGCCAGGGGAACTAAGCAAGAAACATAAATAAAAGGCATTCATATCTGAAAGGAAGACATAAAACTATCTCTAGTCTCAGATGGCATGACTTTGTATGCAGACAACCCTAAGGAGTCCTCTCAAAAGCTATTAGAAGTAATAAAATGGTTCAGCAAAGCTGTAGGGCACATTAGTAATATATGAAAGTCAATCCGATTGCTCTACACTAGCAATAAACAATATGAAAACAAAATGTAGCAAACAATTCCCTTCATAATAACATCAAAATTAATAAAATACTTAAAAATAAATGTAACAAGGCAGTATAAATTTATATTCCGAAAAATACAAAAAGTCAGCGAAAGAAACTGAAGATCGAATAAATGGGGAAAAATCCCATGTTCATAAATCAAAAGAGTTAATACTGTGAAGATGGCAATGCTCCCCATTTTGGTTTATATATTAAATGCAATGTCTCTCAGAATCCCAGTAGACTGCTTTGTAGAAATTGACTAGCTGATTTCAAAATTTTTATGGGATTACAAAAGACCCAGAGTATCCAAAACAGTCTTAAAAAAAAAAAAAAAGGAAGATTCGCATTTCCCAATTTCAAAACTAACCAGAAACCAATGCTAAGAAAAACTTACTGGCAGAAAATATATAGATACATGGGATAAACTGAGGGTCCATAAGTAAAACAAGACATCTATGGCCAAATGATTTTCAGAAAGGGTATTAAGAGGGTATCCTTCAATCAGGAAAGAATATCCTTTTCAACAAATGGTCAACTGAAGGGGCACATACAAAAGAATAAAAATTGAATCTTTCTTTATACTATGTATAAAAATTAACTCAAAATGGGTCAAAACATAACGGTTAGAGCTAAAATGATAAAACTCTTACAAGAAGATATGAAGATAAACCTGTATGAACTCAAATTCAGCAAACAGATTCTTAAATATGATACCAAAGAATAAATAACAAAAGAGAAAAACTGATAAATTGGACTCCAAAGAAATTGAAACATTTTCCTTCAAAAGGCACGATGAAATAGTGAAAAGATAACCCATAGAATGGAAGAAAAATATTTGCAAACCATATATCTGTTAAGGAACTTTTTTTCTGGAATATATGGAGAACTTTTACAACTCAATAATAAAAATACAAATAATTCAATAAAAATGGGAAAACCAGATAGATAGATATTTCTCCAAACAAGATATACAATTAGCCAATAAGTACATGAAAACATGCATGACATCTTTAATCATCAGGGAAGTGGATATCAAAACCACAGTGAGATACCATTTTATACCTACTCTGATGATGAGGGAAAAAAAACAGAAAATAATAAGTTATAGAAAGGATATGAAAGAATAGGAACCCTCATACACTGATGGTGGGACTGTAAAATGTTACAGATACTTTGCAAAAAATGTCTGGCAGTTCCTCAAATAACTAAACACACAGTTACTGTATGACTCAGCAATTTCACTCCTTTGTTTATACCCAAGAGAAATGAAAACATATGTCTATACAATAACTTGTATACAAATGTTTACAACAGCATTATTCACAATATCCAAAGGGTGGAAACAACCCAAGTGTTCATCAACTGATAAATGTTAAACAAAAAGTGATACAGCCATCCAATAAAATATTATTCTTCTTGTATTATTATTCATATTAAAACTGAATAATAAAAATACTATTCATTCATATAAAAAGAAATAAAGTACAGATACAGGCTACAACATGTATGAATCTTGAAAACATCACGGTCAGTGCAAGATGTGATTCCACTTATAGGACACATCCAGAATACGCAAATCTATAGAGCCAGAAAGTACATTAGTGCTTGCTTAGGGCTATCATTCCCTATCCCCCTATATATAGGGGAGATTATAGCTTTTAAAAAATATGGAGTTTTTTTTGAGCTGATGAAAAGGTTTTAAAATTGTGCTGATGGTTGCATATATCTCTGAATATATTAAAATACATTAACTTCTATACTTTGAATAGATGGATCATACAGTATATGAATTATATAATAATAACACTTTTTAAATCAGAATTACTTTCTGTAGTGAGAATCAAAATGGTGGTTCTCTTCATTGGAAGTAATGATTGGCAAGGATCGCAATAAATGTTTCTCGATTGCTTAGACTACAATATTAAGTTGACCTGGGTGGTTCACTCTAGTGCATCCAAGTAAAAAAAAAAAAGTGATGATTTAAACATGTATTTATACCAATGTTACTCTTATGTTTAAGAAAAAAAGATGACAACAAAACTCCACTGAAATAAACTTCAGCCTTTAGACTAGATGAAGTTAGGGATTGTTTCCCAATGGAAATGATTAAAAAACTGAATAAATATAACACTGCATGTCGACTATACTTCAATAATAAACATGCAAACAAATACATAAATAAACAAATGCATAAACAAATTAATAAAATGCAAACCGGATCATTTCCTTAGGGAAAATAATCGAGTAAAAATATGTGGACCAACATCTCACAGGGTATTGGAATCCCGGCAGCAAAGCATGGTGATCCCTGAAAGATTAAACAAAAAAAATGTTAGCATTAGGATTGGCCGTAGTGTGCTGCCTGGAGAGAGTTTTCAGGCCATAGGACAGTAAGAAGGAACCCACGCAGAGCCTGGTGGCCTTTCTGAGCTGAGGAGATGAAAAATGGGAGTTCTGGGAAATACAGGAGGCAAGAATATGTAGGGCAAAATTTCAAAGGGAAGAGTTATGCACAGATCCAGGTTTTCCCAGGATCCCTCTTAGGAATTCAGCTGACTACTGATGTGTGCAGGAGGGTGGGGAAAACTATCAGAGACTAATGAAAGAATCACCTGACTTAATGAGTACAACAATCTGTAGGGCTCACACTGGGCTGAAAATAGTGTCTGTTCACACTAAGCAGAGTGCAAAATCCAATAACTCATGAGACATTATGTAGAGTGCACAGAAGGGTCACACCTCAGTAGTGGGAAATAATTAGCCCACTCTGATCCCATGTAAAAAACTTTTAAAACATTCCAAAGGATCAAACTGTTGCCAAGCTATTTAACTGTGTCCAAAAACAAATCTCACAGATATTTATAAGACTACAAAAATGTCCAGCATCTAATAAGGTACAATTTATCCTATCAAGCATTATTAGGCATCAAAATAAGCAAGAAATATGATCGATAAAGAGGAGAAAAACATTCAGTTAAAACCGAGCCAGATGGCTAGAGAAGCTAGAATCAGTAGTAAGGATCTTCCAAACAGTAGTTATAACTATATTCTCTACGTTAATGAAGTTAAATAGAAATGTGGGAGACATAAAAAACTAAGTCAAAATTTTATTTTGTTAAATTTTTTAAGTGAAACTTAAATTTTTAAAGCAAAAACTATGTAAAGTCTGAAATGAAATATACACAAGATTAAAAGCAGATTAGATATTGTAGAAGAAAGAACCAATTAACTTGACATAGAAGTAATGTCCATCCAAAATGGACACATCCATCCAAAATAAAACCATCCAAATAAAACACAGAGATGAAAAAATCTGAAGAAATGAAAGAGTGTCAATGATCGGTGGGCCAAATCCATTCAGCCTAATCATATGTGTAATTGCAGTCCCTTAAAGATAAAGGATGAGATATCTGAAGAAATAATATCTAAACATTTCCAAACTTCATAAGCAGAAATACACAGAATCAGAATGTTTAGTGAAAGTCATATCAGAAATCTGAAAAAAAACTACATTAAGCATATAAGAATAAGACTGTAAACACAAATCATAAAGAGAAAATCTTAAAAGTAGCCAGGAAAGGAAAAAAAAAAAAAAACCAGAATAAAAGGATTGTAACAGATTTCTCCTAAGAAATAATGCAAATGAGAAAACAGTGGAACAATTTCTTTCAAGTGCTGATAGAAAAACAAATATGTCAACCTGTAGTTCTATACCCAGTGAAAATATCCTTCAAAAGTAAATGCAAAATAAGGACTTTTTCAGCTATTCAAAAGCTAAAAAAATTCTTCACCATAAGAGTACCACTACAAGAAACATTAAGGAAAGTATTATATGCAGAAAGAATCTAATACCAGACAGGAATATAATAACAAAAAGCTCCAAAAAGCACATGGGTAAATACATGATTTTTCCCACATTATTTAAGTACTTATAATACTTTAAAAAATACTTAAAAAGTACAATTGACTGTTTAAATAATGATAATAACAATATGGAGTGTATAGCATATAGATAAGTAATATATATACATATAAACATAAAGGTTAAAGGTGAGAAATGAAAGTATACTGCTGTAAAGTTCTGATACTAATGTAGCATGGCATAATACCATTTGAAGGTGAACTTTCATAAGTTAAAGATATATGCAAAAAAAATTAAAACAAAACAAATAATCTATGTATATATATATTTATAGTTTTGCATTTTACATTTAAGGCTTTGATTAATTTTTATTTGATTTTTGTGAAGTGTGTAAGGTCTAGATTATTTTTCTTACATGTAGACATCCAGTTATTCCAGCATCAGGTTGATGCTGGAATATATATATAAATATATGAAATATACGTATATATATATGTATATGAAATATACATATATATGCAATATACTATATATATATATATATATATATATATATATATATATATATGCTAGAAACTCCAAAGAAACCACTGAAATGATAAAATGTAAAATGGTTATAGCTAATAAACAAAGGAAATAAAATTGAGTCATAAAAGTATTCAATTAATCCAAAGAAGGCAGAAAAATAGGAAAAGAGAAGCAACAGTAAACAATTAGCAAAATAATAGTCATAAACCTAACCACATTGTAATCACATTAAATATAAATAGACTACCCCAATTAAAAGACAAGGATTATCATTTTGGTTTTAAAAAGTAAAATCTAACTATATGCTATCTACAAATACACTTTAAATATAAAGAAACTAATTAGAGTAAAAGGATCTTTAAAAATCAAAAGTAAGTGGGGGTGGCTACATTAATATGAGGTTAAGTAGATTTCAGTGCAAAAAACGTAGCAGGGATTAAGATTGTCTAATAATAGTAAGGGTCAATTCATCAAGAGGTAATAAAAAATTTACGCATTTATATACGTAATAATACAGTTTCAAAATATATGAAGCAAAAACTAACAGGAGTCTCTCAGCAAACTAGAAATAGAAGAGAACATCCCCAACTTGGTAAAGAACATCTCAAAACCCTACAACTAATATCATATTTAATGGTGGGAAACGAGAAGCTTTCATGTGAAAATTCGGACTAGATGTCCCCTCTCACAAATCCTTTTCAACATCACACTGGAAGCCCTGGCTAATTCAGTAAGACAAGAAAAGGAAATAATAGGTATTGAGATTAGGAAGGAATAAATAAAAATATATTTATTCGCAGATGACATTATTGTCTATGTAAAAAATTCCAAAGATTCAATTAAAAATTATTTCTAAGAATAAGCAACAATAGCAGGGTTGTAAGCTGTACGGTCAACTCATCAAGAGGTCATAAGGCTAATACACGAAATTCAAAATTCAATTACTTTCCTATAGACCAGCAATGAACAAATGGAATTTGAAATTTAAAACGCAATACCAAAATGAAATTCATAGGTATAAATCTAACAAAATATGTACAAGATCTATATGAGAAAAAACGATAAAATTCTGATGAAAGAAGTAAAAAAAAAATGAAGATATACTTTATGTTCATGAAAGAAAGACTCAATATTGTCAAAATGTCAGTTCTTCTAAACTTGATCCATAGATTAGATCCTATGCGATCAATATCCCAGCAAGCGATTTGGTGGATACAGACAAACTGATGATAAAGGTTACACGGAGAGACAAAAGACTTAGAATAGCCAACACAAAATTGAAGGAAAAGAACAAAGATGGAAGGCTGATTCTACCTGATTTCAAGGCTTACCAAAAAGGCACAGTAATGAAGACAGTATGGTGCGAGCATATGAACAGGCAGATCAATGGAAGAGAGCCTAGAGATACACCCACATAAATGTGGTCAATTGATCTTTGACATAAAAGTAAATGTAATGCAATAGAGGAAAGACAGTCTTTTCAACCCGATGCTGGAATGACTGGATGTCTACATGTAAGAAAAATAATCTAGACACTACCTTACACCCTTCACAAAAATCAAATAAAAATTAATCAAAGCCTTAAATGTTAAGTGCAAAACTATAAACCTCCTAGAGGATAGCATAGGAAAAAAAATCTAGATGCCCTTGGGTCTGATAATGCCTTTTTTAAGATATAATACAAATGTCACAATCCAGAAAAGAAATATTTGATTAGCTGGACTGCATTCAAACTAAAAAAATAAACTGCTTTGTGAAAGACACTGCCAAGAGAAGGAGAAGACAAGCTACAGACTAGATTCAAGTATTTTCAAGGATATTTCTGATAAAGTTCTCATCCAAATAAACAACTCTTAAAACCCAGCAATAAGATAACAAACATCCCAATTAAAAATTAAAAGATTTTTACAGACACTCCACTGAAAAAACACAGATATGGGAAACAGACATATAAAAAGATGCTCCACGTTATTTATCATTAGGGAATTGCAAATTAAAACAACAATGAGACACCCCTAACACATCTATTGGATTTTTGGCGAAAATCCAAAACAATGATAACACCAAATGCTGGCAAGCAGGTTTAGCAATAGGAATTCTCATTCTATTCTGGTGTGAATGAGAAAATGGTACGGCCACTTTGGAAGACAGTTTTTCAGTTTCTTCCAAAATGAAACATACTGCTACCATAGGATACAGCATTTGCATTCTTTGGTATTTATCCAAAGGAATTGAAAATTTGTGTCCAAATAAAAACCTGCACACAGATGTTTATAGCAGTTTTATTCATAATTGCAAAAACTTGGAAGCAACCAAAATATCACTCAGTGACTGAATGGATAAACTGTGGTACATCCATATAATGAAATATTATTCAGAGTTAAAAAGAAATAAGCTATCAAGCTATGATAAGACATGAAGGAACTTTAAAGTCATATTACTAAGTGGAATAAGTCAATCTGTAAAGGTTAAAAACCTATATGATTCTGAGGGCACCTGGGTGGTTCAGACGGCTAAGCGTCTGACTTCGGCTCAGGTCATGATCTCACGGTTGGTGAGTTCAAGCCCCACTTTGGGCTCTGTGCTGACAGCTCAGAGCCAGGAGCCTGCTTCAGATTCTGTGTCTCCCTCTCTCTCTCTGCCCCTACCGGGCTCATACTGTGTCGCTCTCTCTCTCAAAAATAAATAAACATTAGAAAAAAAATGTTTAATTAAAAAAACTATATGATTCTATCTCTATGACACTCTGGAGAAGGCAAAACTATGAAGACAGCATAAAAGATCGGTGGTTGTCAGGGATTAATGGGGAGGGAGAGATAAACAGGTGAAACACAAAGTATTTTTAGGACATTGGAACTCTTCTGTATTACATTCCAATGGTGGATACGTGTCATACATTTGCCCAAACCCACAGAATGTACAACGCCAAGAGCGAACCCTTTCATAAATTATGGATCTGGGGTGACAATGACATGCCAATTTAGTTCACAGATTTTTAACAAATGTACCATTCTTGTGTGGGTTGTTGATAATAGGGGAGGCTACACATGATGGGGGGATACAGGGAGTATGAGAACTTTTTGATGTTCTGCTCAACTTTGTGGTGAACCTAAAACTGCTCCTTAGAAAAAAGTCAAATAGGATTAAAATTCTAATATGAGAAAATAAAATTAAAAAAAAAAAACTAATAGGGCCTCAAGGAGAACTAGACCAATCCACAATTATTGTCAGATTTCAGTTTCCTTCCATAAGTAGTTAATATCAATAACTGATAAAACAAGTACATACAAAGTAAGGATTGGAGCGCTTGAATATGAACGAATTTAACCTGACATCCCACCCAAGAAAGCAAAAAGCATCTTTTTATACAAGTATACACTGAACATTTTCCAAAGTGAACCATATTTTAATCCATAAAATAATTAAGTTTAAAATATTTCAAGTCATACAAAATCTTTTCTCTGGCCATAACGGAATAAAATTAGAAACTGAAGCAGAAAGATCTCTGAAAAATCTCCAAATATTTGGAAACTAAATAATATAATTCTAAATAACCAATGGATCAAAGAAGAAATCAAAAGGGAAATTAGAAAGTGTTTTAAAATGAAAGAAGATACAAGATATCAATTATATCTCTGCATACTGGCAATGAACAATCAAAAATGTTAATTAAAGCAATAACTACCATTTATAATATCATCAAAAATATAAATCCTGAGAAATAAATCTGATAGGAGATAAGTAAGACATGTACACTGTAGACCCAAATAGATGGGAGAGATATACAATGTTCATGGGTCAGAAAATTCAATATTTTTAGGATGTGAATTGTCCCCAAATTGAGTCTATACATTCAATACCATTTTAATCAAAATGCTACCAGGCTTTCTTGGAAATTGAGAAGCTAATTTCTAAAATAATTATGTAAATAGAATATCCAAAACAACTTTGAAAAGGGCAAAGTTGTAAGATTTAGACTACCTGACCTAAAGGCACTATGATATTGGCATACCAATAACACAGCGTTAAAAGTTTGGAGATAGACAACACATATTCGGACAACTGATCTTTGACAAGATGCAATTTAAATTATTAGTCAAGAAATAACAGTCTTCTCAAAAAATATGCTGGAATAATTATGTGTCCATATGCCAAAATCTGAGGTTTGATCCTTAACTCACGCCACAAAAATTAAATCCATGGGGCTCCTAGGTGGCTCAGTCGGTTGAGCCACTGACTTGATTTTGGCTCAGCTCATGATCTCACGAGCTCATGAGCCCTGCATTGGCTCCACAATGACCATGGAGCCTGCTTGGGCTTCTCTCTCCCTCTTTCTCTCTGCCCTTACCCCACTCATTTTCTGTCTCTCCCAAAAATAAATAAATAAACACTTTTAAAAATTTTACTCAAAATAGATTATAGATCTACATGTAAAACCTAAAACTCTCAAGATATTATAAAAAAAATAAAAAGTCATCATGACTTTGGGGAAGTCCAAGAATTCCTCTAGAAAACATTAAAAGCACAATCCACAAAGGAAATACATAAATACACAGAGGTTGGATTTTATCAAAATTAAGAACTTGCCTCTTTGAAACACATTAAGACAATGAAAAGAAACGCTACCAGCCAGGGGAGGATATTTGTGTATTACACACACAGTAAAGGTTTTGTGTCCAAATTATGTAAAGACTTCTCGAAATTTAATAAGAAAACAAACAACCCAATAAAAAATGGCCAAGTATTTGAGCATTTTACCAAAGGTATGTCTTTCATAAATAAGCACGTGTAAATATGCTCAATGTCAACAGTCAACAGAGAAATGTTTATTATAAACACAATGACATGCCTCTTACACATCACTTAGATACATGAGCATGAAGTATCAGTTTTATGATTCTAACACCAAAGAATAGATCCCATGGCACATTTTTCCTCATTTTTAATAGTTGCTTTAATAATTAATAATGGTTTTAAAAGCTTCCAGTAAAACTTGGGGGCACCATAAAGGGCGGTTGGGAAAAGTGGAACTTTATTTCTGATCCCACCCTTTTAAAATTTCTGTTATCAAGCTACCATATTGATTCACATATTTTGTTTGCCACTTTTAATTATGCAGCAAATGTGAGAAAGTACTCAAGGGATATAGTTTATCCTTCAGCTTCAGTATCATCCATATATTAGATTAGCCAAATGTAAGCAAGGAAAATCTAGCTGGCTGATAGGAGAATAACACGTGGATAAATTGAGGCAGCATTTTGAATGAACCCAAATCAAACCAATTGTGTTTGGTTACACAGATGTCCCTTGCCCTAGGTACAGATGCACAAATAAAATGATATTCAGAATTTTTAACTAATTGGATTAATACAACAAGAAGTAAAACAAACTGGAGGCATTTTGAGGTCTGAACACACGAGGTGTCAGGTGGCTGCTGTTGCCATCTAATGAATATCCACTTACAGCCTAATTCTTAGGAGCAATTCCCAGCACTCCACGGGGCTGGCTGCTAAATGCATGTTCTTGGGCTCTGTGCTTACAGCTCAGAGCCTGGAGCCTGCTTCAGATTCTGTCTCCCTCTTCCTCTGCCGCTCTCCTGATTTCTCTTTCTCTCTTTCTCTGTCTCTCTCTCCCTCAAAAATGAATAAACGTTAAAAAAAAAAAAAACTTTTTAAAATACATGTTCCTCCTTGTCCTGGGTAAACTCAGTGTATTGGAAAAATCCCTGGCCCCCACTCAACATGATCACTCCTGTATTCTTTTAGCCCCTTAAAACCTCAACACAGGGGCGCCTGGGTGGCTCAGTTGGTTAAGCGGCCGACTTCGGCTCAGGTCATGATCTCGCGGTCCGTGAGTTCGAGCCCCGCGTCGGGCTCTGTGCTGACAGCTCAGAGCCTGGAGCCTGTTTCGGATTCTGTGTCTCCCTCTCTCTGACCCTCCCCCGTTCATGCTCTGTCTCTCTCTGTCTCAAAAATAAATAAACATTAAAAAAAATTAAAAAAAAAACCTCAACACAAATCGCTGCTTGTATAACAGAAATTAATAGGGAAAAAGAGTTGCCCAGGTTTATGATGATGACATGGCCATTCCCAAAGGTACAGAATGCTCATATCATCTCAGAATGCAGGAGGGAACTGAGTGCCTTTCTTTTTCTACTGTAAGTTTCCTATCAGTAAATAAACAGGAATACAAGCCACAGAAGAGAAAGTTCCTCCCTGAAGCAGGTGTTAGACCTGAAAAGAAACATGAAACCTGCACCTGTTTCTGGCCCCTTTCCAATCACTGACCTTTCAGTGCTTCCTCATCCTCAACTGTGGAAGGTACCCAGCTCTCTCCTAGAGAGGAAACTAATGATCTTCTTTTATTTATTTATTTTTTGAAGTGCCTTAAGGGAATTGAAAGCACATGCAAAATGGTTAACTCCTACTGAGACAAAAATACCATCTCCATAGTTTACGAAGCATGAGAGTATCACACAGATTCGACTCTTAATTTATTTGAAGAGAGATTTTATCCTCTCCCACCTCATCACACATGCATGTGCGCGCGCGCACACACACACACACACACACACACACATTTTCTCCTTACCGTGCATGGGTATCCCTGTTATATCATTCTTAAGGGAGGGAAATAGTACAAATATGACTCACAGTCAAGTTAGAAACTTAAAAATGGCATAGATAATGAAATAATTATAAGAACAATTCCTTTTAGGGGAGCCTGGGTGGTTCAGTCGGTTAGGCATCTTGACTTTGACTCAGGTCATGATCTTGCAGTTTGTGGGTTCAAGCCCCGTGAAGGGCTCTCGGTGCCGACAGCTCAGAATCTGAAGCCTGCTTTGGATTCTGTGTGTGTGTCTCTCTCTGCCCCTCCCCCACTTGTTCTCTCTCTCTCTCTCTCTCTCTCTCTCTCTCAAAAATAAATAAGCATTAAAATTTTTTTTAAAAAAAGAGCAATGCCTCTTAACACAGATTTCCCCATTTCCCTTTCTCTCTTACACAAGTCTTGCACAAGTGAATTCATGCAGGTGAAACATGTAAAACTTAAAGCATTAAACCAACTATCACGATCACGTTAGGAAGCTTGCTTAAAGCTGGTATTTCAGTATGACATTTATGAATTGACTGCCAGTCATGGGACAAACTGCCAGTCAAGCAAAACTGAGCTGGTAGAGTCCACTCACAGTGCGTGGAACCATCATTCATCTGGGAAGACAACCCCAATCCGGGCACTGGTTTTCCACCTCAGAGAGAGGATCTCCAGCTTCTTTCTCATGTGGCTCGTCAGTAAGTTTATCAGGTGCCAATTTCAATTTAGCTTTCTTAAATATTGAACCATGTTATTTTGCATGGGTTTTTTTGTTTGTTTGGTTTCCCTTCTTGAACTAAAAGGCAGATGTCCACCATTTTTTGTATACTATGCTGCTCTACACTCTGAAGCATATGGTTAAGGTGCCTTTCAATTTTTCTGGATGAAGTAATCAAAGTAGCACTCTCTGATGCTTAACAATCCCTGTATGATAACCTCTTTCATCTTCTCCCATGGGTGGGAAGTGCCTAGGGGAAGGGTATGCTTTCAGACTTGGAAGAGTTGGCTTTCTTTTCTTTCAGATCCCCTTGGTAATGAAGATCATTCATTGCCATCTGCTCAAGAGACACAGAGGTTATAAAATGTTGGAAATCTAGATTCCCGTAGAAGAAACTTATGGAAGGGTAAGACAAGGAGCCATTCAATTCCCTAGGCCTTGAGAGTTTAGCATAACATCAGATGGTATCTTTCTTACTGTCCCAGAGAGAAAGAAACCTTCTGTGTCTCTGGACCATTGGTTCTGACGCTCCCAATCTCAGTTTTGCAGCAACCACAGATCACAGGCAACACCAGGTGTTTTCCACTCGGGGAACTTGGAAGTAGAAGGCAGAACTCACCAAGGAATGTGTTTATGAATATTTCCACCCAGGGATGCTCTTCTTCAGTGGAAAACCTGAGACGGCATGTCAGCAAAGTGAGAGAGAGAGAGAGAGAGAGAGAGAGAGAGAGAGAGAGAGAGAGAGAATGAGAAGGCTCTACATTATGTGCTGTAAATGTTCTCTGAAACAGAAACAGAGCTCCAAGCTTCCATGTTCTACATGGAGATCATACACTCCTTGCCCAGAGAGGTCTGACTTCTAAGAATGAGAAATAAAGTACCGCCCTCAGGGACAGCATCTAGTGGCATGAAATACTCTGGGCTCAAGAGTCAGAGACCACTAAACTCAAACTACTATGCTTACGCTAGATTCTGTCTCTGATCTTGAGCTGATAAGTCTACCTCTCTGAGTCTTTCTTCCTCGGTAACACTAGTAGGACAATAACTTGGTCGGTGGTTATGGGGTGAAATGAGCTAATACAGAAAAAAAAAAGTTCCTTCTTAGAATGCCTGCCATTCCTAGTGGGTCCTCAGTAAACGTTAACTCTCCACCCTCCTGAACAAGCCGCTCGTCATTTCTTTTTTAAAATTAAGGCCTGGGCATTACTTGTAACTCGGAGCTTTTCTGGATCTCATACCACGCAAAAGTGTAAACCCCTTTGTCCTCGGTCTCATTCTCAGATGCCAGGCTCTTCCCAGAGTGTCTAACTAGAGTAGAGGTCTGAAGTTAGGACACTCTCCCAAGGAGAAATTAAACACTGCATTCATTATGGCAGCTGGAAGGCCTTATTACTGCTCTTCCAAGAGGGAGAGATTTATGGCTCTACTTAATGAATGCTAATAGTTTTCTTATCAGTGGGTAGCAATACAAACATTTTTGTGTATGGTAAGGTTAAAGTAAACCTTCACAGTAGCTTTACAAAACTTGAAAGCTAGTGATTAGTTCTTGACAAGCCTGGCTAATAACAGGAGCTCCTGGAAGGCTATATAGGTCTCGCTTAGCCAGAATACATTATTCTTCAGTGTTTTACGATTTCACATCTGTCCTCTCAGAACTGGGCTGTCACATCAATGCATGCGGCTTTTGTGCATTTCTTAAACCTCAAGGCAGTTGTACTCCAACCAATGTAATCTGGTTGCCGAGGAAAGGAAAGCCAAAAAAGCTTTCCTAATCAGTTTGCTTTGCAAATAAATTTGGAGTCAACTAACATTTTTTGGCCACCTACTATTTACGGAGAATGTTGTTAGGCTCTTTCGCATACATATGCCATTTAATCTTGATAGTGCCTTTTTTAAGGTTTGGCTTCTGAGAAAACTGGAACTTTGAGAGGGTATGTGAGTTCCCAAGGTCATGCTTTTGAACTTGTACCTGCCTCTAAGCCCAATGCATTCAGCCCAGGCAGTTCACAGTACATTTCAAGGGCAGGCAGCCCTTCTCCTTCAAGCCATCCATGATGAGGACATGATAAAATAAGGCTGGTGAACTCAAATTGAAACAGTTGTAGGAGTTGAGAGTTTCGAAGAGTCGATATTCTTCAGGTGTCTAAAAATGAAAGAGTGTGAGTCTTAAAGCTAAAATGGAGTGTTTTTATATTGATAAACAATAAAGTAAATTTACGCAAATTATACACTGACACAGATTTTAAATAATATTCTCTGACATGTAGTTAGAATAATAGCGGCTCAACAAAATAATTACATCCAAGAGTCAGCCTCATTCTTGTTCAGTCTCTCTGACACCTCCTACAGAGGTTATGATTCAGCCCAATAAAAGTCAGATATTTCATGTCAAAAAACCCATTACTCCAAAAATCACCCTGAACTTAATTCACTCCAAATTTTATAGCTTTTTCCCCTCCTCTTTCAAGAAATTAATAGAGGATAAAATACCATACTAGTGTGAAGAATCTTAGCTTTGGTTTTACAAAGTGTTTCCACTTTTAGAAATGGTCTAACTTTGGGGAAGTTACTCAGTGTCTCTGAACAAAGTTTCCTTTATTTGTTAAAATTAGATTGATTGGTTATCTACTTCCTAAGGATCCTGGAAGAACAAAGGTCAAATTTCAGTTTATGGGCTGAAAAACCTCTGGCAACACCACACAACTAAAGATTTTTCCTTTTTTTTTTTTTTTTTTTTTGCAAAGAAACAAATGAAATTAACAAATCATGACTGATTTCTATTGCATTAAGGTGATATTCACACCAAGAACCCAGTCCTTTTTTCCCAGAAGGTAAATTCCACACCTTGCAACAAATGGAATACACAGTCCCTGCTTAGTGCTTAATGTTATTACTTAGTAATCAAGGTATCTACTGATTGACTTCCCTAAAATAAAAGTGAAGAAGTAACAAAGGAGCCTCAAGGCCACCAATTATATTTGCATCCAAGCTGGTAGGGACAAAACTCTGGGTCCGCACTTCCCATGCCCCAGTGGTGGGTGGTCTAGAACTGCTTGGATGTTAGAAAAAGAACAAATCTCACAAGAAGCATGGCTGCAATCGGTGTGGGTAAAATATAAATATTAATCCTATTTTGTATAGATAAAAAAGATCCCAAGAAAATTACTTTGACTTGTCCAGATTCGTGGAGTCCTGAAACATCTGCCCTATTGTTTATTTTAAAATATCAAGAATACAAGAATCATCCCGAATCACGGCATAAACTGAAAACAGAAGACATGTGCAAAGCCTCTAGTTCAGTGAAAGCCCATAATTAGGTATTAAGCGCAAGGTAGCTGCATTCCATTTCCTGGATAGGGGTGAGTGAGTAATTCTCAGCACAGCCATGAACCATCTGAACCACCAGCCATTCCTGTTCAAAGGGGCTCTCACTGTGCGAGTCCTCAGCAGGAAGGGAATTTCAGCTTGCTCTAACCTAGCCCAGCAGATCCAATACCAACTGTCACATGGACAAGGGAGGGATCAACAGAAGAGCCCAGATGTGTGGGGTCAAGACCTACTAAAACTGCATTTTTCCTGGAGACCACTAGGGGTCTCTACTATGACCTCTGTAACTTTTAGATCAAAAAAGCATCTGAAAGTACCTCAGCTATCTCAGGGCAACACTGGCCCTCGAGAGGATGTGACAGGACCATCTGATTTATCGAATTACTCTCTTCTCACTAATCTTTCGAAGAGATCCAAATATAGTGTCACATGGTTTTTCATGACCACACGCAAAGATCATCAATGTCTATTTATGTCGCAGAACATACGTCCGCCGACAAAACCTTGCCTTGGGGAATGCCAGTAGTTGTCAACAGCTGCCTCCAGCTGGCTTTGCCACTTTAAATAGTTCCCTCGCCTCCTCTGTGCTGTTGTTAGAGGCAGTTTAGCTAAATTCATAGGGCAGGTGAGGCTTCCTAGGATATAATCTGCCCTGGAAACCAACAGATTTAGAAAAAAATGTAGCCTCTGCCGGCAGATGATAGAGTCAAGGTGTCAACTCAATCCGTTAGAAAAAGTTTGTGTTTTGAAATCCTACCATTCTATTTAAATCACATGAAGTTGTCACCTCTTGAACTCAACTCCAGTCACAGTCTTTTCTCTTAATGAGTCAACCACTGTATTATTCTTGGAGGTGGAGTCATTTTGGAAGTGGAGGAATATTACCCTTGCATGTGTCACAAGTTTGTCAAATTTCTCAAAGTCTCTGGGAACGAGGATGGCAGACACATTAAATTCAAGGCAAATATAGAAACTTGACAATAAAGTTGAGTTGCACATCTTTCACCTTCATAAACTGCCAAGCCTCAAATTTTGGAAGCCTGAAATACTAAGGACACTGCCATGAGAAACAGCTACTTGCAAAAGAAACATCAGCTTCACTACCACTATCCCACTCCTGTCCTTAACCACCAGCCTCCCACCCCACCCCACCCCACCCCCGCCTTCCCTTGCCCCACTTAAACCTCGGGAAAACAATTCAGGGTCCACAGAATATGCTTGGGGTGAGATTGCCCCATTTGCCGAAGCGTCTAAAGCAGAAATTGTGTCCAGATTAGAATCTCCACCCCGGATTCTCCATCTTACTGTCAAGGTGCTTCCTGTCTTTGTCCAGCAGCACTCACGGAGCCCCCTTTGAAGAAGGCAGCATCTTGAGGCTGTTGAGAGCAGATAAACGCCTGTTGTTTTACACAGGCTGGGTGGGGGAATGGGTGTAAACCTCTTTGCCCTGCACAAAGGCAGCCTGATAATAACAAATTGCCTTGTCAGCCACAAGAGATACTTAGTTATTAATGGAAATAATAACAGATTATATCAGCTTTGCACACTATAATCAAAAGGATGATCAAAGGGAACTAATATTACAAACAGATACCAGGAAAGACATGCTAATGAGATAAAAACCACTTTTATCTCCCCCTTCCCAAATGCAACCGTGGAACGATAGTTGATAATAAATGACGTCATTTAAACTTGGACACTATTCTTAATATCTAATGTCCAAGCACACCACCGTGGCTTTTTTCCTGTTACATAAAATTGTTTTCAATGTTAAAAAAAAGAAGACCTAATTGCATTCTGTTCACGTTATAGGCACACAGGATTTTGAACTGTCTAACCGATCCTAGCTGGTTCAGGCTAAAACTCCCATTGCCTCAGGTTGTGACTGCAAACATTTGCGCACAATTATTTGAGTTCGGTAATAATCAGGCCGGGATACAGGGCCTGATGAATCCCTCTCTGACTTGTCATTTAGGAGAATATTGCTATCACAATACAGAGTACTTTTCATATGTACCCAACCTTCCCCACCATTAAGTCAGCCCTTTGTTTATTCGAAGCACTTTACAAATATTAGTGTGCGCTAAGGCCATTCTCAGGAGGTACACAGACGTTTCTATCACCTCTACTTCTATAGAGAAAATGACAAAAGAGATCGTTGACCTTGGGTCATTTTATTCTTAGAAAATTTTGATTTGCAGTTTCACACTCAAATCACTGAATCTGCATTCTAAAACACGCACACAATATCTGGGTAATAATTTGTATGTTTTGCCAAGAATATTTAATTATCCTGACTTTATAAAAAAATGAGGTTAAGAATTCCTAACATAGGTGGAAAATAGCTAAGAACTCGTTTCCTTGTAACATCTGAAAGAGGAGACCACATACTGATCTCTCCTTCCAACAAATAAAGAAGATGAAGCCCAGAGAGGTCCAAGTCAGAAGATATGGATTTTAGCCCCTGACTGCATCCTTAGGTTATTTTGTGAAGTTGGAAATACAATAAATGCATTTAATCTTAAGAATATTCATTTTTTTTACGATGTAAGGATAATAATGCTTCTCCTTCCTCTGAGCATAAAGACAGATTAGAAGATTTCCCCTCATAATCTGTAAAACATACTATGTAAATATAAAGTCATGATGCAATATTGTATACCATCATCATAGTAACCATGTTTCAAAAGTATGTTATTTTTACTTTCAATAAAAAGTAAGGTAGGAGAAAACCTGAAATATTTCTGGAAGATAGAGGCAAAAGGATTCTCAATGAGGAACAAAATCAGAGTGGAAGAAAGAAATCTCAGTGGAAAAGAAAAACAGATGGCGACAGAGGTGAAAGTTATTCTTCCAGGCAGAGTTCCAGGGATGCTCCAAGACCCACACTGGCAGGTGTGGGGACCATGACTGGGATCTGGGTCAGAAAAAGATTAATTATAAAAATTACACTATATGAAATATCTGGGCCACATTCCCTATCTTCTCCTTCCCCCTCAATTTCTGTCCGTACAGTGAGGCAAGCAACGATCCATTTGCCCCCACAGAAGAAAGTAGATGTATCAAAAGGACATGGGAACCTGTTTGAAAGCCATAGACAGAGCCATCTGAGAATCAAACTAAATAATTATTGAAACACATTATAGTATATTGAATAAAGCAGGACTGCATGAACCCACACAATGTATGTAAGTAAATAAATAAATAGGTCTACCATATGTCAAAATATCAAATAATATTAACTGCTAAATAAAATACTTACCAATAACATTAGAGAAAAAAAAACCTTACAGACACCGTCTAAAACATGTGACAAAACCTAAGATCACCAGTAATGAGACAGATTGCATTGGCATCTTCCAATGAGCGTGCTAAGAGGAACCAGCTCACTGTCCTGGTGTTTCTATGGTGAAAGGAGATTCTAAACTGAAATAAGCATTACTAAGGGAGGCTTTCCAAATAGGGCTGGGAAGGATTTTGAGGAAGGAGGGCCTGTGTTCCTCTCCTGTTTCAATTCTCCCAACATCCTGAACTATTGACTTTTGTCCATTGCAACTTGTGAGTTGCAAGCCGACCACCTCCTGGAACACATCCTTCCACTTTGGACTGAAATAGAGATGATGTAACACCTGTTAGCTAAATAGCCAATCCTGCATTAGGTAGTCAGTTTAACTGCCAGCAACAATCACGATTCTTCCAAAATAACTCATGTCACCTTGTGGTTTTTGCGTTTATAGTAAGCCTGCACTCCTCAACTCTCTCAATTAGGAGCACACTTTCAATGTCAGTGGACTCTGTGTCTCCCGGATTGCAATTCCTAAACCCGCAAATAAGCTCTTTTTGTTGCTTTACAGCCTGGTAGTCTTCTTGGTCATTACTAAATTTACATAATCTGAATCTGATCATGAGTAACTTCACACACACTTAAATTGAGAGACATTCTGTAAAAAAAAAATCTTACCCTATTCAAAAATGTCAAGGTCATAGAAAATAAACAAACGACTGAACATGTTTTCCAAATTGAAGCCTATTAAAGACATTTGACAACTAACCACTTCATATGATTTTGGATAGAATCATCAACCTGTAAAGGATATTTTGGGGACAAAGAGCAAAATTTGAATGGGTCTTTGAATTAGAAGGTAGTATTATCTCCATGCTGCTTTTCTGATTTTGAGAGTTAGTTTGTGGATTTCTAAGAGGTTATCTTTATTTTAAGGAAATGTGCACTGCAATACCAAGAAGGAATGAGGGCCCACATCTGCAACTTATGCCCAAATGGTCAGGGATTTTAAAAATGCAATATGAAAAAATAAATTCAGTAATAAGATAAATAAAGATGGCACTATGTTAACACTGGTAAGCCTGGGCATTAGGGGCTGAAGTGTGTGCTAACCTCCATTCCCTCAGAATGTGTTTATATTTAGAGATTGCCCTTTAAAGACATCAATAACATTATATAAGGCAATATGGGCCCTAATACAGGGTGACCTGGGTCCTTATGAGAAAAGGAAATTTGAGGGGCACCTAAGTGGTTCTGTCCATTGATCAGGTGACTTCGACTCAGGTCATGATCTAATGGCCTGCATCAGGCTCTGTGCTGACAGCTTTCTCAGACCCTGGAGCCTGCTTCAGATTCTGTGTCTCCTTCTCTCTCTGCCCCTCCCCTGCCCGCACTCTGTCTCTGTCTCTCAAAAAATAAATAAATGTAAAAAAAAATAAAAATTAAAAAAAAGAAATTTGAATGCATATAGATGCACCAGGGAGGCGTGTGCATAGAGGAAACACCATGTGAGGACACCTACAGAAAGCCGCCAACTGCAGGCCAAGGACAGAAGGCTCAGAAGAAACCAAACCTGATGACACTGGAGATGGGACTTCCAGCCTCCAGAACTGTGAGAAAATGGATTTTGGTTATTTAAGCTGCCCAGTCTGTGGTTTTTGTGATGGCGGCCCTAGTGGTCTAATGAATTCGTATGTGTAGAGTATGCAAGCATTGTTTGTGCCCTTTTTGCAACTTTTAGAAATAAAAGTTTGAAATTGCTTTTTAATTTCAAAATAAAAATCTGAAAATTAAAAAAAAAATGAACCCAGGGGCAGCTGGGTGGCTCAGTTGGTTAAACGTCCAGTTTCAGCTCAGGTCACGATCTCACGGTTTGTGAGTTCCACACTGACCTTGCAGAGCCTGCTTGAAGTTCTCTCTGTTTTCCTCTTTTCTCTCTCTGCTCCTCCCTCGACTTGTGTGTGCATATGCATGCACACTCGCTCTCTCTCTCTCTTAAATTAAATAAATAAACTTTTAAAAAAGAACCAACTTCTGTATATTCTAACAGATAAACAAATATCATTCAAGGAGTGTTGTTAAATTGTTTAAATCCAAGTCACAGAAACCATGTGATTTAATTATTTCTTGGGACATAGAATGACATATGAGTATCTGCATAGAAAATGCCCAAGTGAAGCAATGATCATGTCTATTGAATAGAGTTAAATGAGAGAGAAAAAGAGGGCATGAACTTTATACCGTATGTGATTTTATACTTTTCAAATGTTTCCTTTAAAAGAAAATGTGTTACTTAAAAATACGATTAATAAACTACTCAAAAGAAAAATAATTCCTGTCTGAAGGTGAGCAGTCCAGAAAAAAAAAAAAAAAAAAAAAACCTTCTCATCTTGGTATTTGAGGTAAAGGTGGGGCACAACTGAGGGGGAAGGGTTAACATTAGGTACAGAGAGATAAGAGAGCCTCAAAGAGACAGACTGCAGCTGCACATGGGAGGCTGAAGAAGCAGCGGGGGGTTTGGGAAAAGAAAAAAAAATTAAAGAAAGAAAGAAAGAAAGAAAGAAAGAAAGAAAGAAAGAAAGAAAGAAAGGATAAAGGTATTCCAGACCCGCCTGGGCTAGGTGCCATGCTTGGAGCCTCACAAACTTTCTGTCAAGGTCCCAATAAAAAAGTCAGGGGCAAAAATCCTCAGTGGTTACCTACTCAGGACACCTCTCACTCTTGAGAGCTTTATACTTTCTCTCAATAAACTCTATCACTTTGCTCACTCTCTGTTACCCACAAGATTCATTCTTCAACTCCGTGAGACAAGGACCAGTATGTCTCCCACCCTCCTGTAACACAACCAGCCCACCTTCCCTCTGTGCACATACTCAAATATGCTAGAAAACCTAGCTGCCCACATTCACGGAGTACTGGAGCACAGAGCAGCATCTATATTATGTTATATAGTTACTAATAGTTTTTACATATAGATAGTTATATAAAATATATATGTCTCTGAAGTTAATAATACATACTTACCACTTTTGAGATATTTTTCAGAATACTATACACAAGGGGCACCTGGGTGGCTCAGTTGGTTGAGTGTCCGACTTCGGCTCAGGTCATGATCTCACAGCTCATGAGTTTGAGCCCCACATCGGGCTCTGTGCTGACAGCTCAGAGCCTGGAGCCTGCTTCATATTCTGGGTCTCCCTCTGTCTCTCTCTCTCTGTCCTCCCCTGCTCATGCTGTCTCTCTCTGTCTCTCAAAAATTAATAAACATTAAAAAATTTATTAAAAAAGAATATTATACCTATAATATAAGAACGGGTTACTATGAAAAAGGAACACTGGAGAAAATAAAGTGTTGAAAATGTGAAGTACGATTGCTTAAATTAAAACAAAACAAAACAAAAATCAGTAGAAGAGCTGGAAGTTTAAGAAGTAAACTCTCCAGGGGGAAGACCTAAAAGGGGACCCAAAAGTGAAAAAATGTTAGGGGTGGTTGGGTGGCTCAGTCAGTTAAGCATCTGACTTCGGCTCACTCAGGTCATAATCTTAAGGTTTGTGAGTTCAAGCCCTGCATTGGGCTCTCTTCTCTCAGTGCAGAGCCTGCTTCAGATCCTCTGTCCCACTTTCTCTCTGCCCCTCCACTGCTTGCTCTCTATCTCTCGCTCTCAAAAATAAACATGTAAAAAATAAAAAAGAAGATGGCAAATACGAAATAAAATTCAAGAGACATGGAAGGGTCAATGTAGTATCTTCCAAGTCTAATAAGAGTTCAAGAAAAAGAGAAAGGGACGGAGGCAAGCAGAGGGAGATAGAGAGAGGGAGAGGGAGAATAGTGAAAAGTAAATAAAATGGAGGGATGAGATTAATCAGTGTAAAAGTAGAAAATAATTTCCAAAACTGGAGTAAGACCAATTTTCAATCATTGTAATTACTTTAATTTTATGCTGAATTATTTTCAAATGAGGTATAGATAGTATGACAAACCACCACTATAGAGTCCAGTGTTCTATAAAAAACAGACTTTTTTCGACATGTCCAAAATGGATTACCTCTCAGAACTAACAATTTCTTTGTGCAATCTAATACCAGAGCAATATAAAAATTTTCCAATTGCCCCAACATATCAATACAGCACCTACAGCCAAGAGGGAACCCAAAACCCAGAACTTCTCCTTGGAAAGTGAAGGGTTTGGACCCCATGTTAGTCACCCGAACATTTTAGACCTACACCTGAGACGCAAGCCCTCAAAACATCTAATTTTGGAAACCAACAGGGCCCACATCCTGAGACTCACAAAACAATAGTGATCTGAGAAACCGTTCTTGAAGAATTCTTGGTGTAGACTCACCCACTGCAGGATCCAGCTCAGAGACAGCTGCTGATCATGTCCCCACTGAAAGTGAAGGAGACTCACCTGCTTATACTGAAAAGCTCAGACCCAGGGGCAGGCATCTAATTTAACACACATCTAAAAGCCTGATGGAACACTCTCCAGGGATCGAGACCAGTGGGTGCCATCTTTTATGCTCTTCGTTTGCTGTGCTCTGGAGAAGTAGTATCTCTGAAAGGGGCTTTTACACCTGTCTGGTAACCCGATTTTTGTGGCTGCTGCCATAAGGATACCTCTTGGTCACCTGGCTCTTGTGTCTCTGCTCCCATGAGAGTCTGACAGTCGCAGTCACCCAGGAAGGCATTCATACCCCTGTCTTGGGCCCCAGTTTTTGCAGCAGTCATCAGGGGACACTTCTATACCACCTAGGTCAAGTGGCCAATGAGGACTATGCTTGCCCATGGGTCCCACAGTACAGTAATCCATGGAGAAAGAGTTTTCAAAGAGCTACTATGCCCAAAGCAAAGCAAGAGGCAACACACCCAGGAACTCATCCTTTCTGTGAAAGAGGCCCATTCGCTGATTACCATGGCTGCAGGCTGAGGGGTAGGCTTCTAACTGAACACAACATCTAGAGGCTGACTGTAATCCTCTGCGGGTGTCTCGGAGGGTGGGTATAATCTTTGTGCTCTCCATCTGCCCCTCTCTAGAGTGCCAGTGTTCCCTAGAGGGGTGCTTTACAGACACGTGGCACACTGTTTTCATATCTGGTGCTGTACTTTCTGCAGCCGTAGCCCAGGGAATGTCTCTTGCTTGCCTGGCTCTGGTGGCCAGGACGGCTTGTGTTTCGGGGCTCCCTGACACTGTGGCAATTCAGACAGTTCTTGGCAAGCTACCATCCCCATGGCACTGCACAGACAGCAGACAGAGGCACACACTGTTCTTTCTGTGAAGCTTTGCTTGTCCCGGTGCATCAGCCTGAGGCAAGCTTCAAATGTGGCACGTATCAAGGGGCCTCCAGAGCTGCTCTCTAGGACTGTAGGCTGTGGACATCATCTTGGTTCTCTCCCTCTGCCTTGCTCCAGCTCAATGGTATCTACCAGAAAAGAGCTCACACACTTGTCTAGGGCCCAAGCTTTTGCAATTGCCCACTGAGGACACCGCCAGATTACCTGCTCCAGGTGCTCAGTGCAGTGGTGCTTCTAGTCCTGCAGATCTGGACACATTCATGTATTTTTAAAAGCTGGTATCTGAGGGACTGGCTTCAAATCAGCCTGAATCTAGACGTTGAGATCTTCCCCTTTGGGACACTGCCAGCTCTTGGCACAAACTTAAGCACTGGGAGCTATTAAAAATGTAAGCATCTGCTTGAACAGGCACGAAGTTTTGAGAGACAGCCAAGTCCTAGGTCAGGGTTGACAACAAGGTTCACTTCCTACATGAGGCCACTCCTTCAAGACTGGAAGAGTCCACACTCCTCTACTATGTGGAAACCAACACAGAGTCAAGAAAAATGAAGAAACAGAGGACTATGTTCCAAATGGAAGAAGATAAAATCTCAGGGAGGGACGCCTGGGTGGCTCAGTTGGTTAAGCATCCAACTCTTAGTTTTGACCCAGGTCATGATCTTATGCTTCATGGGATCGAGCCCCATGTTGGGCTCCATGCTGACAGCTCAGAGCCTGTTTGCGATATTCTCTCTCTCTTTCTCTCTCTCTGCCCTTTCACCACTCAAGCTGTCTCTCTCTCTCTCAAAATAAATAAATACATATATTTTTAAAAAGATAAAATCTCAGGGGAAAAAAAAGAATAACTTTAATGAAATGGAGATACATAATTTACCTGATAAAGAATACTCTACCTGATGAAGTTGTCCTTTAGAATTAAAGTACAAATAAAGAGTTTTTGAGACAAGCAGAAGCTGCAGGAGTTGATCACTAGACTGGCCTTACAAGGAATGCTAACAAAACTTCTTCAAGCTGAAACAAAGCGATACTAAGTAGTAACAAGAAAACACAAAAATATAAATCCAAGGGGTGAAGACACATGCATACTTAATTTCAGAATATTGGAATACTGTAACTTGTGATACATAAATCACCCATAAATCTAGTATAGAGATTGAAAGATAAAAACAGTCAAAGTAACTATAGCCACCACAATTTGTTAAAGGAAATACAAGGTAAAAAGATGTAAATTATGACATCATGAACATAAAATGTGGGCAGCAGGGAGAATAAAACTATAGAGCTTTAGTATGCATTAGAACTTAAGTTGCTATGAGCTTAAAATAGACTGTTTTAAATGTAAGCTGTTTTATTTAAGCCTACTGGTAACCACAAAGCAAACACTGATGATAGATACACAAGAGGTAAAGAAGGACACACCTACCGCTACAGACAATCATCCAATCACAAAGAAAGAGGCAAAGACAAGATGAAAGGAGCAAAGGAATTATAAAACAGCCAGAAAACAATTAAATAAAATGAAACAATAAGAAGTCTATACCTATCATTAATTACTTTACATGTTAATATCCTAAATGCTCTAATCCATAGACATGGTGGCTAACTGGATATAAAAACAAGACCCAACCACATGCTGCCTACAAGAGACTCACTTCAGCTTTAAGGACATATGCAGACCTAAAGGGAAGGGATGGAAAAAGATATTCCATGTACCTGAGGATCAAAAGAAAGTAGAGGTACCTATACTTATACTAGGAAAAAAACAAAACAAAACAAAAACAGACGTTAAGTCAAAGACAGTAAGAGACAAAGAAGCTCATTATATAATAAAAAGAAGCTTCAATACAACAGGAGGGCATAACATTTGTGAATACCTATGCCCCCCAGCATCGGAACACCTAAATTTATAAAGTAAATATGAATAGTCCTGAAGGGAGAAGTGGAAAGTAACACAATAATAGTAGGGGACTTGGATACCCCTCTTTTCACAATGGATACGTCATTCAAATAAACAAACAAAAATAACAAAAAATCATTGGACTTAAGTTACATGTTAAACCAGATGGACTTACCAGACATTTGCATGTTACTTCCAACAACAGCAGAATATATTCTTCACAAGTGCACATGAAACACCCTCTAGGATGTATACGTTAAGCTATAAAGCCAGTCTTAATAAATTTAATAGGATTAAAATCATATTGAGTGTCTTCTCTGACCACAGTGGTACAAAAGTAGAAATCAATTACATGGAGAAAACTGGAAACTTCACAAATATGTGAAAAATGCACAACATGCATGAACAGTTAAGGGGTCAAACAAAAAATAAAAGCGGGGGGGGGATCTTGAAAGAAATGAAAATGGAAATAACTTACTTAACACAACAAAAGCAGTTCTAAGAAAGTTTACAATGATAAATGTTAACACTAAGGAAAGAAAAAAAGAGCTCCAATAAATAATCCAGGTCTAAAACTCAAGGAACTTAAAAAAAAAAAATCCCAAAGTTAGTATATAAAAGGGAATAACAAAGATCATACATAGTGGAAATAAGTGAGATACAGTCTGAAAGGCAACTGAAAAGATGCATCGAGACAGATGGTGTGTTTTTGCTTTTTTCTTTCTTTTTTTTTTTTTGGAAAAGATAAATGCAATAGGAAAACCTTCAGATAGACTTTACAATAAAAAGGAGAGAACTCAAATAAAATTATGACAGAAGGGTTTACAATTGATATCACAGCAATATGAAGGATCATAAGAGACTACTATGAACAATTATTACCAACAATTTGGAAACCTAAAAGAAACAGATAAATTCCTGTAAACATAAAACCTACCAAGACTGAATCATGAATGAATAGAAAATCTGAACAAAGCAACTACTGCTGAGAAGACTGATTCAGTAATCAAAAACCTTCCAAAAGAGAAGAGTCAAGCACCATATGGCTTCACTGGTGAATTCTACCAAATATTTAAAGAATAATTAATTCTAATCCTTCTCAAACTCTTCCAATAAATGAAAGAGAAAGAAACACTTCGAAACTCATTTTATGAGGCCAGCATTACCCTCATACCAAAACCAGACAAGGATACTAAAGAAAAAAGAAATTACAGGTCAATAGTTTTGTTGAACATAGATGTAAAAATCTTCAACAAAATATTAGCAAACCAAATTCAACAGTATATGAAAATATTAAAAGTGTCATAGGCCATGCTCATGTGGGATTTATTCCAAGGATTCAAGGATGTTTCAACATTCAATACTTAAGTAAAATATGATACCACAGGAGAGAGGGAAGATGGCGGCGTAGGAGGACGCTGGGCTCACCGCGCTTCCTGCTGATCACTGAGATTCCACCTACACCTGCCTAAAGAACCCAGAAAACCACCAGAGGACTAGCAGAACAGAGTCTCTGGAGCCAAGCGAAGATGAGAGGCCCACAGAAGAGGGTAGGAAGGGCGGCGAGACTGTGCGTGCGCCACGGACTGGCGGGAGGGAGCCGGGGCGGAGGGGCGGCTCGCCGGCCAAGCAGAGCCCCCCCCCCCCAGTCTGGCTGGCAAAAGCGGAGGGGCCGGATGGACTGTGTTCCGACAGCAAGCGCGACTTAGCGTCTGGGAGGTCAGAAGTTAACAGCTCTGCTCAGAAAGCGGGAAGGCTGGAGGACAGAGGGAGGGAGAGCTGCTGAGCCCCCGGACGACAGAGCTCAGCTTGGTGGGGAACAAAGGCGCTCGCTAGCGCCATCTCCCCCGCCCATCCCCCAGCCAGAATCCCAAAGGGAACCAGTTCCTGCCAGGGAACTTGGTCGCTCCGTGCAAACACCCAACTCTGTGCTTCTGTGGAGCCAAACCACCGGCAGCGGATCTGACTCCCTCCCACTGCCAACAGGGCCCCTCCTGAAGTGGATCACCTAAGGAGAAGCGAGCTAAGCCTGCCCCTCCTGCCCCCGTGCACCTTGCCTACCCACCCCAGCTAAGACGCCAGATCCCCAGCACCACAAGCTTGGCAGTGTGCAAGTAGCCCAGACGGGCCACGCCACCCCACAGTGAATCCCGCCCCTAGGAGAGGGGAAGAGAAGGCACACACCAGTCTGACTGTGGCCCCAGCGGTGGGCTGGGGGCAGACATCAGGTCAGACTGCGGCCCCGCCCACCAACTCCAGTTATACACCACAGCACGGGGGAAGTGCCCTGCGGGTCCTCACCACTCCAGGGACTATCCAAAATGACCAAACGGAAGAATTCCCCTCAGAAGAATCTCCAGGAAATAACAACAGCTAATGAACTGATCAAAAAGGATTTAAATAATATAACAGAAAGTGAATTTAGAATAGTAGTCATAAAATTAATCGCTGGGCTTGAAAACAGTATACAGGACAGCAGAGAATCTCTTGCCACAGAGATCAAGGGACTAAGGAACAGTCACGAGGAGCTGAAAAACGCTTTAAACGAAATGCAAAACAAAATGGAAACCACCACGGCTCGGATTGAAGAGGCAGAGGAGAGAATAGGTGAACTAGAAGGTAAAGTTATGGAAAAAGAGGAAGCTGAAAGAAAGATAAAAAAATCCAGGAGTATGAGGGGAAAATTAGAGAACTAAGTGATACACTAAAAAGAAATAATATACGCATAATTGGTATCCCAGAGGAGGAAGAGAGAGGGAAAGGTGCTGAAGGGGTACTTGAAGAAATTATAGCTGAGAACTTCCCTGAACTGGGGAAGGAAAAAGGCATTGAAATCCAAGAGGCACAGAGAACTCCCTTCAGACGTAACTTGAATCGATCTTCTGCATGACATATCATAGTGAAACTGGCAAAATACAAGGATAAAGAGAAAATTCTGAAAGCAGCAAGGGATAAACGTGCCCTCACATATAAAGGGAGACCTATAAGACTCGTGACTGATCTCTCCTTTGAAACTTGGCAGGCCAGAAAGGCTTGGCACGATATCTTCAGTGTGCTAAACAGAAAAAATATGCAGCCGAGAATCCTTTATCCAGCAAGTCTGTCATTTAGAATAGAAGGAGAGATAAAGGTCTTCCCAAACAAACAAAAACTGAAGGAATTTGTCACCACGAAACCAGCCCTACAAGAGATCCTAAGGGGGATCCTGTGAGACAAAGTACCAGAGACATCACCACAAGCACAAAACATACAGACATCACAATGACTCTAAACCCGTATCTTTCTATAATAACACTGAATGTAAATGGATTAAATGCGCCAACCAAAAGACATAGGGTATCAGAATGGATAAAAAAACAAGACCCATCTATTTGCTGTCTACAAGAGACTCATTTTAGATCTGAGGACACCTTTAGATGGAGAGTGAGGGGATGGAGAACTATTTATCATGCGACTGGAAGCCAAAAGAAAGCTGGAGTAGCCATACTTATATCAGACAAACTAGACTTTAAATTAAAGGCTGTAACAAGAGATGAAGAAGGGCATTATATAATAATTACAGGGTCTATCCATCAAGAAGAGCTAACAATTATAAATGTCTATGCGCCGAATACCGGAGCCCCCAGATATATAAAACAGTTACTCATAAACATAAGCAACCTTATTGATAAGAATGTGGTCATTGCAGGGGACTTTAACACCCCACTTACAGAAATGGATAGATCATCTAGACACACAGTCAATAAAGAAACAAGGGCCCTGAATGATACATTGGATCAGATGGACTTGACAGATATATTTAGAACTCTGCATCCCAAAGCAACAGAATATACTTTCTTCTCGAGTGCACATGGAACATTCTCCAAGATAGATCATATACTGGGTCACAAAACAGCCCTTCATAAGTTTACAAGAATTGAAATTATACCATGCATACTTTCAGACCACAATGCTATGAAACTTGAAATCAACCACAGGAAAAAGTCTGGAAAACCTCCAAAAGCATGGAGGTTAAAGAATACTCTACTAACGAATGAGTGGGTCAACCAGGCAATTAGAGAAGAAATTAAAAAATATATGGAAAAAAACGAAAATGAAAATACAACAATCCAAACGCTTTGGGATGCAGCAAAGGCAGTCCTGAGAGGAAAATACATTGCAATCCAGGCCTATCTCAAGAAACAAGAAAAATCCCAAATACAAAATCTAACAGCACACCTAAAGGAAATAGAAGCAGAACAGCAAAGGCAGCCTAAACCCAGCAGAAGAAGAGAAATAATAAAGATCAGAGCAGAAATAAACAATATAGAATCTAAAAAAACTGTAGAGCAGATCAACGAAACCAAGAGTTGGTTTTTTGAAAAAATAAACAAAATTGACAAACCTCTAGCCAGGCTTCTCAAAAAGAAAAGGGAGATGACCCAAATAGATAAAATCATGAATGAAAATGGGATTATTACAA